>NC_056751.1:659520334-659605334 GCF_019279795.1 Protopterus annectens
TGCTCTGGAATATCAAACATTCGATATGAATACCTGATTTTCTAAATCCATTAACAAGTTAGTTTTCATACTAATCATACATTTGTTTATCATAAAGAGCAGTGGTTTTGCTTTTTCTACATTGCAGAAACCTTCCTTCATATTTACTCATAAAATGATGTGAATGCAGGTAGAGTTTGAAACCTCGTATAGCATCAGATGTGAGACTGTATGCCATATCTCATTTTAGAAATGCAATGTTTAATTTTAATTTTGTGACTATGTGTGAACATCATTAGCCTGTTGGATGGCTGATGCCACTAACTAATTAGAAAAAGTAGCATTGCATTTTCTTTAAATGAGACATGGAGAGGGATCATATTCAAAAAAAATAGTGCATAGCATTAAGTGAAATAATGAGAGAGTGGTGACCTGCAGGGAAGGGGTGATTGTGAGAAACATATAGTGTGACCATGAAAATGGTGCAGTTTGCATATTATGCAAATGATCTCATAGTAATATGCAGATGACAGTTAACAAGCTAATGAAAGCCATTATCTATGCAAATGATCAAACCAAACATGATGAAATGTCTTAGAACAATACAGATTTAATGTCGATAACTGCGGCAATAGTTATTCTGATCAGTAAAATTTGTTAGTATGTACAGGATCATTACTCACCTTATGAGGTCAGGATTAGCATGACTATTAGCAGGACAATAAGTGTTCAAAGGTTTTTACTAAGCATGCCATCAAGCAGACCATTGAGTAGCCTATCCCAGTTTTCTGTTTGTCCCAGAGCACTGCCTGGTTAAGAGCCTGTGCTCAGAGCCATACAGTAGGCAAATGGCTGCTAAAGAAATCAAACTCTGGACTACAGGAAACAGCTCATTATCATCATATAGCTTCAGTCCTCTATACTAATTGCCAGACTTAGTCAGTCGTCACCTTCAGAGTCAGCGTCCAAGATATGTGCTGTCATCCTCCATGTCACAAATGGATCTTCCAGCTGTAAATTTACCAACACATCCAGGGCTAGGACACTGTTGATTGCTACTTTGTGGAGAGAGTCACTATATAAGAGTTGGAAGATATGTGCACATTCAGTTGGAGTCAGTGGACACGAACCGTTCTGTTGCATTAATCAACTTACTGAGTTATTCAATATTTAGCAGGGGATAAGTAAAGCATTTTGCTAGTGTCAGCTTTATGAATCTTGCATTAACTCTTTCATATGATACTGCAATATGTGGAGCGGCATGTTTAATTTCCACAGAGAGAGTGTATTTCATTGAGATGGCTAGAATTTCCCTGTCTAAAACCTATCCCTTTCTAACAACAAACAGTAAAAATGTTATCTACAAGCTACTCCTTCCTTCCTCCAAACAGTGAAAAATAGTGGTAAAAAATAAAATAAAATAAAATATAAATTCAAATAAATACTTCTTTTACCAGACTACTGAATAGTTACTCACAAACCAAGACAGGCTTGTTTACATAAGCTCTGGTCTGGTCACATTGGCCATCAGACATTGCCACATCCACAAAGAACAGAAGGATGGACAGGGTAAGGTTATCATAATTGGCACAGGTGGGATGAGGCATAATGACAGGGAACAGCAGTCTAAAAGTGAGGAGAGGACTGTGGGAGATGCATATGCTAGCTTCACATGTGGCTATGGGAATCAAATTCTCCAAGGATGGGATAGAGCTTCCATAATGAGAACACTGTCCGGGTACATTGTGTGACGTTACAGTATCAGAATTAGAGAGATCATCTCCAGTGATCTGTATAGCACTGTGGAAATGTGTATGGGAACTGCACTGTGGCCTATTCACTTACAGAGGTAGGAGACGGACGTCATCCATGGCACTGTGAATGAGTGACCATGATTAGGAATGGGCACTCATAAGGATCACAGGGAATAAGGACAGTCTGGATCTGCAGGACCAAGTGTAGCCTAACTCAGAGAGTGTTCCTGCAGATGAACTGGATGACTGATGACCACAACAATGAGAGTAGAGGCAGTTGTGGACAGAGATATCATTTATGCTTTCACTAACACACTGTGTATCATCTGCTTACACCTGGCCTGTGACCTTATGCTGTACGTGTCCTCTTCAATGGCTATGGTAGACATTTCTCAGTAGTGGATATGAACATCATCACCACTGACCTCAGCAAGCATGTTTGCTCCATGTCTCTGTATATCATGTCAACCTGCATGCATCACACAATACCACACCATTTCTGCAGTATCACCATGAAGAACATGTAGCAAATTCAACATCTGCAAAGGAGAGTGTGTGTGTGTGTGTGTGTGTGTGTGTGTGTGTGTGTGTGTGTGTGTGTGTGTGTGTGTGTGTGTGTGTGTGTGTGTGTAGGGGCTGGCTATGCCCAGATCACTAAATGCCCATTCACTGATTGATGACAAATAGAACAACAAAGTCAGAGAATGTCTTGATGTCATGGTGGAAATGGCGATTTACATATCTCTCTATTTTATTAGATGCCAGCACCTCAGAGAGGGTGTGGCTTAGTACAGACTTTGTAATGTTAATGTGGAATGGGCATCCAGTGTTTAATGGAGGGGATGAATCTGGTTTATTCTGCCCCACATCCTGCAACATTTCTGTAGGAGATGTGTGCATGTCATCCAAGATCAGCATTGTTGACCATGGCACTTTGCCACTGGACTATATCATGTCCAGTGTATAATCCTTACCTGCCCCAAGTGACCTACTGACATAGTGTATGTCACTATTTGTGGTGTCGGACCCTCTACCACTAGAACATGTGAAAACATAAAAGTAACACACCTGTAACAATGGTGGAAATTTTTTTCCCACCAATACACAGCACAAATAAAGCAGATATTTTGTTTAGCCTATGAACACATACATGCCTTGCAGTGCAAGTTGTGGCTGCTGCAATCTCAGTGCACCTGGTGAATAGATACGCACAGGTGTTCTGCTGAATGCAGCATACACACTAGTGTGACAATGTAGAATGTTACTAGAAGAGGATACTGCTAACCTGGTGTACCCTCTACTTGTGTCTTCACATGACCAGGTCCCACAAAATAGCTACCACCAAGTATGAGGGAGTTTGTTACCTGCTCCATAGAGGTAGACCAGGAACTCCTTTGCTTCTGTAAGATGTTTTTGCATTAGTGGCACACCACCAGTGGTGGACCTGCCTCTGGCAGTATACTGTGGCTCAGTCTTGGTGTGTATCACAATATCAGTGACCCTGTAATGCACCAGTATTATGGTCCTATTAAGGCCTCCCATAACATTGAAGCCTCACAACACTCCCTGCCACATATGTTCCCATAATGCCTTGCCTGCTTTACCCTTGTAAATGATACACATGCCATGTTTGCATAGTGCTCACCAGAACACATCTGTCTCCATTGTAATGAACTTTTCCAGATTTTCTCATTATTTCTGCCCTGTGACAGGATGTGTATGCCTGGCAGTGATACACATACATCAGAGCATGTATATGAATTGATGCCTTGGCAGTTACCAATAGTCTCGGCATTGTTCTGACTTCCCCCATTTGTTGCCACAAACCTGTTTGTACCTATGCTGCCATCATTCCAATCCTGGACTTACTACAAGCAGTAATAAGTATGTTACCACTGCCCACCATCTTGCAGCACCAAGTTTATAGTGTCTGAGAAGATAATTATGCATCAGGCCCCTGATCTCCCATGGTAGGAGTGGTGGTGTTTGGGCAGACAGTACAGTAATTCTGGGTGAACCCTTCCAACAGCATAACAGTAATACAACATGACCTTTTGAAATATACCTTGAGAGATTAAGCCCCCAACTGCAGGACAGTGACCCCACATGCCATTGTGCTCTGCCCTCAAAAGCAGGAAAGTAATCTGAAATTCCCTTATGTACGCTTACCCAACATACTCCACTGCTAGAATGTGGTCCTGTGCAGGGCCAGTCTTACTCTTAGGTGAGCTAAGCAATTGCCTAGTGCGCCATGCTTGGTAGAGTGCTTCCACCATTTATTTATTTATGTTTAGAGTAATATCTGTTTGCTGTAAAATGAATGAATTAATGAATAAATAAATAAATAAATAAATAAAGCACCCCAGTAAAAACAAAAATGTGTGTGTGTGTGTGTGTGTGTGTGTGTGTGTGTGTGTGTGTGTGTGTGTGTGTGTGTGTGTGTGTGTGTGTGTGTGTGTGTGTGTGTGTGTGTGTGTGTGTGTGTGTGTGTTTGGAGGGGTTGCTGTAGTCCACTTAACTTGATGTTCACGTGATATAAAATTTAATGTTGATATGTCACCAGAGTAGACACTTGACAGTGATACAATATAGGCATGAATTTGCTTGAAGGGAGTTATTTATTTATAGATTTAGTTATCTATTTATTTTATTTTAAAATGAGATGTAATGTGGGAAAGAGTGAAAAGTCAGTGACATTGAGGAATGGTGAGGTGAGTGTTACTACTGTTAGAGATAACACTGGCAGTGATCAATAAGATACCTTTTACAATATTTTTTGGCTTTGAGATTTGTGCAGATAGCTGATGACAGGAACAGTACCATGAGATAAGTGTCTTTGATGTATTTATATTTTGACAATATTTATCTGGCTTTTTGATTTGTGTGAAGCAACTTTGTTGAAATATTTTAACCTATGTGGATGGTGGAGCATATTATTACTGTTTTTTACAATAATGTTGACAGTTATAAAACAGATAATTTTGACCGTGCTTCTCTGGCCTTGTGATTTTTTATGTGTGGAGTGGAATGTTTCTATTTTAGGCTAGATTTACCACTACACAGGATACCTATTTTTGTAGGTAGACTACATGACCAACATACTAGTGGCAACAATAAAGAAAGAGGCCTTACATCTCTCATCTCCTTTTTCTAAATCAAAAATAAATTACCTTGTGTGGAAGAATTTTACAATACAGTTTACTAATGTATATTGATTTTACACTGCTACGTCTTTCCTTGGTATTTAATAAAATCCATGTAGGCACTGTGCAGAGCCTACACGGAATGTATCCATGTACACGACCATGCCCCCCCACCACCACAGCAGCATGCCATGCATATTAATGAGGGCACACTGTCAAGGGAGAGCATAGGAACAAGGATATTGAATCCGTTTAGGGAAAAGTGTAGATGCTACCCATGGTTGTGGATTCGTAGAGGGTGATGCTCCCTGTACTGCTCCCTGCTGCTGTTGAAATGCTCTGAACTTAGTCAAATGTGTAATATTTTGCTTTAATTTTTTTTCTTTTTTATTTTTTGTATGTTTGCATAGCATGGAGTACAGCAATGCCAAGCTGTGCTCACATATAGACAGCTGACAATGCCAGACATCTAAAAATAGAAACTGGATGTCATTAATTTTTATAATTGTGATGCCCCTGCAGTGGGCCACTAACCAAGGAGCCTCAATCCTCACCACTAACACTAGTGAGGGACGTGCACATTGGGAGGATGACAAGTACACACACAGTAAAGTACAATTTCCCTTAAGAACACACAGAGATCACAGCCAGTCTGGGGCTAGTTTCTCTCTCTCTCTCTCTCTCTCCAGATCCCCAGTAAGACATCCCACTGGCACAGCTATAGGGTTCAGATCTCAGCCGAGTGGTCAAGCCAAAATCTCCAGCACCCTCTCTGTCCAACCAGTGCTTTATGTTCCTGCCCAAGTAGCTGACACACACACATTTTGAGATTTGATTTATTTACAAACACACAGACACTCCTGCAGAAGGTTGGCACAGGTTTACTAGCTATGCCCACTTCTGCCCAGATTATAAGGTAGTAATCATTGCCACCAACCACTACTTATCAGCTACCATAAGGTCCTTACAAACAGTGACCAATTCTACTGAGCAATGTTACTGTTATCCAAATGGTAAGTGTGAGCAGAAGTTTTAAGGCTATTCCAGACTGGCCTGTACAGTGTCACCAAATACATATACAAGCACCCTAAGAGCTTAAACATCTCTATACAAAACCAGCCACAATTAAAAGGTTTAAATATATATATATTTAATAATACAAAATAAAAGCACAAGACAATACTCATTAACTCAGCACAGTGACAATAGAATTCAGAATCACAGTAAATATTTTAAAACAACATTGCAGGCAGTCTCATATGAATACAGAAAACACCTAAGCTAATCTTATTATATTCCTATCTATCTCTAAGAGAAATTTCTGCAATCTAAGTCTTACTTACAGAGCAAGGCAAATACAGATGAGAAGTGTTAAAGATGGATTTGTTCATATCCAGAGACAAATATAAAATGCACTGACTTTTTCTCTGAGATAGTTCTTAAGTTACTAAAAAACATTTATGCTGAATCATCTCAGATTACATCATTCTTGTCACCTCTGCCTTAGTTCCCAGGCTAGCAGGAACATAGCATTTAACATGTCACTGCTAAAAATACTTATCTCTCAGAAGCTGGCACTTACCTCTTAGAAGTTTGCCTGAAACTGAAAGTCATAAAACAGTTACCTTGGAAACCTGTAATTACCTCAGTTTCCAGACAATAAAAAAGCCTACAACTCTAGACATTGTGTCTGCTTTGAACTGAAACAGAGATAACATAGTCATAAACAAGTTCCACTTATTTTCTTAAGAGTTTACAAGTTAACTCTGTATATTCCAGCCTTTACCGTCAACACATACATTTGCATAGGCATGTAGTTTATACACATTTCTGTTCTTTTCCAGCAGGGTGCACAGTGGATACAATCTTGAAGCTCAGGACAGAGCATATAATTTTCCTACATTTCTAAGGTAAGGATACAAATCATATTACTATTCACAAGTGACATAGAATTATTTACAAAATTCTATCTAACTGAGCTGGCAGCCTTCACAATAATTATGTATTTTTCTTGTTTTAAGTCTTTTTTTTTTAATTGTTTGTATAGTGTCATGCAGAGCTCTGCAGAGCTGAGCAGTGCTCATACATACATAGCCAGCAGTTGCTAGACATCTAAAAACAGAAACCAGATGTCATTAATTATTTATGTCTGGGTCTATTTAAGTGCATTTGTGCAGCATGTTGTGGGACTAACAGGTAGTCCAGTAGTATATGTGGGTCTATATTATGATGTCAAAAGAGGAGTTAACCAAACACATATTTATTAATATGTAAATCTCGACCTTTTGAAATGCTGAATGGCCACTTCAGCGAATTTTGTTCCCAGGGGAAAAAAATTGCTTGGCCATCAGGGATTTGCCCTCTTCCCCACTGTAGTGCAATCTTGGAGTTGGTATATTTAGTTAGGGAAGTGGGGGGTGAAGCCCCCCACTATGTAAGGTTTGAAAGCTTGGTTTGTCTTCGGCCAATCAATTTTTCTCCCCTGAGAAAAAATTTGCTAACGTCGCCATTCAGTATTTGAAAAAGTCGATATTCACATGTTGATAAAGATGTGTTCAGTTAACTTGTCTTTCAACATTGTAACATGGACCTGTATATCTGAAGGTATAGTAGCTTTCATAATATCCAAGTAGCTAAACAGGTAGAGATACAGACTTAGTAGGTCCTAGGTTCGAGTCCATAGCAATGATAATATATTTGCAATTTAATTTATTATATATGTTTAATTTTAAAAACAAATTTGTAAATATAGCACTGCTGTGCTGTGCTGAGCACTGCTTAAACATGCTAATGGCTACTTTTGTTTGCGTGGTGCTAAGCTTAGCTAAAACCTCAGTCGTGTGAGTTTTCATGCTGCTTAGCTTTGCTTAGCTGGTTTGCATGATGCTAAGCAATGCAACACTATCTTGAATGTTGTTCAGTGATGTGTAAGGGTAGGAAAACAGCCTATATTAGGTGCAATAGGCAGGAATTCTGCAACACTCTTTGGAGTCTGATTAACTGGTGATATGGCAGGCGGTGCTGGTTAAGGTGCGTGGTTTCAGACACAGACATGGGGTGTTCAGAAGTCCAGGGTCTTTGTTGGGCTCCTGGTAAAAAAATCATGAACCCAGGCTGCTGCAGGGTGGTTTCCAGGACTCGGAGTGTAAGCCGGAAGCCTGAGACTGGTTGGCCATGGAATTCATCAGTGTTACATGTACTCCCTGCAAAGGTGAGCAGTGTTGTCACCATTATGACAACCTGAAGAGAAGAAAGAGGGGAACCTTGGACACCTGGGTCCAAGAAGCCAGAGCTGGAAAGGCTACACAAATATGTAAGTATGTTTTCTACTGTCATATCAATATGCAAGCTGAATGTCTGCAAAACTGGTATGCATAATGGTGTTGTTTTCTCTCAACAGCTGCAGCTGAGAGGGCTCACAATGTCGAGTCCCATACAAGGCACCTAGCCAGGTTGCACCATGAGTGTGTTATGTATGGATTTATTATGATAACTGTAGTGCAAAAAGCAAGAAAGAGTAAAGCATTTACTGCAATAAATTATACACAATAAAAACTGTAGTGCAATAAATGGGCAAGTAAAACTGTAGTGCAATAAATGAGCAACTGGAGCTGTAGTGCAAGAATTGAACAATAACAACTGTATTGCAATAAACAATAAAGAATACCAATAACAGTAAGCAAAATGGTGTATAGCATGATTGTGGTGTAATAACTATTGCAGTAGAACTGTATGCATTGCTTGTCTATGGTAAGGTTGCTGCAGTCAAGAGTAACATTGCAATAGCTGTAGAATGCAAAACTAATGGCCTGCAAACTGTA
Organism: Protopterus annectens; assembly: GCF_019279795.1. Lineage (NCBI taxonomy): Eukaryota > Metazoa > Chordata > Ceratodontiformes > Protopteridae > Protopterus > Protopterus annectens. The sequence goes on from NC_056751.1 coordinate 659,529,032, forward strand.
CTGTTTAACTCATAGTAAGGTTCAAGGCTGTCTCCAGGCTGATATTGGTCACATAATGCTCTCTGTTCCTCCTACTTCAGGTAATAAAGGTATATGGGTGAGGTAGCCTACTCTATTGGCAGATATTGTGTGGACTTCACAGACATTTATCAGCAATACCAATAAAGTGCTAAGTAGCATTGTTGATTCCTACAGAAATGTGTTTTAATAAGTGCAGCCTGGCTGTATTCAATGAATGTGCTTTCTACTGCCATTACAGTCAAGTATAGCACTGTAATAGTTTTGGAATGCAAAACAAATTCAGTCACATAATGCTGTCTTTTTTCCACTCCAGGAACAAATGGTATATGGTTGAGGTAGCCATGTTATGAGCAGATATGATTTCATAATATTTGACAGACACTTATCAGTAATACCAATAAAGTGTTAAGCAGCATTGTTGATTCCTAAACACATCTGTCTACATATTCCCAGAATGGCTGTATTCCTTGCATGTTTGTACTAAGCTGCTGCAGGCAATGTTACATTTTTTGCAGCTGTCCCCTGCAGCCACAGCTATTGGGTTCTATTCCCATGCCTGCCAACTAAGGCATGATGGATAGATAAACGACAGCTGAATGTAATAGTCCACAATAGTACCACGAATAGAAGACCAATTCCAAAGTAATTAAATATAATTTATTAAAAGGAAAAAGATTTGTGCACACCAAAATATTCTCTCTAGTGCCTCGGCAACACTTGCCTTTAACAGAGTAAACCATAATTGATCAAAATGACTAACTTATGTAATACCACACATCCATTTATCTAATTAATCAAGTAAATACAACATTTCATAATAAAAGCCTAAAATGCTTTACTAAATAAAACTTTTCCATACACATTCTTGATTCAGTCCTATAGGGCTCATTGTATTAAATTTTAAGATAATAAAAGCCTCCTTTTTCCTTAATATATATTTTATTTGTTGTTCACTCATCAATATATTAAGGCATGATGGATGTCTGGTTTATGTCCTGTACACAAACATACCTCTCAACTGCCATGGTGTCATGTAATGCCATTAAAACTGCATAATCCATTTGTCACAGGATTACCAGAAATATGATTACCTGAAGTGCAATGAATTACCAAAGCCACTTACTGAACACCTTGGTTGTTATAGAAGTCCACAGTATGTGAAAGTGTTCTGTGTAGTTGTGTACCTGCATTTTTTATTGCTCAGCCCATACTGACCCATGCTAACAGTTTGAGAGGTATATATGTGCTACATCAACTATAGGAGAATTTTAGTCACTGTACGCAAAACCGACACTACACGCCTGTAGAGTATTTATCAGTGTTTTCAAGGATATAGTCTGCATTGTCAGTAATGGATTGCCTCTATCTCCCCTCGCCTCACCCCTTATCTTTATTTATTTATTATTGTTATTTATTATTATGATTTAATATTAACATATTTTGTTAAACTAACTATTTTGTTGGCCTTATGGTTTACTTTTTACTATCATGATGTTAACATACTGTTATGTTATTTACTGTCATGTTACTCATAATATAGATTAATATGTATTTGGTTTAATTATAGTGATGCTTCAGTCTGTTAATACTAACAATGTTTTGGTTATTATCAACCATAACTTATTGCTATACCCCATTTACCACAGCACATCAAGGTAGGTCGGTTCTGACTGATCCGCCTATCTTGCCTCAACTGGCCATGGCACCAGTTCCCAGCACATCTGGGACCCAGACCAGTGGTGCCCCCTCTGCTGCTCATGCACTACCTGTGGTGTTGGGTAGTACCACCACATGGGACAGGTCCCAGCTCAGCCCCCCTCTGTGAATGGTGGTGGAGGAGGTGTTGTTACCCAGGATGAGCTGCCAGTCTTGGTGTGCAAGATAGTCTACCCTGGATTGGACCACTGCCTGCACAGGATTGAGGGCATTCTGGTTGACCTGGTGGGGCAGCCTCACCCCAGTGGCCAGCTTCCAGCATTGCTACCCCTGGGGGAGTGAAGCATCATTGTTGACAGTGTCATGGGTGAGGATGTGAGTCATGCTGCTGCTGTTTGGCGGCACATGGGACTTGGATTCCACAACACCCTACCTATCCAAGGTGTTCACCCCCCTCATGTGTCACACATCATCCCTGTCTGTTGTCTTGTGTGTCTTGCCTGTCTGCAAATCATCCTCACCTACACAACTTACCTCCCCCACATGTACCTATGTCCCTTCCCCAACATTCCACTCTCACCTTAAAGAAATGGGCACCTGTCCCTACAAAACAAACATCATCACATTCATAGCTCCCTATTTTGCACGTATCCACTGAACACACATAATTTGGTTCAATTGACTTGACAATGCAGTTAAGTTGTCCTCACCTCTCTCTCTGGGGTTGAGAGTTTAAGGTCATGTACAAATTCTCTGAAAGTGCACAGTTGCTACTGTTCATGAAATGGATGGCTATGGTTCTTTCCTACACACTTCCTGCACATCCCTACCTGCCTTTCACTATGTTTTTCCCCCTGCTTGTACCTCATTTCACCACTTTCCTATCTCCCCATTTTTCTTTTCTTTATATTTTTTATCATGTTACTGCGCGACACGACGCACTGTGCATCTTAGCTAAGCTCAGTTAAATAGAACTATATTGACTACATGTTTTTAAACTTGCAATACACACTTAGAAAATAAATACCTGTCCCATATATCAAACCCAGGACTATTACACCTGCAGACCACTGCATTAAGCTGCCACACCACACAATTCTTAATTAAAACAGGTGGTTTAAAGAAAACATTGGAATTGCCACTTACAGTCATTGAGAGTGTTTCAGCAAAGCTGCAAGATGTACTGTACTGTGCAAACATGATTAAATAGGAATGGAAAAAATGAGAGTGTACCTTGGACTCTGGTGCAATAGTATACCACTAGAAAGCCAAAGACATAATAATGAATGTGAGTCCTGTGACAGCAGGTAAATGTCCCTTCATCAGCAACATGTAGAAAGACACCTACTAAGGCATTTGTGGCAAAATACATGTTCAACTGGGACCCTAGTGCTCACATACATCTATGCACATACTGATGTATGTAGAAAATGTATGTCACAGTGTGTGTGTGTGTGTGTGTGTGTGTGTGTGTGTGTGTGTGTGTGTGTGTGTGTGTGTGTGCGCGTGCACATATATCCTGCAAATACACCTGCTGTAGCAGGGACTCAGTAGCTCAGTCTGTTAATCGCTTGCAAGCAGTACATTTAGTAACAAATAGTCCTGAGTTTAAATCCAGTGGTGTGTAAAAGTGAATGTACAGTATTGTGAAGGCAGCAGTTAATGACTGACTCATGCACTCTTTATCCACACAATGCATTTCAAATGACATGTCTGCTTTTCACAGATGGAAGTCACAGGCCTGCTGGTAGAAACACACTTCACATATCCATATAGCAAAACTATATGTGCATAAAATGTCACATCATGCATTAATATGCATTCACAGAGAAATTCAATGCAGGTACTGCAAATGAGGGCCACTAATATCAGAGTGCACTACACAATCCTTCTAAAGTCACTGTGCAGATTATCACAGCTGCACAGCTAACATACACATTGGACGTCCCTACTTGTAGCAAGGCCTGCCCTCGTGCACTCTGAAAATTACTACTAGACTGTAACACATGGCCTGGCAGATCCCCAAATGGTGGACATCTTCTTATATTTATATGCCATCTTACTCAACGATACACCAAACATGTTGCCTAGTACTCTGTTAGTGATAGTGTTAACTAACATACTTACCTTAAACTCATGCATTAATTGGAGTGGAAAGGGTAGCCTCACTCTGGCTCTGCCCCTACAACAAGGCTGCCAGAGCTCCCACAGTTACTCCTACAGCATGTTGTCTCCCAAAGTGTTCACACTCTCTGCCTATGTCTAATACCTCCAGCAGCATTTAAAGCCTGTAGCACAGACATCTCTATGTAAAGGTTTCTGCTACAGACCTACCCTCTGCAATGATGTAGTCTCCTAACCCCAGTAATGTCCAGCACAACATATCAGAAAGGGGCCCTAATCTACATGAAGGCATTATATATTGTACAGTGATTTCATGTCATTGACTGATGACAGTGCAAATCGGCTGTGTTGGCTGCAATTAGCATTTCAGTCTTGGAGGCTGGTTTATCAACAGAGGAGTACTGCATTCCATCAGGTATGTAACTGATTTTGTGTACGGGATGCAGATGGGTGAATAGAGTTACTGGGAATAGATGTTACAGCATTAAGCCTGTCTTAGACCTGTGATAATGACAGGTCATTGATATCCTGCTGTCTTGCACCTACACAAGATGCACAATACATCCAGGGTGCATTGTCATTTGTCATTGTGGCACACTAGTCTCATTGGACTGTCCCTTTATAATAGTCGCACACTTCTATTTTTGTGGCACTGTTCTTATGACATATTATCGGGGGGGGTTGCCCGTAGGGGACACACCACAGTAGACTTGAGTGCTGGGTGTATGATCATACAGCAGTATCTGTCATGGCACACATGGGAATACCTGACTATTGCTCAGTTTTATCCACACACTTAGTTTGTTTGCACACTGTGGAATATGACATGTGAGCAAGCAGTGGATAGTGCCAGCCATTTTGTCCTTGCTGTATCTCTACATAGTGTACTTCCATGTATATGATCCTTTAATGTGTTCCCCTTTTGTTGTCTTTCAGGAATCATGTATCCTAGATGTCATGCACCTTTCTCTGATGCGGAAAATGAAATGATACTGGAAGCACTAAGGCAACATCATCACATCCTACTGTCCAGGGGGAGCCAAACAGGGAGCATTGGGCTTCTTTGTGGGCAGACTTTGTCCATGGTGTGAATGGCATGGGCCATCAGGATAGGACATAGGTTCAACACTACACAATGGGCATGATCAATGCTGCATGACAAAGGGCAGCAGATGTAACTAGGGATCGTGGCATCATCCCTGAAGGGCCTTCAGTGGAACAACCACTCTCGGCCACTGAGGAATTCCTGGCAAAATTAGGCACACCTGACAGCTACATTGTGGAGGTGGGTGCCACAGTTTCCACAGCTTCAGAGCATTCAGGTAGGCTTACTGTTATCAGCATTGTAATACTGTAGCAGTCAGTGTATCAGTCTGTACATACTTTCACATGGATGTCAGGTCTTTTTCTTTGGGGGGGTTTAACCTCAGTTGTACTCTTATACTCTGAATGTGACCAATACAACAAGTAACACAGTAGCTACTGTAAATGTGTGATATTTGGACGTATTATCTTGTTGTGCTGTAACATGCATTGGTACTGAAATTACCTCACCCTCAACTTTTTACAGGTCCATCAGATATTGGCCAAGGGCATGGTCCTGTCTCTGGTAAGCATGACACTGTTTTGTTAAGGAACATTTATATTCTATTAAAGTTAAGGGCTAGAATAATGTCCTATTTAAACATACTTTTCTGTGTAAACAGAGTAGAATGTTTTTATTTTCCAGTCTGGAACAGGTATGTAAGGATCTTAGCGGGAGTAATCACAGGAGTGTAGTTGAACAAAATGAAACACTTTTACAGTGACAGTTAAGAGCAGATAAGCCTCCTGGTGTAAATGGGGTGATTACTCTAAAATGCCTTAAAAAAAAAAAGATTAAAAGGAAAATAAATTAGGTAGTGAAACGTATATTTCAATATGTTTGCTAAGATAGGTGTACTGAGTGTTTACTTGTTGTTTTATCAAGTAAAGTTTCATATTGATTAATTAAAAGGTAAATAAATTTTACTGGTCAGGTTTTACTTGATTTACTTGAAGTGATTGTTATAAAGATCTTGAGTTGAGTTTATATTTTGTTCTGAGGAAATCTATTTTGGATGAAAGCGGAGAAGAAAAATGTTTGATTGCTGATACAGTTGTGGGTCTTTGTTGTTATGAGTACTGGTGGATTTTTCATCTTGCTTTTTTCTTTCTTATCACAGATGACCAGGGGGTTGGTGTCTGTCCCCTAAACAACCTGATGTCAGTGTCTCTTTGGACTCTGATGATGATGGTGGCCACAGTGAGGCACAGGTGGGGGTGTCAGGAGACTGAATCTGTCCCAGAGGCAGACAGCCCTCCTCTGCCTCCATTGCACCGCACACAGTCAGTATGCCCACACATACCCAGTCACCTGAGGCCACAGATATTGGGCAGCCAGGGGGTGGGGACATTGAACGGGAGAGTGTGGCAACTATGGCTCTAGTGAGTGTAGACAGTGGCTATAGCCAGAGAGCTGGTGAGGTCCCACACTAGTGGATTGATAGGGGTGCTTGTAGAAGACTAGCTGTCTGTCCACCACCTGTTGCAGGTGTCACATAACTGGTCACTCGGTGCATGTTTTGGGCTGTCATGGAGGCACAGGCATGTTCTAAATGGAGTACCAGATATATGCTTAGGGTTACAGATGCAACACAGTCTGACATCTGTGACTGCCTCCACCACACTGGGGACACCCTGGATCAGTTGACTGATGGAGTGGATGGAAGGTGGGCTGAGACAGTGTCTGTCTTGGACCACACATTGTCTGTGCTGGAACATGTGGTTAGAGTTGAGAGTCAGACTCATGGATGTAGGTCAGCAAGCTGAGAGTCCACATAGCCATGCACAATCATGCTCCAGTAGTGGCAGTACATCCAGTGTTACAGAGGGGAGTGTGATGTCCTCACCATGACATGGCAGACCACAGGCTTGTGGTCCTGGACATTCCTGTGGGGGACATGATCCCAGCAGACAGCAGTCACCATCAAGTACTAGCACTGCTTCTGACCTTGGGCATGGAGGTGCCAGTGCAACTCCTAGCAGAGCCAGTACCCATGTTCACGGCTGGAGACAGTGAACTATCAACTCTGCCATGCATGGTTCAGAGATGTCCAACACACACATGTAGGGCTAGCACTGAGCTTCACTGTGTACCAGCACACACTCACACACCACTGTCAAATGCAGGTCACCTGCAGACACACACAGCACCTTTCCATGGTCCATATTACCTGCTTACCTTCCTAACTCACACACATACTGACAGCCTTTTGGGTCAGCCTAAGCCTCATGCACCCCCACACAACTCCCTGTGCAAGTGATGATACCTTTGCCACATCCCTGACATCCTCACCATCGATGCAGGGAAATGAAGCAATGTGTTTGATGCACAGGGTGTCTATATTAGTTAACATGTAATTATGTAATGCAGTGTTGTTTTGCTATGCCACACATAGTGGTTAATTACAGATACTGTATGCTGGCATTTGTCATGAGTACGCCACATACTTTTGTGTACCTTTTGCTGTATGATGTTGTAATGGCTGTATAGTTACACAATCACATGTGTGTCACAGAACTGTTTATGTTTCTATTTCAGGCATCTGTTAGGATAACCTATTGATACACAGCAGCAATAAAACAGCACAGGATGGCATGTCAGCACATCACAAATATATATCTTCAGCATGGTATAGTACTATAAGTGCATGGCTCCATAGGTTCATATGTGTATAGCAGGCTAACAAGGAGAATGGTAGCATTCAGCTTACTCATGCATCCCTAATCTGTGAATAGGTCTGCTACTCTTAATAAGTATCACCAGGGTTTTGGGAACACAAACATCTATAAGCCATCCTGACAGAGATGTCCCATCTACAAATATCCTGTGTCCATTACAGACAGTTGCCCAACACCAGTTATGATCGGCATGTTATGCATCCCATTTTGTAACCTACTCACGCTGTGTCACAGCAGATGTGTGCTTCACATGCACGGGGGGGGGGGGCTGCTTCATGTACAGCGTACTATCTGTGTTATATACCTGTCTCTCCAGCATGTACTATGTATACTGCGTTGATGCTGTAGGCATGTAGAACAGGTGAGACGTGTTAGTCCTGTCATGGATACATGAGAGGTACACAGTGGGATCGACACTTCCCTGTATGGAGCCATACACATCCCCTCAGAAGCATTTAAGAGAAAGAATACACATGTACGGTCGTGACACAGACTCCATAGGACTGATTATCTACACTGTGTATTGGTGTACCATGAGACATGTATGGCTGATACAGGTCTACGCTACGCCTGTGTAGTGACATAGAAAGGGTGCCACTGCACAGAATGATAGGTGTGATGAATGCCACAGTCGGTATAGCAGTGACAGTCTGGGATGTACATCCCAAACCTGTCGGTATAGGTTGCACAATACAACAGTGAACACATCCTTACATCTTACTGACCAGTGATAGTCAAAGGCTACATTGCTGTCCTTTTCCATGTATAATGGCTCAACTGTGTGCAGTGTGTGGACAATACAATAATTTGCAGGGGAGGATGATTTCCCAATAGTATTGTGCAGTCATTGGCAGTTAGTCTTTGTCAGTGGCTCAGAGTACAACTGACTGTGTCTTAGGCCATCTTGTATAATTGTTGGTTCTGTGTGTGGGATTCTGTGACAGCTCCCAATATGCAATCACCTGCTAATGTACTCAGCCAGAGGTTACTGTCAGTGGCTGTGACTGCAGACAGGGAATAGGTAGACAGGGTACGCCAATACTGGAAGATGGTGATCTCCACTGGTGACTGGCATCATTGTGGCATAGGTCTCCCAAAGATATCTTCCAAGAGTATGACTATAAGACACTTGCCTATCCAACAGCTGACATAGCACACTGTGCATGATGTACACAGTTTCTAGCAAGACCTGTGGGCTCCGCCGGTTATAGTTGGTAGGCATGATCTGGCCTGGAGCAAAAGTAACAGTGTTTGGTCTAGTGTCAGTAGGTGTATGAAAATGTCAGTGCTAGTATCCATGCTAACTTCTATCTTGGCATTTCAGGCCACATGACTAAGATATCTGGGACACTGCTTGGCACTACATACTAGCTGTCCTCTGTGCAAGTAAGTATTGCAGTTACTGCTAGCATGTCGCAAGAAGAGAGTCATGCATGGTGTCTATACAGAGCACAGACAAACATGTTAGGGAAATGTATATGTATACACTGTGTTGCTTAGTCATGCTGCAGCTCACTTGTCCAGGTCCAGGTCCTTACCTACAATGCCCTGCAGCAGTGCCATGTCATCCAACACAGGGAAGCAAAGTATTGCATCATGTGTTTACCAATATGGGTGACCAGTACAGCCCCCCACTGTGAGGTCCTCCCTGGTGCGATCTGATCACAAATCAGTGTCCTTAGAACTACCAGCACGTATCCCCTCTTGCACACAATACAGAGATATCTGTCAAGACAACCATTTATTACCTCCTGTGGGATGGTTGACATAGCATGACTGCACCTCCCCCTTCAGATGGAACAGGCAAGTTTGCAGAGCTCTACACCCATGCATTATGTCAGCAGCATTACAACTGCTTGAACACAGCTGTATGTGACAGGAAGAAAACAGGATTGTCACGGCTTAGCAAACCTGACTGGTGGACAACTGCCAATAACAGGCTGTATAATAACAGGTGGACAGTGTTGTGTGACATTTTGGGTGAGGGTGCCCCCCCCTAACATGGAGGCACTACCTCATCAGCTAATAGAAGCACAAGTGTTGTGATGTTGTGTAGATATGGCAAGTGACAAAAGTAGCCACCCACAAAAAGCAGAACCACAAAGCACAGTGTAGTTACATGTGTGACCTCAAATGACAGGCCCAGATTTTTGGTGACCTCATGAGTCATGATGCCACATATAATGGGTCTGTACTCATACCTAACCTGTACACACAGACTGTCTGCCTCAACTACACTCACCTGTCCCCACTGGGTCTATGACATTTCATCAAATGGGTATTCAGTGAATACTCATTTGTCGAACAACTAATTATTGAAGCCTAGTTTGTGTAATACACAAGTATTGTGCCTGCAATCACATATACTAGGCTTTTGTTGAACAGCTTCTGTAGCCTGCAGAGTGATATTGCTTCATACTGTTATCTACATCTAGTATCCTAGCAGTGGGATAACTGTTATTATCCTAGATATGTGTGTACAGTTACCAATATGGCCATATGTAGCTGCTTGCAGTTAGATAGGCAAACCTGTGGGCAGGAACAACTTGTCCTGTCTATGCATTCATTGACAACATTGCACATTTACCACCTACCACCTGCGCCTCTCTATGTGGTGACATCCAGCAGGCACAGGGGTCTGTAGGTAAGTGAATTATGTACTGTTGCACCCCTTATTTAGATCCTTTGAGCAACAGTATGGATGTGTGTCAGTGCAGATTTACTCACCATTATTAGGGTATGTAGGACAATACAGGCATCCACACACATATTATGTAATTAGTAAGGATGTATATATAAATGTAGCTGTGTGTGTATGATATGTATATGTGTTGTGTAGATATATGGGGAGAGTCTATGCAACATTGTGATATATATAGCTATATATACCAGCATATATCTATTTGACACTACATAGCGATATACTATGTATGTGAGAGAGAGAGAGAGAGAGAGACAGTGACTGATGGATATGTATACATGTATGTCTGTATGTACAGACATATCTATACATAACATGTCATTCTGATGATGCAACAACAGAATTGCAGTCATTTTAACTGTGTTTGAGCATGCCCAGTGGGACTGTCAGTACTTATACAATGACTCCTGGCCATACTTACCTGTACTCCAGTCTGGGATTTTGTGTGTTACCGACCATACCTCCAGAGTTTGGCTCATACTTTTGGTCTGTTCCTCATAACATTTGTGGTTTTCTGGCAAATCACTTGATGGACTGAGGATTGAAGTCACTAAATAATGAATGCATTTGAGTTTTTGACTTTGAGCAGTGTTTAAAATATGTCACTATTTGTAGACCTTTGTCCCCCCATTTTGTCAATGGCAGCTCCTGCTACTGGACTGCAGGACTGCAGCACCCCCAGCTGTACAAAAAAAAATAAATAAATAATAAAAAAAAACTTTTAACAAGTCCCACAACTCGCGCATGCATGCTCGGAACTCGAATCTGGACTGCTGTTTAACCAATCCGGATTCAGAAAGAAGGCATCATTCTACAGATGCCCCAGAAGTCTATGCAGGTTACAACTGCATAGAATGGAAAGGGATCAGACTGTAAGGCCTGCAGTCTGTGCATGCTCAAACAGAACTAGAAGCAGCACACACATGCATGCCCGGCATTCCCCAGGAAAGCTGCTTTGAATGTGGGACTTTGAGCTGCTGCTTGCTTTTGCATGGGGAAAGGACTTTGAGCTGCTGCACATTGAATGGAGTCATTTGCAAACATTGCCGTAACTGCCATAACAGACTTTGCATTGAAATGAGTGTTGTTTAGAGGACTTTAAGCTGCTGCCATTACCTTAACGGGACTTTGCACTCAGGTACTAGTGTGTGTGTGTCTTAAGCTGTTGCTGCCATTGGTGTGTGTGTGTGTGTGTGTGTGTGTGTGTGTGTGTGTGTGTGTGTGTGTGTGTGTGTGTGTGTGTGTGTGAAATGCTCCAGTTAACTATAACTGGTGGCTAGAGAGTAACTCAGGCTCAAACCCTGCACCCTAGGTGCAGGTAGCAAGAGCCCAAATTCCTTACCCACCACCACTTGTGAAAAGTTTTCAGATTTTTAACTCATATTTTTGTTCTGTTCCTCATAAAATCTGTGGTTTTCTGGATTTTGAATTCACTAAATAATGACAGACATTTACATTTCAGATGTCATATTCTTCAGAAAGTACATGGTAACACAAACCATTTTATTCTGGCAATTTTCTGTTTATAAGATCAATATTTGAAAATTGTCCCTATTTTTGGGGCTGTATCCCCCATTATTGACTTTATCCAGGTTTTTTGTGCTAAGAGGTTGAGAGCTATGGTGAGAACTGAATTCAATGAATATGTTTGGAGGCTATACTCCCCCATTATTGGCTTTGACCAGGTGTTATTTGCTAAGAGGTGGAGAGCTATGGTGAGAACTGAATTCACTAAATGATAGCCATTTAAGTTTCAGTCTTCCTATCTTTCAAGAAACAGCTGATTTGGCATAGTGGTTTGGTGCTCTGACTCTAGTGCACAGGATCCTGGGTTCAAAGCTTGGCAGTGAAATGCATGGCGGTAGCACTGCATTTTATTCTAGCAATTTTCCAAGATTATACAAGCAATGTTTAAAATGTGTCCATGGTTTTTGGGCTTTTGCCCCCCCCCCATACATTTTGACTTTTTCCAGATTTCTTGTGCTCATGCTAGAAAGTTGAGAGATACAGTTGAGTGTCGAGTGGATTTTACAAGGAGCTAAGAGCTTCAGGGGAAGAGAAGTTTAGTGCTGCTAATGCTGAGTCTGCTTGCATTGTCAATAGCACAGCAGGTAGTGTACATGATTTCAATTCAGAAGGCTGTGTGTTCTACTACTACAGTATGTAGATGCATAGCTAATACTGTACTGCATTGTACTTTTAAATAGGGTAGATGCTGCAGTCCTGAGAATGTCCTCTGTGGTAGAGATACCTAGTAACTATGAATCTGTTATCAGTTTGCCATCCATTCCCTATTGCAATATTACTAGCTTATCATTTTTCTAATGTAACATGGGCAATTTATTCCTCATGGGCAACAAGCACTTTATTTGTAGATGAAACAATAAAATATAAAGTTGTTTGCTAGCAGAAACCTCTTCATTAGTTACAGATCTCTTTAATGAGGAATTATTTAGATGACTTTTACTTCTGCAGAGATTGTGCATATTTACTGATGCTGGTGAATTGTAGAAGTTTGAGTAGACTTTTATGATGAAAATGTTCTGAATTGGGCAGTTTTGTCATTATTCATGCATGCATTTTGTTTCATTGTTTACTGGAAAAATGTTTAAAATAATAAATTTATAACACCCACTAACAACTGTACTGTATTATACAAGGAATATAATTTAATACAATCAGGAAGTGTATCAAGAACACATGCATGTTTCGTGTGCAAGGGGCCTATGATTTGTAAACAGCCCAAAGTTAATCTTTATTTGCCACTGGACAGATGTATTTTCTTTGAATGTGGGTTTCAATGCTGTTTCTAGGAATGTGAGTTTCAAGGGCAGATAATTTTTAATGCTAAGACTATTTTCATTGTGAGACTGCATTGCTTTGTTTAGCAGATGTCTATTAGTGTTTGTGCTGTAAGATGTAAAATAAAACTTTTAAATGAAATCCAAATCATTGTAGAATTAAAGCAGTATGCACATTACAGTGTTTATGGTGAATGGGGTGAAATATCCAAGTAATGGGACATTGAAATGGCTGCAGAGGGGAGGCCCCATTCGGGGTTGGGAGGGTGGCCTAATGGTTAAGGTGTTTGCCTTACAAACACAATGGGCAGGGTTTGAGTTTAACAAGGGGTAATTGGCTAGGCTTAAAATGGCTCACAAGGATAGTTAGCCTTGTACTAATCTATGAACCTATGAACCATGATTTTGTGAGGGGGGTGGCAAACTCAAAGACAGCCCTGGCTGAACTATACCTCTCAACTGTCCAGATTTTCGCAGAATGAATGGATTTTTGCTTTTTATTTTTGTTTTTTTCCTCATAGAATTTGAGGTTTTCTGGCAAATCATTTAGGAATAACAGACATTTGAGATTCAGGTTTCAAACCCTTGACAAAATTCATACTAATGCAAGACCTACTATTCTATTACCTTTCTACGTTTATAAGAGAAATATTTAAAAATTGTCCTTATTTTTGGGCCTTTGTCCCACTTCTGTTTATGGCTTTATCCATATTTCTTGCTCTGAGGTTGAGAGGTATGTCTTTATCCATATTTCTTGCTCTGAGGTTGAGAGGTTTCACAAATGTGTCAGGGCCATCGCCATCAGCCAGAGACATTTCAAATTGTGGCATACTTATTGCACCCCACTTCACCATGTAGTGACTCTGGATGTGTCCAAGCATGGCAAAGAGCAGTAATCCAGTGTAAGTGTGCAGAGTATCTCCCCATCCAAGGTAGACACAAATACTACAGTGGCTTTTCATCTGTCCTTGATTTTTCAGAATGTTCTGGTTTTCTGTCATATTTTTATACTGTTAATTTATGCTTATTATTATTCAGAAAATGCATGCTGCAGTGCCTGTTGCCCTGTGTTTAAGTAGCAATGCTTTAATGACCATCAGGTAAGCCTGTCTGGCATTGTAAAATGCAAGTAAGCTTTAATAAGCATACTGTTAAAAAGTTACTAACATTGAAAGCCTTTTTGTTGTTGCCATGCAGAAAATATTTACATAACTAGATAACGTATAAGCCTTAGGTATTGAAATGCATATGAAAGTATTTATAATAAAGGACAGGATTACATAATTTTCAGAAGCTCACTACATTTGTTAGAGACTTGCAGTCATCTTTCAGGCTTTACCAGTAAACTAAACAGAATGCCAATCTATCATGTGTGGTCCATAACCTGTGCAGTAATCCTTTAAGTAATTTATCTTGAGCTTGTTTCTTGTTTGCTGTTCATTTTTTACTTCAAGTCATGTTTTCCTGATGAAACAAGTAGATAGTTGTTGTCAGCCAGGATAAGAAACATTTTTACAAGTGGGGGTATCACAGAGATTGCTACTTTCAGCATGTTAATTGGTACTTTTATAAAGCTGAATATAAATTATAATTACAAATGCACTGCAAAGAGAAGTGATTTGAGTTGAGTGCTTCTTATTTTTTATACTTGATTTTGACTGACATTCCAGTAATGTATTTAAAAAGTAATTTATTTTTCATGCCTCACAACCTTTTTTTTTCATCTAGATATTAAGTAAGCTGTCATATAGCCAATGCATTGAAATATTTTTTTTCTTCTACACTTCATTTTGTCTTGATCGGAGTCTCATAATGATAGTTTGGCACCTTGGGCAGTGTATTTAATTAAATTCCCAGTTTTTGTGGTTTTGAGCCTAGCTCCACCCCTTTCTAGTTTGTCACACCCCTACCCATTGGCTCCACCCATTAGAATGTCTCCTGCAGCTCCCTTTTTATTTGAAGTCACCAGCCACTACTGCATTTTGTCTGGCTTTGTCCAGATGACTTGCACTAAGAGGATGAGAGGTATGTTACAGACATTAACATCTGTCCCTGCTTCTGCAGTACTACACTTCACTCAAAATATCCATGGAATTCCCCAGCTGTCTGCTGCATTTAATATGTGACTGAGGTTCATAATGTTACACCACACACAGAATGGCAGTATGTGAAAACACCAACCTAATATTACCTCACATGCAAATGATGTGAATACTTCCAGATTAGAACCATCAACACCATTACCCATGCTAACGTCCTTAATCCTCTGAGTCACACAGGCTGACAGACAGGAGGCATTTGTCACACAGTGAACAGTATAAATATGTATGTTGTTATTTCTGCTTTACATGGGATATACAATGTGTGTTAGAGTACTATGTTACAGCCCTGAGATTGCCTGGTCTGCTGATATACCATTGCTGACTTACTGTTAAAGCAGTTACATGGGAACACTGCTGTGTTGGGGGAGGGAGAACAACGGCACATGATCTGTTGGGATAGGCAGTAGTCCAAATATCATGTGACCTCACTGTTCAACATCTCCCTTGAGTGATGTAGTGAATATTCTAACCATGAGGCCTAGTGATTATTAGAGGACACATACTATTGGACTGGGTATCTGGAGTCCCATGTGGATGTTACAGCTGTCCAAATAGCCCACTATAGTTCCTTGCATAAATGCAGCAGATCCATACATACAACACCATATTATAGTAACCCTTACAAGTAGTGTGCAGGTTAGAGAATTACCTTGCGAATGCAGCAGTTGACAGAACTGTAGTTCTCGGCTAACTATCTGTGATGCAAGCAGTACATAGCCAATACATGGATAAGTACAGGATGTGTCGGTTGCCTGGCATCAACAATTTTACTATATAAATGTGAGTAGGAGTAAGGTGTCAGTTCCTAGGGTCCTACGTTGTCAGTGAATGTGCTATGCGTTGTCTCTTAGCCAAAGCCAGGGCATACTGGGCATGCTACATCTGCCTACAGAGAAATCATCGGGGGGATTCCTCATCTGAGTCCTCCTGTGAGTGTGGCTGTGGTGACCTAGGCACTGGTGGGGGCTGTGTATCCTTTAACTATGATGATCCTGCTGCAGCTGTTTCCACAGGATCATATTGTGTAGCATGGCACATACTGTGAATACCTCTGCACATGTGGCTGGAGTGTACTGCAGGGCTGCACCAGATATATCGAGACACTGGAACCATGACTTCAGAAACCCAAGCACACACTCTATTATGTTCCTAGTTTGTGCATGTGCCTCATTATGGCATTCTTTTGTGGGTGCATGTGCATTTCTGATGGGTGTCATCATCCACAATTCCAGTGTGTAGCCAGCATCCCCCAGTAAATGGTCATGTGGGATCTCCCCCTAGCAAACATGTCTCCCTAACAAACATCTTCTACAGCTGTGATGTGTGCCTGATATGGGAGTCATGATAACTGCCAGGGTTGCCAGCGCACACATTTATGATAATGCCCTGGGCATTGCACATGACCTGGTAGTTGATGGAGTGGTGCCCCTTGTAGTTGAAATAAATTCTGCCCTCCTCACACCAGTACCTCAGGGTAGTGTGCAAAATGGTAGAAGTGTTCCATATTGCTGGCTATTTCCTCAGAGGTGAGGGGAAAAGAAATGTGCTTACTGGTATGTAGTATGCCTGTAAGACCCCCACTGTGTCCCCAGTTGGTCTTTGGAAAGTACCTGTAACTAGTATCCTAAGGGCTACACATACCTTTGTTTCCACTGGGATGGGTTCCCCTCTGTTGGCTCTGGGTCTGAGTTGAGGGCAGCAGAGCTCAGTGAGTTCTTGTAGTATGTCCCTGTCCACCCTGTAGCACTCTACAATCTCCAGCTCACGTAGCCCTGGAAGGTTATGCTGGGCCTGAACACTCTTCTCTTTCTCTGTCTAGGCCTGTTGTCAGCAGCAGCAGCATTGACTTCAGCATCCAGCACATACAGATGTAGCAGACCTGCAGCAGCCCCTAGCATTCTTTCAGATAAATTCCCAAGTCTGTACTCCAATGGTGCAAAGTATAGAGGATGAATAAAATTGTAAGGTATATGCACACTTTATAGAGCTTTGCTGTATGTGCTGACTCTGTGACTGGCTAATTATGATGCAGTGCAGCTGGCTAGTATATCATTAACATCATTTAATGTCCTTAGTTTAAGTTAAACGGGGGCAGAACTAATTAATATGTCATTGGGTTTCAGATACACTCAGCACTGTGGAGCACCTTGCAAACATGCACCCCTAGCTAAACAAAACTTAGCACTTAGTACCGACATCCCCCCAGAATTCCATGCTCAGCATAGTGGTGTACCATGCAAACATGCAGAAACACGCTCCCCCTAGCTAAACAAAGCTTAGAAGTTAGTGCACACAACCCTCTGAAATGGCACACTTAGCACGGCAGCACATCATGCAAACAGGTGCAGCTAAGCTGAAATAAGCTTAGAAGTTATTGGACACACCCTCCCCTGATGTTAGCTACCTTCTCTGTAAACATCAACATGGTTCTCTGCCTACACGGAGGGGATATGTGGACACGATTACCCCTTTATGCTATTCAGTAACTCCACCTCATTTACAAAGGGATATGGGCATACACCCTGGAAACTACATGCTTCAAAGCCCTACCACGTTAGCAACAGCACCAATGCAACATTGCAGATACTTCACACAGGGTCCTGTAATACAATTCTGTCACATAATATTAATTTTGTTTTTCCAATTTTTAAATGTTTTTTTATAAAGCATGTTTGTGCACTGTGGCATGTCAAGCAAACATGCCTAGAGTATTAAAAAATAGATTTATTTTAACTTATTTCCTTTAATTTTTCGAGACACAGAGGATAGTTTCACTCATTATTCTGGGGGACTTCAACCTAGATTGGTTCACCTGTATATCAGAACCACCAAGTAATCTAATAAATCTCCATGGCTACCAGCAGCTAATCCAAATTCCAACTAGATGTGATACAAAAATCTAAAAGGGAATCCATCCTTGACTGGGTCCTAACTAACAACCCCACATTGTACCCTCACACAGGCAGTCTCCCAGACACCTTAAGTGACCACAACATAATATACTTTATATGTAGTAGAACAAGCATATGCAAAACCACTAACTATATATCCACTAGAAACACAAAAAAATTCTCTCCTGAGGTCCTCAACACTTTACTCTGTAATAACTGTGACTGGACCCCCCCTAAAAACCCTCCCACTTGACCAGGCTGTAGCATATTTCAACAAAAAATTTCTACAACACCTAGACACTGTCGCTCCATTGTGCAAAATCAAGATTAGAACCTCTACAAACCCCTGGCTCAGTAAAGAAACCAAACAAATTCTCAAGTCCAGAGACACTGCCTGGCTTTACTATAAAAAAAACAAAGAAACACAAAGCCTAACTAAGTACCAAGAACTGCGCAACCGTGCAAAAAATGCATTAGGCTGGACAAAGAATCCTACTACACAACATTACAAACTAAATACCAACACAACCCGCAAAAATTTTGGAAAAATGTAAACCAGCTACTACAATCCACCCAAAGGGCTACCTCAAACCAACCACCCCTGACACTAAAGTTCCCATCGAAACACAATTCAACTCCCACTTTGTGAACTCAATTCTATCCTTAGTATCACAGGACAGTTCCTTCCTCACTATCCCCCCCCAACAGAAATAACACGAATACGAGCTTTACCCTCAAAACAGTTTCCACCACTTCAATCAAAAGCATGCTCTCCAAACTAAAAACCTCAACAGCAGCAGACCTACTCCCCAGCTATTTCTTGAAACTCACAGCAGATGCTATTGCTATCCCAGTCTCTGCTCTCATAAACAGATCAATTGTTGAAAACTATGTGCCCAAACTCTGGAAAATATCCTATGTTACACCCATACATAAAGGCGGGACCTCCACTGAACTTAATAACTACAGACCCATTGCTTTACTAACCCCCCCAGCCAAAATCCTAGAAAAATGCATCCATACCCAGATACTAAACTATCTCCTAGACAGCAACATCCTGTTACCTACTCAGCATGGTTTCAGACCTGCCCATAGTACCACTACAGCCCTCCTCTGCTTCACAGACACAGTAAACCGTCTCAAAAATGAAGGCCTACAAGTGTCAACTCTTTTTTTAGATATGTCCAAAACATTTGACACAGTCTCACACCAAATCCTGCTAAACAAACTAAACCAATATCATCTATCAAATTCTACTCTTACCTGGTTCCAAAGCTACTTAAGTGACAGGTACAAAGCTGTGAAATGGGAAAATTCTCTCTCTCCTCAGCTGCCCATAACTATAGGAGTCCCACAGGGTTCTATCTTAGGACCACTACCATTCAGAGTCTTCACAAATGACCTCCATACCTCCACACAGCATGCATCTATAATTCAGTATGCAGATGACACTACCTTAATCTGTGCTGCACAAAACATTCCTACCCTCCTGAAAAAAACTCAACTAGCATTCTCTGATGTTGAAAACTACCTTACCAAAGCCCAACTTATCCTCAATCCAAAGAAAACTCAGCGTATGATTATAACCAGTTCTAACAAAAACACTAACAGTCAATTCACTATCTACTCCACAAATGCTACTCCAGTTGCTCCAGTGGCACAGGCTAAGCTATTGGGAATAACCATAGACTCCCACCTAAAATTTGATAGTCATCTCAACTTAACTATTAAAAAAGTACATGCCAAACTGGGGTCTCTCTACTGTAGCAAAACATTTCTTACCAACAACACAAGATCAGCCATTGCTCACTCCCAACTTCTATCCACCCTACTCTATGCATCTCCCATTCTGACTAATCTCAACAAAACTGAACTAAGCAAAATGGAAGCCTGCTATAACAGAATTGCCTGCTTTGCTGCAAATTGCTCATATAGTACTCATCACTGTACTGCTTTGAGACAGCTCCACTGGCTTGAACTGCCCAACCTCCTAACCTACAATCAGCTCTGCCTCTGTCATTCTATCTATTACCTCCCCAATAAGTGTCCTGTCCTCAAAAACCTAGTACAACATCACTCAGCCAAAAGGCCTCTTAGATCATCAAGCAAACTACTACTAGAAGTCACCAACAGCTACAATAGCTTTGGAGATGCACTATATAGTAGTTCAGTGGCTAAAAAATGGTACTCTGTCCCCACTAGCATTCAAAACACATCATCCAAAGCCTCCTTTAAAGACCTAATCAGGCAACATCTCAAGCAAAGTTGGCAGTGCCATGACTGCTCCCCAGGCTAGTGAAAGCAAATAACATATACATACTAAATCTAGAGCACTTGATAATAGTTTTCAGTCTTACTCATAAACACTGGCTAATCTACAATGTATATACTGTACCTGTGTACTATGTATGCATTCTACCTATGTTCCAAATTTTAGCTGTACACCACAAATCTATTAATTACCTTTAGTTTTAAAATTAATATTTTTTTGTTTGTTCTCTCCACTGTAACTGTTTATGTGCCGCATACCACTGTAAAAACATGTCTCTTGTAATTTGTGTGTATACTGATCATGTCTAAATAACTAAATGTGTCTGTAATTTTTCTTTGTGGAGCTTTTCTTATATGTATGTGTTATGCCATTTCTATCTATTTACATTTTCACAGCCTCTTTTGTCATTCTATATTCCTGTGCATGCAATTTTTCTATGTACACTACAGATACTGACACAGGGTCTGCAGAGCTGCCTATCTGTTTGTTGGATCAATCTATCTGCCTCATTTACATGAGACTCACCTACTTATGAGGTGATTTGCATGCCATGGAACTTCCAGTGTATGTGCGTGCATGTTTACTGAATCTAAAACCTGCTTACTTTCATATAAGCAGCACAGCACGATGCCTACATGGTAAAAAGACCATGTAGGCTTTATTAAATCCCCCCCTTTATCTTTTTCCATAATTTTTGTCACTATTTTTGAACATGTGTTTATGAGTAGCATGCATACTTATCAACCTCTTTGAGCAAGAAATCTGGACAAAGCTTAAAATAATTGGAACAGATTTTAAATATTGCTGTTATTGACTTTGCAAGTTGCTAGAATAACAGGTGTATTAGCATGCATTTTTTGAAGCATATAAAATCTGAAATGCAAATTATGTCATTATTAAGTAGCTCAATCTTCAGTGATTTGCCAAAAAACTACAAATTTTATAGGGAAGAGGCCAAACATATGAGGCAAAAATCTGGATATTCTGTGGAAATCTGCACAGTTGAGAGCTATGGTAGTATCTCACATACCTAATGGAAGTGGTTATGTGTTATTTGGTGCTCAAATTTAATTTACAATTTAATGCTGATTAGATGATCAGATTTTTAACTGGATTTACCTATCCACCCAGGGCATTTGCTTACATTTTTAATGTCTATAGATCAAGAGGTATGCTGTGGTGGTGAAATAATTTTATGTATACATCAGGCATCTTAGCTATAACTAGCAAATGCAACTTAAAAAAAACAAAAAAACAAAATGCTATCTCTGTTAAAAGCTCTTTTATTCCACCTTTTCTAAATAATACCTTGCAAGGATTTTTTGCTACTCTTAATTTTGAGGTTGAAAAAATGTACTGGTCCTGTATAGAGAATAAGTCTAACATGTTTTAATTTAACTAAGTAGCAATGGCGAGCCCTATTGGAATTTGGTAATGATAGAAGATGGGTGGTTAAACCGTCTGACAAGGGCGACCAGATAGTAATCATTCACTTCACACAATACTTAGAGATGTGATATAAACATTTGAATAATGCGGAAATTTATAGAAAATGTGATGTTTCTGATTACTTTGAAGCTATTAAGCAGTACCAACTTTTGTTATCAAAGGCCTAAGGCTGGGGTATTTCACCTCTAAGGATGTGGAAAAGAAGTTTGGAGTGGAAAACTGCTCTATGGCAGTTTTTTACCGCTTACCTAAAACACACAAAGGTTTAACTAACCTTAGTGGCCGACCTATAGTATCCGCACAGAGGTATTTTTTGATAAATATAAGTGTGTTGTTACATGAACATCTTAAGAAATATGTTATGAGTACAGCCCCCTATGTCAGGGACAGCCAGGACTTTTTGAACAAAATAAAGGGTAAAATTTGGAATATGGACATGTTTTGGCTTTGTTTGGATGTCAAAAGTCTATATGCTAATATTAAGCATGAAATAGGGATACAGGCCTTGTTCCATTTTTTGGGGGACTCTCCTATCTATGTCTGATTTTCTGATAGATTTAGTTATGTTTTGTTTAAAAAACGTTTTTTTTATGTTCAATGGAGACATTTTCCAGCAGTTGCAGGGCACTGCCATGGGGGCGGCTTTCGCCCCCATGTATGCCAATTTAGTCATGGCTAAACTTGAAGATGATTTTATTTACAGACATGACTTTTTTCAGATCTAAGGTTATTTTATATTTTAGATTTATTGATGATCTTATTTTTTTATGTCAAGGAAGCCAGACAGAGGCCCTTGGGTTTGTTAATGACTTACAAGCTAATAGTATGGACTTAAGCTTTGATGGTATGCAGCTTGGCCCACAAGTGAATTTTTTGGATATAAGCCTAGATGGATTTACTACTAGTCTCCACAGGAAATTTGAACATAGAGATGTATTTTTATATGGGAATAGTTGTCACCCCAAACATTTGGTCAAGGCACTGCCCTATAATGAATTCTTACAAATTCATAGGCTATGTAGCCTTGATATGAGCTTTGATTTAGAGATAGCTGAAGCAGAAAACATTTTATTAGAAAAGGTTATGATGTCCAGCTGGTCAGAGAAGCTAAACAAAAAATTATAGACATGAGGTATTCTGTTAACTCTCAGGGAGATTCTCATTATGTCTATGCTAGTGGAAAATATAATGTTTGTATTGGTGGAAATCAGTATACCAATGCAGCTGTGAACAATGGAGAGCAGAAGAAAGTTTTCTTATTGACAACTTATTATGTTATAACTGAGGAAATAGTTAAAAAATCACTTAGTTTGTGGCCTATGCTCCTAAGGGATAACATTTTTAACCTTATAATACCTAATTTTGTGAGTATTGCGTATAAAAGAGCTAGAAATGTGTCTGACATTCTTGTACATAACCAATTTTGTTTGCCAGATGTTAATGTCAGTCAGAGCTTAAGCATAAATAAAGGCACTGTTCCATGTGATGGTTGTTCCATCTGCCAATATGTAGTAAGCTCTTTTCCCTATATTAATGGCATCAAGTTTACAGCTAGGCATGAATACAGTTGTAACACGGAGGGGTTAGTGTATGTGCTGAGATGTGGATGTAAGAAGCTTTACATAGAGGAAACCTACAGGAGTTTTAGGATCCGGTTGCAGGAACATATTAGGGACATAAAAAATAAAAAATTAGAGAGTCCCCTTGGGAGTCATTTTTTGACAGCACATACCTCTAACCCTGATTCTCTTAGGGGTTGTGTCTTGGAAAAATTGCAAGTTGGCATAGGTGAATGTGTGTCTTTAAAAAACAAACTCTTAAAAAAAGGAACTTTGCTGATTTTAAAGTATGGTACTTTGGAGCCTCAGGGACTCAACAAAGAATGCAATTGGAAGTATGTGATTTGAATTGTATGCTTAATTGATTAATTGTTTTGTGCAATATCCTGTATATAAGCAAACAGTATTTTGTAGTGTTTTTACTCTTGGAAGGCTGTGTAAGCTGAGGCACTAAGTGTTTCAATAAATTTGCTTACTTTTTGGATCGGTGTTCTTGGTGGTATTTTATTATCTTAGCTATAACTGCTTAGTTGGGGCTTGAGATGGATGGATGAAAGTAACGGACATATTTGTAAATTTGCTCACTTTGAATAGCTACTATCTGGCTTTGTAGCACTAGTGTGCATTTATGGAAGTAAGCTACACTCAACTGGATGCATGATATGCTCAGGCAGATTAAGAATAACTGCTCTGGCTATATTCTGTGGAGGAAAACTTCTAGTAGGACTAACTGATTATTTGAAGCAATATGTGATATTTTAATGTTTGGCAACTGGAGAAAAAGTGAAATACACTACAGGTTTATCCTCTTTTATCACTATCAGATGTCTGAATTGTACATACAAGTGGCTATAACTACTTGGTGGGGATTGCCTGGATGAAGGTAACTGACCCTGTTGCCATTTGCCCAGTTTCACAGTCATCTATTACATAATAAGGGATGAATGCATCACAGAACATCCAGACATTCAGAAGTTATGGGGGCTGGTTGACCACACTCACCAAGACTGTACAAGTGGATTTTGATAAGGGTTTAGGAATCACCTCTGCCCTGAACCCCACCTAATCTAAAACCAGCCCTGCTCATAGATGTTCGCAAAAGGTCACTGTACTTGTGTGTGGGCCTGAGGAAAAATAACATTATTTCTTTAACATTCCTCCCAAACCTCAAAGGTCATATCTGGTATTGGGCTGTGGACAGTGTGGTCATAATTTCTTTAATTTTACTCACAAATGTCAGAAAGGTGCACTGAGGATCATTATAACTAGCATAAGAGCATTGTATTGACTCTATAAATAACAAGTTGGAAACATTATTCAAATATTTTTTCCAGTTTTCCTCACAATCAAGCATCAAATACATATACAAGTAGTTATCATTTGGGGGAAGTAAATAAGCATGCTGTTTATATATGTATGATAGCAAATATGGTATGTTCTCTTTTATTTTTCAGTATACAGAAGGTGTGAACATTTTTAGAGGTTAGAGGGTGAAGAGGCATGCTTTATATAAATATGACAACAACAGAAATATGACTGTTGGCATTTGTGCCATTATTTTAATTCCAGTTATCATCATCAGCAGAGGGGGATACACAAAGTGACTTCCTGTTTTGAGGTGTAGGACAAGGGGATAGGTACTATTACAGATATTATGTATGTATTATCACAAGCATTTGCCTCCCCAGTTTACTGTGAACTGGTGTTTTATTTGCCTTGAGTATTAAAAGTTGGAGACAACTTATTTCTTCCTTGAAAAAAAGTAGGATTGAATTTCTTTTCCACAAGCATTATTTTTATTCAGGTCTATGCAGACTGCCTCAAAGCCCTAACCCTGTATTCTGTCTCCTACATGCTTTTGAGAGGACATCTATGCCTGGCATACAGGTCATTGTCAGACCCCACTCTGATGGACCTCCTGCATATCCACAAAACAAAAAGCACCAGCATTACCCGTTCTAAAGACTTAAACCTTGCCTGTGATATAAATAGGACTTGCTGGAGAGATAGGTATGTATCCCAAAGACTACTGCATCTATGGAACAGGCTCCCCATCGATGTGAAGCAGAGTTCCTCCTTAAATCAATTCAAGTGCAACTTGGACAATTGTATGGGAAAGCAGATATTCATCCCTGGTTTGACACCTATGTATCTAATGGACACAGGTAACCTGTAAATGGTTCATCTCCCAGGCCCATGCTTACACATATGAAGGGTATCAGAACTTGTCAGAGATTTGAGATGCATGACAAGGCTTAAAAAAGCTCTTGTGGTCATTAGCTTAATAAGCACCTATGAATCTATGAATGTATTGTATCAAAAGGTTGAAAAACAGCTCTAAAATGCTCCTCAGAAGAGTAACATTGAGCCTTTCTACCTAGGGTACTAGATTACCTATGGCTGACCCTGGTCCTTTGGCTTCTATGCCCCTTTTTTGTGTTCCCTGCAGTACTGTGTTCCATTACTAGTTGACTTGTCCAGTGACAATATGCCTCTATGGCAATTTAACTATTTACCTAGTTCTACATTCTAATTCCTGTATTCACACTGTAGCTCAAACACAGGTAATTTGCAGTATGGTGACCTCTTTTTTTTTTTTTTTTTTTTTTATTATACTACAATGGGTGTCATAGTTCAGTAGTTATGCTAATGAAATAATTTATCGAGATCATCTCTTAATCACTGACACAATATAATGTGTTTTTAGTGCACCCTCAGCAAACATAGAGCACATTACCGTGCTTGTCTATGCCAGTGGCTGGACTAAGAGGTCACATGTACAATACTCTGGTACGTGCATAAAAGTAAGTTTATAGCAACACCTGTTTGTGCTGGATCCTTACATCACACATCTTGTGTCGCCCAATACTGCACATCACATGGTATCTTAATGTTCAACCATGTGTGTTGAGATACTCTTTTATAACACATTATGACTTTCAGAGTGCACAGTCTATTTTGGTACCAGCTTCAACAGGGCTCCTAAATGGTGCAGAAGGGAAGTAAAATATTTCTGTACCTGCTTCCCAGGGGCTACAGGGAGTGCCTGCTGGGGTTCTAGCAGCCTTTGGTTCTGCAAGCAGCTGCTGAGGTTGTAGAAAGACAGCCAGCATTTTTGTAAGCAGTTTGTCATTGATTTGCTTTTCATTGCATTATTTTGACTGCAATGTTCTGCTCTTGTTTTCTGTAAGCAGGGATGTACAGCATCGAGTATCGTCTTTTCTGTGTGAAACAGCCAGTGGCAGGAGAGGTGAAGGTAAACCATGAGGTTTTACTGAGAAGACAGGGCAGGTAGCAGGGACTGCGGTAGGTGGTTAGGTATAATTTAACGTAAGGATGATTGTGACGTATACGTCTGTACTGCCGTTGTTTTTCTCCTTTTGCTTTCACTCACTCTCCATAGTCAGCTGTGATATAGACGGAGATGAGGTGTCGGACACCTGTACCTACACTGACCATTGTGCCTGTTGCTAACTAACTAGGGTCATACCTCTGAACTTCATTTTTTGGAAGGATATGAAGTCTGAAACTCAAATGTGCATGATTATTTACTCTACTCTGTCCTCAGTGATTTGCTAGAAAACAATACATTTTATGAGAAACAAACCAAACATATGAGACAAAAATCTGGACTTCTGTGAAAATCTGGACAGTTGAGGGGTATAATAGGGGCTCCCAGGCATACCCTCCTGGAGGGGATGATGGTTTCCCTGTGGAAGGTGACCTGAAAGGTTCAAAGGTGCTCTTCATGGGAATCCATCAAGTGATGTGCAGAGCCTCGTCATCTGGAAATGCTACACAGGGTTCCTTCAGGGTCATGTAATGTTAGGTGCAGCAGCTGGTGATGGCAAATGTGGCTGGCAACTAGACACTTACATTGGCAACCTGAAGCATCATTTTGTTTGGTTAATTAATGGTATTCTGGTTCTTTGTAGACAAATGAATTTATGATCCATATAAAGCGTATTATGTGCATTTGTTTTGTCCTGCTTTAAAGTAACATAAAGTCTAGTACATAAGGCACTTATTTATTTATTTATTTATTTGTTAAGTGGGTGAGTGGGCAGGTGGATGGGTTAGTACAAAGAGCATATTTTAGCCATCAACTGAGCTAAATAGTCTGCAACAATTAACAATACTAGCACATGGAACATTTGTACACATTGGTAACATACAAGAATTTACACTGATTCTGACTGCCCAGAAATAATATTTTGTTTTGAGTGCAAAGTCTTAGTATACAGTGTAAAATCATTAAAAAATACTAATGAACAAACATATCAAAAATGAACAGATGGCCCATGTGAGTTGCAAAACAGAGACAGGTAGTTATTTCTCTAGATAGAACTCCTGGCCCTTGCTGAAGCAGCATTATTTTAACATTTTCTTATGTAGCAGATGGCTGAGATTTTTCTTCAGGTGAACAACTTTAATAAACAAATGGTTAGTACCTCTTTAGTAAAAAGGCGCCTGTAGATAGTTTATGAATGCTACATGATACTGCAGACCATAAGCTGCATAATATGTGAAGCATTTGCCCTTGCTAGAGTTGTACCCTTCACAAAATGCATATTAATAAATCGTGTTTCCCTTTGGCTGCTGATTTGTTACTTTCTGGGTCTTGACCAGAAATGCTCGTGTCATCAGCTCATTTGCCTGGTTATGAGATAAATAAATGCCTACCAATATGAACACACACACACAAACACACACACACACACACACACACACACACACACACACACACACACACACACACACACGAACATGCACACGCACACACACGCACACACACGCACACACACACACACACACACACACACACACACACACACACACACACACACACACACACACACACATTAATGACGAATCAAACAAATAAATAAACATACTGTGGAAAACAAAATTTGCTTTCCATATGGTATAAATGTGTTTGGATATACACCCAGTACGATCATTTTGGATGTACCAATATCCTGACTGTGCAGAGTTAAGTGAAAATCTCATGATATAAATTTTAAGTCTGCAGACAGTTTTGGAAAGTACTTATTGGAAGTTCTAGTTGGAATGTCATATAATAATAATAATCATGTCATTTTCAATTATTTTGATTTTTCCCAGTAGAGAAAATATTAAACATCCTGGATATAGGTTAGCACAAGTTGCAAAAGGGAATTATAAGTAACTTGCCAAAGATTATTCACTACATGTTGTTTTCTTCATAGTTTTGACAACCAGGAGTGTGTCATAAATTCAGTTGTTTTTGCAAACAATTCAGAGTACTATACACTTATGCATATTACACTTAATTCATTACTTGTTTTATTCTGCTAATTGTTTCCAATGTTTTCCAGGTAAGTGAATTGTGCTTTGACTTAATTTTAGAAAGAAAGTATTTGATGAATAATTTGTGTCTGTCATTCTCAGCACTCCAAATTTCTTGTGCTCTGCCAGATATATAAAATGCAAATAGAATCATACATCATAAATGTACGTTTAATCAGTTGTATATCCTGCCAAGTGATCCACACTTTTCAAATATATTAGACTAGGATTAGAACTGTTACTGAAAGCCAAATAGTTTAGTTGCATACTAAGCACAATTAAAGACAAATGTGTATGCTGAACACATGTGCTTAATATAACAAGCCATAAATTTGCTGTAAGTTATAAATAATGAAAAGGGTAAAGAGCAAAAAGCATTTTATTATCTCTTTTGCTTTTTTTAAGAGTCTGTTATAAGAGCTAAAGCACAACAATTTAATTTAATCATTTGAGATAAATGTCATATCAATATCTTTCACAGCTTGACTAGAATAATAATGGAACTAATACATTTCTTAGAAAACAGACTTATGGAACACAACACAGTCAAAATCCACATAGTAGAAAATTAACAAAACTGAAAACTATTTACACGACACACAAATTTATTGAAAGTGTTGAAACACAGAAATATACTTTATTATTATATTTGTTCTAGGAGATAAAGCCAAATTCATCCCTTATGTATTCACTAAACCTAACCAAAAATCAAATCCCAACCTTAGTTTTAACCCCAACCCAACTTTTAACCATATCCTAAAGTAATAACTTAAATAAATTCAATAGTAGTGACTATTCAGCTAATGGATATTTTAATCAGTGTAATATTCAAGCAAATCAAAACTAAATAAAATAACTTGAGAAACTGGCTTGCGACCAACATGTCATAAAGAAATAGGTTTTTTCACTATGGAAACAAATAAACCCAGTACTACAAAATGCTGCGCTGATATGCAAAACTATATATGTTTACATACAGTCCAGGAAATTATTGAAGAGCCTAGCCGAATTCCTCAATTACTCCAAAGCAATGTCTATTTAAGTGACTTGCTTCTGGCCACAAAGTATGCAAATGGGAGGTGAGGTAATTAAACCCTGAACCACAAAAGGCAGCTAGGCAACAGCTTGCAGCCTTACTCCTCTGCTCTAACTGTGATATTCTGAAATTGTTCTTGTAGTATATATTTTGTGTTAAACAAGCTGACATCTCAGTCTGGTGGAATCAGGGACTCTGAAGCATTGTCAGAATAAGTTTAAAGAGAAGAAGAGCTGTGGTAATAATTAGGCAAGCAAATGCACTTGATTGTCATGTGCATTTGTAAAATGCATCCATTAGTTATATTCCATATGCATAACTGCACCAACAGTTATAGTTATACAGTTATGTTTCATTTATGTTTAATATATTAGTCAGATATATACATATAACCTTGCTGCCAATGACCCCAGTTAAGTCTGTAGCAAACAGGGCTATGGAGGTGCCAGAAAGATGCCAGGATAGGGGTTGAATGTGTTCTCAAAAGTGTTAACTGTACCAACAGCCAGCACTCTGAAGGAGGAGAGTATTAGAGATTATAATGACTGGGAGCAAAAAAATGGAGAAGGGTTTTCAAATAGTAACTAGATCTGGGACACCTGGTAAAGAGACCAGTTACTTTCCAGGGACAGGCTTCACCTTGGCCAACAGCTTGATAGCAGTAATCAGAGCTGCACGGAAAATGTATATCCCAATGAATGGACCTTTCAGTTAAGATGGAAGGGAGGTCTGACAGACAGAGCAGTGGGGTAAATACTCAGAGGGTTCCTATTATATAATCGAAGATGCAATCCTTTGAATGCGTCTTGATCGAACTTGAAAGCACGAAACAGCAAAAATAACAAAATGGTATATAAGCAATTTCTTTCCCTGGAAAAGAAATTGCTTGGCCGCCTCTGTTACTTTGCTGTTTTCGTCACTGTAGTATGATCTTGGAGTTGGTATCTTTAAGTAGGGGGGTGTGGGAGCAAAGCCCCCCCCCCCACTTTAATTAATGTTTTGAAGTTTTTATTTTTATTTTTTTATTTTTTCTTGTGGAACAGTGATTTCTTTCCCTGGGAAAAAAATTGCTGTTCCAAGTGTTTGGTATTGTAAGCTTTCGCTTACATGGGGTCGATAAATCAATGCTCGCTTTTTTAAGCATTCACTGATTTAATATAGACCCCACTCAGTTAGCAGAGAAAAAGTTAAAAATGTACAGAAAATAGCACAGGAAACAAACACGTGAGCTGGAGATTAACTAGATAGTTTTGCTATGCTATTCAAGTAGTCTGAGCAGGAAAATAGGGGGAGCTCTAGGCAATGATGCAGGAGGGGAGGATTGACATTACTTAATATTACAATGAAACAATGTAATATAAGGAGTCTGGGCAGGAAGATGTGGAGATGTGAGCAGTAATAAATGAGAAGATGGTGCACATTACTTAGTACTGCAAGTAACAATAAAGAATCTGTATATGGAGATGGTGACCTGCTGGCAGTAATGCAGGAGGGGAATGTGCACATTACTTAGTAATACAAAGTAACAATGCAAGACATGGAATCTGGGTAGGGTGATGAGGACCTGCTGGCAGTAATGCAGGATGGAAATGTGCACCTTACTTAGTAATACAAACTAATAATGTAATATAAAGAGTCTAGGTTGCAAGATGAGGAGATGCAGGCAATGATTCAGCATGGGTGGGTGAACATTACTTAGTATTATAATGTAACAATGTAATACATGGAGTCTGGGTAGGAAGATGGGAAGCTGTGAGCAGTGATGAATGAGAGAATGGTGCACATTACTTAGTACTGCAATGTAACAGTAAGGAATATGGGTAGAGAGATGGGGAAATGCTGGCAATAATGCAAAAGGGGAATGTTCACATTATTTAATATTACAATGTAATATAAGGAATCTGGATAGGGAGATGAGGGAAGTAATGTAGGAGGGAAATGTGGATATTACTTAGTAATACGAAGTAATCTAACATAAGGAGACTAGGTAGGAAGATGGGGAGATGCAGGCAGTGACACAGGAGGGGAGGGTGTGCATTACTTTGTATTACAATGTAACATTTAATATAAGGAGTCTGGTTAGGAAGATATGGGAATGCAGGACTCAACTCAGGACTGAAGAGTAAGCATTATTTAGTATTACAATGTAACAATGAAATATAAGTAATCTGGGTAGGGTGATGAAAACCTACTGACAGTAATGAGGGAAGGTGGACATTAGTTACTATTAACATAACATTGTAAGGTAATGATTCTGGATAAAAGAATGATGGAACTTCAGGTAATGATGAGGAGGGAAGTGTGAATATTTATTACTATTACACTTTGCGTATCTTTGCACATTTTCACAATACTGTCACTAGGAATACCAGAATGCTACAAAGAACATTACTGGATTAGTTTTAGGTTAGACGGTTGTTTTCTTAAACATACTATGTTTTTAGCTTGCCAATGTTCCTAACTGTTAATTACACACACACACACACACACACACACACACACACACACACACACACACACACACACACACACACACACACACACACAAACACACACACACGCACACACACACACATATAATTCTTATCAAAATGTGGATTTTGTGAAATGTTTATGATGAATAATGTTTTGTTTTGGCTCATTATTCAAAGTGCTTAATTTACATTAAGCTATTTCACCTCCTTGGTACTTGTAGGGTAACATTTATCATTTATCTGAGTGTAGCTGTGAGCATGATAAATCACTTAAGATTGTTGTAACATTTGTGCATTAATGGGTAGAGAATGCTCAGGGGAGTGATCGAAGGGTTATAAATAAGTCTAATTTAAATATTCCTCTATCTGAATCTGTTAAAGTGCCATTAGAGAGAGGAAGCAGAAAATGTAATAAGGATTAAGGTAACGTGCTAGAAAGTGCTAAGAGTAATTCTACAGAATGTTCAGTTTTTAATTTTAGTAGTTCTGATATTGACAACAGTTAAGACAATGGTAATAAGGATGATTGTTAGGGAAGAAAACTTAAAGGAAGATCATGCATCTGTATCAAGTTAAGAAAAGGAGAGGAAAGGATGCAATATATTAGTCCAAAAGCAGAGATGAGATCAGTAATAAGAAAATCACTAAATGCAGTAAGAAGAAAAAGAAAAAAAGGAAGTTCATAGGTAAATATTAAGCCTAGCAAATAACCCAAGGTTAGAACCAAACCCTGTACTTTGTGTTTATAAAGTGAAGACCTTAACCATTATACCAAACCTACCCCCATTAGGTGATTGTTAGGCAAGCAACCCCCAGGAGAACATTTTAGGACTGTCCATATACCCCAAAAGTGAGAATCAAACCCTGTACTTAGTATCTGTAAGGTAAGGACCTGAGCCATTAAGCCGACCCCTAAGCTTAAAATGAGTCATCATATTCTTAGAAAATGTCTTATCATAGTGAAATAGATGTTTTATCAGGTAAGATGGTAGACCAAATCAAGTTAACAATTTATCTGCTTCAGATATGAATGAGTTTGTTGATATTCCTTTTAGTGAGAATGACATTCTGGAGCCCATAAATAAAAATGATTGATGGGAAATCAGTATCAGTATTGCTGAAACTGGAAATATTAAGAAGGATATAGAAATGATCTCAGAACAATTACATGGCCCTTCAGGTTGTGCTAATATGGTAGCAATACCATGTTCTGTTAAACTTAAGTGAAGGGTTCTAGGTGAAATTACTGTTCCAGACAAACCAGAATTCTTAAAAGTGTATGTCATTTGCCAATGATGATGTATTAATTTTGGGGGATTCCATGTCAACAAATTCTATCATAAGGTTAGCAAACCTTAATAAAAGCAAAATTTCAGACATTCAGTACCTGCATCACATTTAATTAAACCTCCAGATTTAATTAAAAAATATTTAGTGATAAAATAAAGTACAGATTAATATCAATACATGATGGTACTAATGATGTCTGGAATATTCCAGTGAATTGTTTGAAAACTTCAGCACTTAGCATCTTAAAACTTCTGGAAACCAAATATATTTAGGTAGCATTCAGTGAGATCTTGACCTTGTAAAAATGGAATGATTGTTGTTTCTTCAAAAACCCATAATTTTAACACCTGCTTATCTCAAATAAGCACTATTTATAAATTTTCTTTCTTATAGTACTTTGGAAGACTTCATTAACGATGACCAAATGTTTTGTTGAGATAAATTGCATGTGAATCAGTATGGATCTTGTTTTTATTTGCTTTGCTTCCAGAAAGATTGCAGGATTAATTAAGCCTTTTAGGATATCAGGAAGTATCACCAACGGTGAAAACAGACTTGATAATATTATAGGTTGCCACTTTTGCAATGTTCAAATCTTGGGAAAGTATAGCAAATTATCCTTGATTTTATCATAAAAATTTAAAAGAATTGCAATAGCAGAAGCTTGTTCAGTAACCAATACAAGTTTTCTAAATTATAATATTTACATAGGTTCATAGGTAGGTACTAGGTTATTTGCCCAAAGGCATTTATAAACCTAGCCAGAATGTGTTGGCTTTCACCCCCCTCTTAGATAGTTCCCTGTGCCTCTGTCCAGCAGAGCCACTGAAGTGATCCCCGGGGTAAACTTTCTGTTTCTCATCCACTCGTCAAGGTTCCTCTTGAGGAGTGTTAGCGAAAAGCTCTGCCTAATGTAGATTGGAATCTTGTTCTAAAGCATGGGAAGTCTCTGGGACAGGAATCTATCCCTCCAGCACATCCTATTTATTGTTGTGGCGAGGTTTAGATCCCTAGAGCATGTGGCTCAAGGGGATATGGTTTTCTTTATGTGGAGCATGTTCATCAATTCTGGGTTGGACATGGTCTTGTATGTCAGGCAGAGATCACCTCTGAGTAGGCAGTATGCAATTGAGTACAGCTGGAGTTTCTTCAGTCAACCTGCAGAGAGCATCTGTTTGAGGCCAGTGATCCTCTTGGTGAGGTACTTCTGTGGTCTTTCCAGCTATTGCATATGTCTTGTAAGGTACATCCCAAATGGGGCATTGTACTCTATGATGGGTCTGATGAGTGATGAGTAGAGGGGCACAATGACGTCTTTTGATGTGGATGCGAACGCTTTTGTGATTAGGTGGGCCACATAGAAGGAGAGATTACTATCTACTTGGGTCCCCAGATCCCTTATTACGTCTTCTGTATTTAGGAGACTACCACCTATGTGGTAGTTTGTGGGTACTTTGTTTTTTGCAAAGGGGATGACTATGCACTTTTTGGCATTTAGCTTGAGGCCATGATTTTGACACCAGGTATCCGTTTCATTGAGAACCATTTGGAGGATGTCTGTGTCAGCCAGAGAGTCAATTATAGCCCCTAGTTTGCAATTGTCTGCAAACTTGGTCAGCCATAGTCCTCCTGTGCTTGCCTGTACCTCTGAGCAGTATATGCTGAACAGGAAGGGTCCTAAGACTGAGCCCTGCGGAACACCACTTTTAACCGGTTTAGAGTGGGACATAGCTCCTGCAACTCTCACCATGTGTTTTTTGTCAGTGAACCAGCTGGCAACCCATCTTGTGATTTGGGGGTTTATGTTCAGGCTAGTGAGCTTGTCTATAATACCAGAAAGGGGAATGGTGTTGAAGGCATTTACGAAGTCTAGATAGGCTGTGTGTACCACCTTTCCCTCATCTATGGCCTTGGTAACTGTCTCAAAGAAGTCCACTAGGTTTAGGAGGCATGATCTGCCATTAACAAAGCTGAACTGGGTAGGGTCCAGTGTTTGGAGGTTCCCACTGTCTCTGTAAATGAGTTCCACAATAATGTGCTCCATAACCTTGCAGACCAAGCTAGCCAGGCTTATAGGGCAAGAGTTCCCTGGGTCTGTTGTGGCTCCACCTTTGTGGCATGGAATAACCATTGCTTTGCATCACTCTATGGGTATGTAGCCTGTGGAGATGCTGAGTTTGAACAGTGTGTTTAGGTGAGGGGTTAGTTCATCTTTGAGCTTGTGTAGGACACAGCCTGGGACACTGTCTGCTCCCATTGATGCAGTGTTTTTGGCTTTGGAGAGGGCTATTTTAACCTGAGTGTCTGTGATTTCAGGGGCTCTACATTATTCTGGTATGGTTATGGGCCCTTTTGGGGTGAGAGGGGGTTGAAATTTGCACTGAACCTGTCAGCCAGGATGTTAGCGATATCAGTCAGTTCAGTGTATTCTGTGCCACTCTGCACTAACTCTGAGCTGATCTGAGCATTGCCACTTAGACTCTTGACATAGCTAAAGAATGCCTTGTGGTTATCTTTGGAGTCCTTGGCAATTTTTCTTTCAAAGCTAGCTTTAGATGATTTTATGAGGGATCATAGTTTCTTGCTGATACTGATCAAGGATGTCTTCCCTTCTTGGGATTTTACTATTTTCTGTACTAGTTTCTTCCTTTTATTGTATAGCTTGTTTATGGCAGGGGTCCACCAGACTGGTTTCTTTTTCATGGAGGAGTGAGTCTTGGTTTTGCTTGGGATAGCATGATCCATGCATTCTTGTAGGTGCCCAGAGAATACATTGGTAAAGGATTTTGCAGTTTGGACAGTGTTATCCTTTAGCATGAGAGCTTTGAAACTTTCCACCTCGGTCTTAAGTAACGTGAAGTTTGCTTTTGAAAAGTTTTTCACGGTGGTTTTCTTGACCAGGGGTGGGGGCAGAATGTGGATATCCAGAGTGATTTGTTTATGGTCAGATCTAACCAGCGAGGGGTTGACCTCTGATGTGGGACACCGGCCACCCATGTTGGTGATGACCAGGTCCAATATGTTGTCACCTCTAGTGGGAGTGTTGACCAGTTGATCTAGGGCATTTGTGTTTATAAATTCTAGGAAATTTTGGGCAAGGGTGTTAGTACTTGAGTAGTTCTCTCAGTTAATGTTTGGATAATTTAAATCACCCAATATTAGGGTGATTGGTAGGACCTATTATGTTTCCCAGTGTTTCCAGAAATGCAGAATGGGGATCCTGGGACATGGTGGGAGATCTGTA
Organism: Protopterus annectens; assembly: GCF_019279795.1. Classification (NCBI taxonomy): domain Eukaryota; kingdom Metazoa; phylum Chordata; order Ceratodontiformes; family Protopteridae; genus Protopterus; species Protopterus annectens. Next base: position 659,565,742 of record NC_056751.1, read on the forward strand.
GCAAGCTACAATTTGAATTGCAGTTTTGCCCATTGTTAGTTGCATGTGGATGATCTCTGAACCATGGTGCTGTGCCACTAACCTGGAGGTGTGGGAATCCTTGATGAATATGGATACATCCCCGCCTTTTGTATTTTGGTCCGGGCTCTGTGGCAGAAATGTATGGTATAAGTTGTAGCCTGGTAGTGCTGGGGTGCTCTCTGGAGCCTTAAACCAGGTTTCTGTTACTGCACATATATCGATTTTCTCCATACTGAGGAGTGCCTCGAGTGCGTGCATTTTGAGGTTTAGACTTCTGGCATTGAGTAGCATTACCCTCAGTTTTTTGTTACTTTTGCTATTTACGGTGGTGGGTTTGTCTTTTGAGCCTTGCCTAAAAAAGGCACTATGGGGGTGGCAAGAGCCTTGGCCAGAATTTGAAAGCCTAAGGGTGACAGGCACAAGCCATCTCTAGTGAAGCAGAGTGGCTTGTCGAGCATGTCATCCCAGGCAGACAGACACTGGATCCCCTTTGAATAACACCAAAAACTTAGCCAGTTGTTGAAATTGATATATTTTTTCTTTATATAGTCATTCTTGGTGAGGGCAGGATGCTACTCAGGGTCAGGGTCATATTGGCCTGGGCTACATGATCAGAGAGCTCTTCCATGTCTCTTTTCATGAGGCAGGGAGGTACAGCTCAGGTCATTCACACCAACATGGACAATGACAGAGTCATATTTGTACTTGTTCTGGAGTGACCTGTGTCTTGAGTTATGTGGTGGATCATGACACCTGACAGGCAGCTAACAGTAACCTTCTCCTTGTTCAGCCTAGTGAGTGGGATGTCAGTGTCCCTGACTATAGAGTCACCTATTACTAGTGTGTTGGGTATGTTATTTTGCCTTAAGGGCTATGATTGCATGGCACACTGGTTTTGTGAAGTATGTGTTCATGGTTTGTGTTGGGGGGTGGCATTTGCTTGGATGTCTGCTTTGGAGGTCTCTGTTGCTTTTGCAGATTTTTATTTAGAGCCTCCAAGTATGTTTTCTTGTATTTATGTGTGTTTTTTGCCGGTGCTGGTTTAATGGGTCTATGTGAGACTGGTGGTGTGATACAAGTATTTCCCTTCTCCTCTTGACTGTCTGATCCAGTCTTGGGTTGAGAGAGCTTAGCCTCCAGTTTGGCTGTATAATTGCATCTCTCGCATGTATTAGTGTTTGGTGGTAGGAGAAGAGGGTTGTCTGTGTACATGAGGTGGTTCTAACATTGTCTCAAAATGCCCAGATTCACCAGTTGGACTGGAGAGTACACCTGAAACGGCCCTTTGGACATGCCTGGATAGGTACAGTGAACTGTTTTACTGATTGGCTGGTAAGGTCGAATAGAGAGCCTTGTCCTTCTGTACAGTATAGGGGGGTCTAGTGCTAAGCTTTATAAGTGCTTGCTATGAGTTTTGAGCAAGTGTCGAGATGAGAAATGAATGGTTTGGGTGCTTAAGTTGAAGGTTTGTCTAGTTCCAAACGAAAAATTGAAGAGTAGACTTTGTGGAGCCGGGAATAGTTATACCCTAGCTAACCAGCGCTGTCCGGCGCACAAAACCGGGCAAATGTGTTTTTTTAAAGCAGGGAAATGAAAGAGATAGAAATTAGCTCAAATGGCAAATAAACTACTAATTTCTGGGCTGAAACCACTCCTCCAGGGACAGACAGACTGCTCAAAGCTCCCCGCTCTCACAGGTGAACAGAGAAACTTCCTTCTATCGAAGTAAGGTATAGACAAACACAGAGACTTGTAACACAGCCCTGAATTCAGCACTAACCTGAAAACTGGACTATACTAGCTTAGAAATGTGGGAAACAAGTATATTTTTTGTTTTTTTTGTTTTTTTTTTTTGTTTTTTTTTTCAGAAAATAAAGCAGATACAATCAACAAACACTTTAAATGCACAGAAAAGAATACTTATTGTTATATATCTCAGATCAGAGTTGTAGTCAATGCCCCTAGTAATAAAGGAGGAAGAAACACAAATACAGTAAAAGCAGATGAATAAAGTACAATTTATATATATATATAAAACAAGAGAAAATGAACAAACTGATTTAAACAAGTTACCCAATTAACCAGAGAAAAGCTCAAAACTGAGCCCTGTTCCAGCAGTCTTAAATAAGACAAGTTCTAACTGCACACTCCTGCCACTAGGGTGCAGGGGAACCTTCTCCAAAAAAAACATGGCCTGGATTAGTGCTTAAGTTATACAAACAAAGCTAGATTCAGCAGGTTTGAATCTGGTCTATGCTACAGCAACAAGGCACACCAATTTCAGAAAGAAGCAGTTCAAATAAGCAGGCACAATAAGCCTGTGACCAGAAATTCCCAGCTTAGAAGGACAGAATCCGGACTCTCCTCCCACGAGAGTGCAGACCACAAACCTTCTTAATGTAAAATAACTGGCCTGAAGTCCAAGTGCTTAAACGAGAACTAATACACTTTTATAATAGCAGACACTGAGCCTTCAATCAGCAATTCCCAGCTTAGAAGTATGTAAGCTACCTGTCGTGCCACAAGAGTGCAGACCACAAACCTTCTTAATGTAAAACAACTGGTATGAAGCCCAAGTGCTTAAACCAAAAAAACTTAAAATAACAGTTACAGTTTAATCAGGCTACTACCAAGCAGTAATAAATGCAAGAGCATAAATAAAATTGAGTACTTTTAAGAAGAGGCAAAAGCAAAATAAAGTAGGAGGAAACACAAATGCAGTAAAAGCAGATGAATAAAAGTTTTTTGTTAGTAAAGTGCAAGGAGAGAGTAAGGAAGAACCTAAGTAGTTTGGCCTCTTCAAAACTTCTCTCTGTATTAAGTAGGCTGAACACTAGACTCAGAATATGCTCTCACTGTACTCGGTTAAGTGAGCAAATGAGATGGACCCAGGAGGAGTGTTCAAATACAGAATTACAGGAGGGGTGGGTAATTCCAGAGCCACCAACACTAACACCAAGACAAGAACAGGGAGGGAGGGTGGGTGGGGAACTAACTGCAGAGAGACACACAGCACACAATTCAGTGAAACAATTAGGTAACAGAAAAAATGAATACAGTACTTTTAAAACTGCAAGTTTGCACTTAGAAGAATAAAATACAGTAATGCAAGTTTGCACTTAAGTTCAGCTTCTAATGCAGGTGATTGTAGCCAACCAAGTCACTCAGAAATTGAGCAAAAAATGAATTTTCAAACTATGTGGCTAGCATTTAAAGTACAGAGGAAACCCTCTAGGCTAATAATTAAATATCAGCTAAGAAAGAAGTGAGAAGACCACAATCCCCTCTTACAGCAGAGAGACAGACAGCACACTATGCATTCAAACAATTAGGTAACAGAAAAAAATAAAATACAGTACTTTTAAAACTGCAAGTTTTCACTTAACAGAAGAATAAAATACAGTACTGCAAGTTTACACTTAACTTCAGCTTCTAATGCAGGTGATTGTAGCCAACCAAGTCACTCAGAAATTGAGCATAAAATTAATTTTCAAACGTTGTAGCTAGCACTGAAAGTACAGAGGAAACCTTCTAGGCTAACAGTTAAATATCAGATAACAAAGAAGTGAGAAGACCACAACCCCCTCTTACAGCAGAGAGACACACAGCATACTATATAAGGAAACAATTAGGTAACAAGAAAAATAAAATACAGTACTTTTAAAACTGCAGGTATGCACTTAGCAGAAGAATAAAATATAGTACTGCAAGTTTGCACTTAACTTCAACTTCTAATGCAGATGATTGTAGCCAACCAAATCACTCAGAAATTGAGCATAAAATGAATTCTCAAACTTTGTGGCTAGCACTTAAAGTACAGATGAAACCTTCTAGGCTAACAGTTAAATATCAGATAACAAAGAATTGAGAAGACCACAACCTCCTCTTACATCAGAGAGACACACAGCACACTATTCAGTGAAACAATTAGGGAACAAGAAAAATAAAATACAGTACTTTCAAAACTGCAAGTTTGCACTTAACAGAAGAATAAAATATAGTACTGCAGGTTTGCACTTAACTTGAGCTTCTAATAGAAGTGATTGTATCCAACCAAGTCACTCAGAAATTGAGCATAAAATGAATTCTCAAACTTTGTGGCTAGCACTTAAAGTACAGACAAAACCCTCTAGGCTATTCATTAAATATCAGATAACAAAGAAGAGAGAATATCACAACCCCCCCTCTTATTAGAGAGACACACAGTATACTATTCAGTGAAACAATTAGGTAACAGAAAAAATAAAATACAGTACTTTTAAAACTGCAAGTTTACACTTAGAAGAATAAAATACAGTACTGCAAGTTTGCACTTAACTTCAGCTTCTAATACAGGTGATTGTAGCCAACCAGGTCACTCAGAAATTGAGCATAAAATGAATTCTTAAACTTTGTGGCTAGCACTTAAAGTACAGAGGAAACCCTCTAAGCTAACAGTTAAATATTTGGTAACAAAGAAGTGAGAAGACCACAACCCCCTCTTACAGCAGAGATACACACCACACACTATTTAGTTAAACAATTAGGTACAGAAAAAATGAATTCAGTACTTTTAAAACTGCACATTTTCACTTAGAATAAATACAGTACTTCAAGTTTGCACTTAACTTCAGCTTCTAATGCAGGTGATTGTAGCCAACTAAATCACTCAGAAATTGAGCATAAAATGAATTCTGAAACTTTGTGGCTAGCACTTAAAGTATAGCTCTAGGCTGACAGTTAAATATCAGATAACAAATAAGTGAGAAGACCACAACCCCCTCCTGCAGCAGAGAGACACACAACACAATATTCAGTGAAACAATTAGGTAACTAAAAAAATAAAATACAGTATTTTTAAAACTGCAAGTCTGCACTTAGAATAACATACAGTACTTGCAAGTTTGCACCTAACTTCAGCTTCTAATGCAGGTAATTGTAGCCAACCAAGTCACTCAGAAATTGAGTATAAAATATGTTAGAACCAATCACACAGGTGGCTGTGAATTACAATTAGTCCATAATTCTTTTTTCCACCAAGGTTTTGGTTAATGATAAAAAGGAAGTACTCATTGAGGATATAATATTGAATTCTGAGCCTATTAGTTTTTTGGTCAATTATTATCCTCCAGGAATGAATGCTGAAAGTCAGAATATTTAGGAGTGCTTGATAATGTATTAACTCATATATACCACTCCTCTGTCTGATATAGTTGTATATAATAATCAAACTGTTTGAATTTAATGAGGAGTACTAACTTGATTTTTCAAAAATTAGCTTTACTAAATAATTATCTTAATCTCTGTAACTCAGTATATTTTATAGTAGTCATCTTATATTTCTCTAATTATTTTAATTTTCTCAGGAACTTTTCTACCTGGGCATCTGCTGAAAATGGGCTCACACACAGTCGGACTATACCAGTAAACAAATGTTAAATAAATAAATAAAAATAAATAAATATATACCTTTGCGTGGCTTTATGTATCCATCCATTGGCAGGAATAAGTGTCATGCAGATAGTATATATAGTAAACAGTTCTTGGAATTATTGGTATTGCATGACTATATTCAATGTGTACCAAGAAAGTATGAAAGGAAGCAGTATTTTATATCTAGTTGCAAGAAATAATCCAGATTTGATTTTGCATGTTTTGGTAGGTGTGGTGGTGCTGCAGTAGCATTGTCACCTCACAGTAAGACGTTGTCCTGTTCGATTCTCAGCTAAAACGTTTTCTGTGTGGAAACATGCGTGAATGGGCGTACCTTTGTTGAAGGTTGTGCATCAGGGCTGGCAACTCGGCATGTAAAAATCTACTGCCAATCATTAGCGGACCGGAGTTCCACTGTGGCAAACCCTAACCGGGAAAAGCCGAAAGGCAGAACAAAAACCACAGGGTAAGTCAGATCACAGATCTACTATGTTCTCTCTCAGAAAGCAGCAGTCTAAACAGCAAAATAAAAATAAATATAACATTGGCTCACTTGATTTCTAGGGAAGTATGGATATCATTCTGCAAAAGCAGTGGAAAACTTTAAAATGTAATAATAAGACCGATTATGGCTATTCAGAGGTATAGGACATACTGATGAAAGGAATAAAATAATGAAGAAACAGTTTTACAATTCTAGTTTCTAAACATTATCCATCTTCAAGAAACCAGTCAAAATTAATAAACTGACTAGGAACTTGCAGCACTAGATTAATTCTGAAAAAAATCTACATTTAAAAATAAATTGTACTTAATGAAGAATAAGAAGGCATATTGTAGTTGTATTAATTCATTAAGGAAAATGAGAAAACTACTCCCCTTGTGCTGTGTTAGTACCTGATGGTGACTGTGTCTCCTGGGTCCATGTCTTCCATGGGGATGCCCAAGACCATGAGGCCATGGCCTGCCATGTCTTGGTGTGGACAGCACCCTACCATCTGGAGCACTGGATGTACTGCAACTACGTGAGTGTGATTGTGTGTGGCCACAGCTGATGTAGTTGCTGACCTATGTTCATGGGTCAGACGCTCAACTCCAGCCAGACATTCCAATGCAAACAATGTGTGTCCCAAGGCAGATAGTGTGCCATCTGTCTGAGACCATTGTCTTTCCACTGTGTCAGTCAACTAATCCAGGGTATCAGCAATATGGTGGAGGCAGTCACCAATGTCAGACTGTGCTGTATCCATAACCATGATAATTCATCTGGAGTTATTTTGGAGCATACCTGTGCCTCCCTGATAGCCCAAAACATACTCTGAGTGACCCATGATGAGACTCCTGCAACAGGTGCTGGAAGGACAACAGGCCTTCTATGAGCACCCCTATCAATCCACTTGTGTGGAAACTCACCAGCTTGGCTATGGCCAGTATTAACACTCACTTCAGCCATAGTTGCCACCCTTTCATGTTCAATGTCCCCACCCTCTGACTGTACAATATCTGTGGCCTCCGGGGACTGGGTATGTTTAGGCATACTGACTGTTTACAGTGATAATGAGGGCAGAAGAGGGATGTAAACCTCTGTGACAGATTCAGCCCCTGCAACCCCCACCTGTGCCTCATTTTGGCCACCATCATCATCAGAGTCACAAGAAACACTGACATCAGGTTGTGAAGGGGACAGAGACCGGCCCCCCTGGTCACCTGTGATAAAAAAAGGAAGAGCAGTACATTAATACTAGAACTATTATGCTTTGCAGTACTATGTTGCAATATATGTTAAGATGTATAGATGTATACACTGTTGTCACTACTACAGACCTGTTTATCCCCCAACATCATCTAGTAGAAAATGAGGACATTATTTTCCAACAAAATTCTGTAGTTACTGTAAATAAAAGCTCTTAAACAACAATGCCATCAGTAACAATGAGGTGCAGTGTTGACGTTTGTCAACACTCTGCTCAGTTGACACATATGGCAACCTGTAATGTCCTGACAATACTGTCACATCTATCAGTGTGGTCACACCTAGAAGGCATAGGTATGTCTCTAAAGTGTGTACAGTCAGAAAATATCTGTGTAATTAGCAATCATGCCACCTGTACATCAATCCAGCCAGCAGGGCTGGGATGACACTTTAAGGAATACATTGCAATAAATCTACATCTGTAACAAAACAGTGTTGTGCTTACCAGCAGCAGGACCACAGCCTTGTCAAATTCCTAACAGACCTATGAAAAGTTGAAGGAAAAGTTGAAGTTGGGAGGGTGGCCTAATGGTTAAGGTGTTTGCCTTATAAATACAAGGTGCGGGGTTTGTGTCTCATAAGGGATAATTGGCTAGGCTTAAAATGGCTCATAAGGGCAGTTTAACTTAGTACTAATCTATAAACCTAAGTAATTGAAACACCACTGCACGTTGCAGTATGACAAGGTAATGCATATATCTCACATTTACACTAGCTACTATATTAATTGTTATATCGGTCAAAATCTGAGCATAAGATTCAGACTGCAGGTAAGCCGCCCCCCCCCCAAAAAAAAACAAACACCTGACATCCATGTAAAACTCTGGGGTTCCTATTACATTATTGAAAGATAACATAATCAAATGCTCAGAACTTCGAAACGGCCGCATTTCGAAGATCGCATTGTGGGATCGCAGTACAGTGAAGATTGAGATCTTTGCACTTTCATCACTGTAGTGCGATCTTGGAGTTGGAATATATATTTAGCGGGAGGTGTGGAGGGTGCAGTCCCCCACAATAAAAGCTTTGATATGTGGCCGTTTCAATGTTTTGAGTGTTCAATTACATTATCTTTTGATAATGTAATATGAGCCCAATCTATGTACACATACACTGAATGCTACAGTATTTCAGTGCTGATCAAACCACGCCTACCTGGATGCTCCTCTGGTGTGGAAACTGTGGCACCCACATCCACAATATACATTGTTATGGATGCCTGGGAGCTGTCATGTGTTCCTAGGTTCACCAGGAATTTCTCAGAGGCTGAGAGTGGTTGTCCCACTGCAGGATCTCCACCCATGACACCACGATCCCTGGCCACATCTGCTTGTCTTCTGCATGCCTCATTTATCATGTCAGTTGAATGGTGTCAAAACCTGCTCATATGTCCTGCTCTGGTGACCAATGTAATTAACATCATGTTGCAAGTCATCCTGCAATGCTGCCCACTGTTCCCTGTTTTGCCCCCCCTGGACAGTAGAAGTTCATGGTGTTGACGGAGGCCTTACAGGATTATATTATTCTCATTATCTGTAAAAGGGCCCTGGCAACTTGCATACATTTTTCTGAAAGACAACAAAATGGAAACACATGTCAGGATCACATATGTGGGAGTACACTGTGTAGAGATACGGCAATAACAGAATGGCTGGCAGTATCCACTGCTTGATGACACATCTCATATTCCACAGTGTGCAAACATTCTAAGGGTGTGGATGCAACTAAGATACTAGCAATAGTCAGGTATTCCTGTTTGTGCCATGACAGATACTGCTGCATGATTGCATACTCAGCACAGGAGTCCATTGTAGTGTGGCCCCTAGTGGTAACCCTTCTGATAATATGTGAAAACAGCAGTTGCAAAAAAATAGCAGTGTGCTATTACAACCAGCATAAAGGCACATTCCCAGGAGACCAGTGTGCCACATTGACAAACAACATTCCACCCTTGCTGTACTGTACTTCCTCTGCAGATGTAACAAATCTGGAGATCAATGAAAAGTAATCATTACAGTTCTCAGAAAGGCTTATGCTGTAATCCCCAATCACCCAAAGTATATTCACACATATGCATCATGTTGTAAACAAAAGGGTTACATACCTGGTGGAATACAATACTCCTCTCTTGATATGTGTAGATGTATAAAGGTTGTGACAACACATTTACTGTGTGAATAAACTCTCATACATACCCCCTGATGTTGCATGCCTAGATCCTGATGTTAAATTTTTTTGACTTTTTGCACTCAAACAATTTCTCTTTTAAAACTTTCCACATTTCATCTGCAGTTTTTCCACTGAACACCTCACGCCAGTTAGTTTTATATAGTAACTGTTTTGCTTCCCTATAATCTGTAATTAACCTTCGGTGCATTGGCTTAGATTTCAGTCTGGCAGAATTATCTAGCAACAAATTAACCTTTATGACTCCATGATCACTGCACATCAATGGTGGTAAAACCTGACTTGAAGTTACAGTAATTTCTTTGAGAACACAAACAATAGCAAGTATATTCCGTCCCCCGGAAGGTTTTTTTTTTTACAATCTGAAGCATTTGTTGTTCCTGAATATACTCTGTGAATAATTTCTTTACTAACATTGTTGATTCAATATTATTCCAGTCTGTTTCTGGTAAATTTAAGTCCCCAACTAATATTATTCTTCCCTCCTGTGTTTCATGTAAGAAATGTATGAATTCCTCTAGGTCATCTGCACTTGACATTGGTGGTCTGTACACTCCAACAATTGTTATATGTTCCAGGGTTGTCTTTATTGTCACAGTTACACAGTCTATAGTATCGGTGTTATAACTGAACATGTAATAATCACAAGTCTCATAGCTATCTTTAATCCCTGTCATAACACCTCCACCTGATTTTTTGTTACAATGTCTTGTTACAGTAAAAACATTTATACCCTGACAGAACTGGTTTCCAGTCATTGATCTTTAACCACGTTTCGCAAACTATAACAACATCAATCTTGTAGGAATGTAGCAAATTTTCTAATAAAAAAAACTTTATTATTAATGCTCCTAGCATCAGAGATGCATCAAATGTTGCTGTCTGTGAACTATTACATTTTTGACCTGGCAGAAATCCTGGCTAGTGTTTGTCAAATATTGCAAAATATCTGCTGCAAAAATTCTGTTCCCTGATCTAGACAAATGCACACCATCCTGTCTGAACACCTGTGTACCCAAAAGAAGGCTTGGATGCTCTACGCATTTCCATTTTTTTAAACAGGACATCTTTTCCATGTAGGTATTTATCCAAAAAATCTTGTGACCTGACTATCCTTTCTATAGGTGATTTGTAAAAAATATGTCCTAACACCAGTACAAGCTATATTATCAAGTAAGGCTGTCAGTTCCTGACTAACAGTCAGAGAATCATTGTTAGTGATATCATTTGTACCCACATGAATAAAAACAGATCCATACTTCCTTACAGATAACGCCTTACAGGCTTTCCAAGGCTTGTTTCACATCTTCTATTCTTGCTCCTGGCAAGCATAACACTACTACTCTATGTTCATTATCATCTCTGCATATATAAGTATCACTTCCTCTAATAACTGAATCTCCAATTACAAGAATATCTTTGCTGACCATCTCTGAAGAATCTTCAGCTTCTAATACAGTCATTTCTGCTCTATCAATTGTTAAGAAAGACAGATCATCACTATTAGTCTTATTAATTCCACTGTTTTCATTGCGTATTAAATTCTCATCCAGCTGGCATTGTAAATCCACAGCTTGAGCCATGTAGTCAACATTTGTCTTTCTCTTCTTTTTTCTTACAGTAATGTTCTTCAATCCTTCCACGTTCAGTTTTGATTTCTTCATTTTAACCTGCCCTTTGCTTCTTTTTTCTATGTTTTCCTTTGGAAAGGTGATGCCTTTTTCTGTAGACTGAGGGTTTTCTGATAGACAGATATCTTCATTCCCTGTCAACAGTGTGTTACATAACAGAGTTATCTGTTGTTACACACTGCACTTACATGCATACCTCTCATCTGTACAGATTTTTACAGAATGTCCAGATTTTGCCCTCGTATTTTATGCCTGTTTTTTATTGCATTGTAGTTTTCCTGCAAATTAGTGTCAAACATTAAAGACTGAAGCCAGAAAATAATGGCAGACGTGAGTTTCAGGCTTCCATGTACTTCAGAACATTCATGCTAAATTAATATGCATTAGTCTGTTATCCTTCTATGTTTATAAGAGCAATATTAAAAAATCTTCCCTATTTTTGAGCCTTTGTCCCAGTTTTATTTATGGGCTTGTCCTGATTGTGTGGCTTTAGAATGCTGTATTTGTCTATTAGCATCCCACCTAATATCCTATTTTTACATTAATATTTTAGCAAGTGTATTGTTGCATGCTGTACATATACTTGCATGGTTACCTGCTATTACATACCTTACTTAAATTCATTGTTGTGTGTATGGCTTTACAATGATGTATTTGGGTGTATATTGGAAGCTTAAACACTGATAAGTTTGAACACCAAAACCTTGAACTTGGAAGCCCAAAGACTGAAAATAATGAAGCCAAGGAACATTGAATTCTTTCCCAGGTAAAGAATTCGGTGGGCTGTTTCCATGGCCTCACTATTTCCTCCACTGTGGTGCAATCTCGGAGTTGGTATATTTAAGTAGGGGGTGTGGGGGGCACCGTCCCGCACATTGGGGGTGTGGGGGCGAAGCCCCCCACATTAGAAATAGTTTGTAGTGTTTGTGTACTTCACAGATTGTCCTGGAACAGCAATTTTTTTCCCTGGGAAAAAAATCACTGTTCTCATTCTTCTGAGTATTCGGCTTTCGAAGTTATGGGTTTGATGTTTTCACATTCGAAGTTTTGACAATTCGATTATGTGATATATACCCGATGTATTTCCCTAGTAGAGTACTAATTATACTATTTTTTCTTTTTATATTTCTTTCAGCTTGTTTGCATGGTGCAGCACGATGAGCAGTTTCACTTAAACAAGATTAATGATGAAAAGTTGAGCATGACTTATATCTTCATTTAAACATCTGTGTCAATTAGCAGCTGTTTGGCTTGGCGGGTTGAGCCACTGTTGTGCAGGTGCGATGGTCCTGACTTCAAAATAGGGCCCAGGTGTACATTTAGAATATGATTAATAGTTTTACAAAAGCATATATCAATGTAGCACTATTTAGCATAGCTAAGCGATGCGACACTCTGTGCCATGTTGTATAAAACATCTTTCAAGAAAAAAAAAATGCAGAAATAGGACAGTGGTGAAAAGGGGTGCAAGCAGGAGGAAAATCATAGTGAAAAACAGGTAGGGAAGTGCAGGATGAGTGTAGGAAAAAACATAGCTATCCATTTCTTCATCAGCAACAACAACAATCTTCCCTATTTTTGAGCCTTTGTCCCGGTTTTATTTATGGGCTTGTCCTGATTGTGTGGCTTTAGAATGCTGTATTTGTCTATTAGCATCCCACTTAATATCCTATTTTTACATTAATATTTTAGCAAGTGTATTGTTGCATGCTGTACATATACTTGCATGGTTACCTTCTATTACATACCTTACTTAAATTCATTCTTGTGTGTATGGCTTTACAATGATGTATTTGGGTGTATATTGGAAGCTTAAACACTGATAAGTTTGAACACCAAAACCTTGAACTTGGAAGCCCAAAGACTGAAAATAATGAAGCCAGGGAACATTGAATTCTTTCCCAGGGAAAGAATTCGGTGGGCTGTTTCCATGGCCTCAATATTTCCTCCACCGTGGTGCAATCTCGGAGTTGGTATATTTAAGTAGGGGGTGTGGGGGGCACAGTCCCAAGACATTGGGGTGTGGGGCAAGCCCCACATTAGAAATAGTTTGTAGTGTTTGTGTACTTCACAGATTTTCCTGGAACAGCAATTTTTTCCCTGGGAAAAAAATCACTGTTCTCATTCTTTTGAGTATTCAGCTTTCGAAGTTATGGGTTTGATGTTTTCACATTCGAAGTTTTGACAATTCGATTATGTGATATATACCTGATGTATTTCCCTAGTAGAGTACTAATTATACTATTTTTTCTTTTTATATTTCTTTCAGCTTGTTTGCATGGTGCAGCACGATGAGCAGTTTCACTTAAACAAGATTAATGATGAAAAGTTGAGCATGACTTATATCTTCATTTAAACATCTGTGTCAATTAGCAGCTGTTTGGCTTGGCGGGTTGAGCCACTGTTGTGCAGGTGCGATGTTCCTGACTTCAAAATAGGGCCCAGGTGTACATTTAGAATATGATTAATAGTTTTACAAAAGCATATATCAATGTAGTACTATTTAGCATAGCTAAGTGATGCGACACTCTGTGCCATGTTGTATAAAACATCTTTCAAGAAAAAAAAAATGCAGAAATAGGACAGTGGTGAAAAGGGGTGCAAGCAGGAGGAAAATCATAGTGAAAAACAGGTAGGGAAGTGCAGGATGAGTGTAGGAAAAAACATAGCTATCCATTTCTTCATCAGCAACAACTGTGCACTGTGACAACATTTTTAGCTGAATTTGGACTGTCACCCCTAGAGAGGGGGTGATGACAACCTAACTGCATTGTCAAGCCAGTTGGACCAAATTAAGTGTGTACAGTGGACACATGTGTGAAATGGAGAGGTATGTATAGGGCAATATTTTTTGTGGGACAGGTGACCATTTTTTGTTAAGGTGAGAGTGGAATGTTGTGGAAGTTACATAGGTGTGTATTGGGAGGTAAGTTTGGAAGGTGAGGAAGCATTTGCAGACAGACAAGACAGACAAGACAGCAGATTGGCTTGGTGTGAGACACAAGTGGGGGTGAGCATCTTGGACAGGGAGGATGTTGTGGAATCGTAGTCCCCGGAGCATCCACATGGTAACAATGCAACTCATGTCCTCACCCATGGGACTGTCAGCACTGCTCCTTCACTCTTCAGTGGTGGACACTGCCCAACAGGATGGGAAACATGTCCTCCATGCAGTGCAGGCATGCACCGAAAGTTCATACAATCACCCTGCGTACCATATCTTATGGTTCTTGATGGATGACAAAATCACCCTCTCCACCTCCAGTACCAGAGGGCCCAGCCTATGGGGTGGAACTACCCAATGCTGCAATTAGTCCAAGGGCAGCAGAGAGGACGCCATCAGGTTGTGACCCAGACATGGTGGGCCCTGGTGCCATCGCTGGGTGAGGCAAGGTAGGCGGATCATGTGGAACTGGCCTACCTTGTCGCACTTTAGTAAACTAGACATAAACATAAGATAAGGCAAGTAATAACCAAACCAATGTTAGTATTAAAATAATGCAAGATAATATTGATTAAGCCAAATACATATTAAAGAATAATATGAGGAACACAATAAACAACATAACAGTAAATATGTTAACAGCAAACCAGTATGACATAACCCATAAGGGCATCATAACAGTTAGTTTAACAGAACATATTGATATCAAACCATAATAAAAATAACACTAATACGTTAATACATTTCATAATAACAAATTAGAAAAGATAAAGTGTGGGGTGAGAGTGAAAAACATATCATTAGTGACTTTGCAGTCGATATTTCTATAGAGACTACTAATGCATATTTCTATAAGTACACAATGTCACTTGTGTGTACAGTGACACCAATTCTTTTATAGATGATGTTACATGTACATAGCTCTCAACCTGTAAGCATGGGACAGTATGGGAGAAGCACTAACAAATGCAGGTACACAACTACAAGGAACTGTTTTACATAGTCTGGCAATAAATTACTGCCAAGGTGTTCTGTAGATGAAGTTGGCAAAAATTGCATTCCAAGTAATGTCATTTATCTGCTAATCAACAACCAGATATATGGAGCATTAGTCATTGGATTTTGAAAAATCATGATAGTTTAAAGGTATGTTCATGTACACTAATTGAAGTAGACAGCCAGTGGTTTCTTAGTTGGCTGCCATGGGATTAGAACCCACAAGCTGTGACCCAAGGAAACATGCACTAAATTTAACAGTTGCCAGCTATCAGATTATGAAAGACATGGCAGTGCATATACACTTATTGGAAAAGAGTATTTATCAAGGCACAATCCTGCTTTAAACTTTATTGATACTGCTCCTGAAAATCTGGCACTTATACCCATGGATATCTGTCCAAAATTTGAGGTACCTTACCCATATACCTTGTTCCTGGAGTGGGAGGAAAAAACAACATTATTTGATTAGAAAGGGTCATAACAAAGGCTAGAAGCTTTCTGTGGGTATTGCATTACATTTATTAGACAATAATTTCTGCAGTCTTTATTCATTTAAGTTTTACAGTTCACTGGTGTCAGATTGCAACACACATGCAGTGAATGCAGCTGTACCGCACAGTTATTTAAACAGATTACTTCTCAATTCACAATCCTGCTTTACACTTTTATTGGTAATGTACCATAGAATCTGGCATTTATACACATGCATATCTGGCCATAACATCAGCTACCTTACCCATACACCTTGTTTTTCCTTGGGTGGAATGTACAGCATTATATGGCGCATACTGGCAACTTACTGTAGTTATTAAACTACATTTATCAGACAGTTTTTTCAGCAGTCTTTATTCATTTCCTTTGTACAGTTGACTGGTGTTAAATTAGAACACACATGCAGTGACTACAAGAATAGTGAGCACTTCTTATATACTTCTTACATATCAAAGCACCATTACCCTTTATAATCTATTTATTACTGTTGCTTCAAGTCTGGCATGTACAACACAGATACCTGTGTCAGACCTGTAAGTACTAACCCATTTACCCTTGTCATTACCTGAGTGCAATCTACAGCATATTTTACACAATGAGCAAAGCAGAACAGTGACTGTTAATCTCAGTAGACCGCAAGCTCATCTGATGTTTGTAAGTTATACTACACAATAATGCAAGGTTACTTGACTTAACTTGGTTTACAATTTCAGGTAAGCACTGATACATTACTAAACATATTACAGTTCCCAAGTATGTTATACCTGACTGTTAGGACTGCAAACTCTGTAAATACTTTTTAATCCTGACAGTATATTATACATTAGGTTATTGCTTTGTTTTTTCCTACTCACCACACTCATGCCTCATCCTGGCCAGATGCCTTGCATGAGACTGTGCATTGTGAGTTCGCTCATCTACAGTTGTTGTAAAAAAAAAAGAAAACATGCATACCAGTTTTGCACATATTCAGTTTGTATACTTATAAATCACTGGAAAAGATACTTACATATCTATGGGGTGCACCGAGCCCATGCTTCTTGGACCCAGGTGTCCAAAGTTCCCCTCCTCCTTTGCTTGAGGTTGTCATGGTGGTGATGACATAGCTCACCAATGCGGGGGATACCAGTCGCACTGGTAAGGTCCCTAGCCAGCCAAATCCTGGCCTCAGACATACATTCTGAGTCCTGGTAATCACCCTGCAGCAGCCAGGGTTCATAGTTACAAACTAGGAGTCAAACAAACACTCTGGACTCCTGCACATCCCATCTCTGCACCCAAAAGTGTGCTTCCTCACCAACACCACTGGGCATATCTGCAGCAAAGTAACAACTCCAGTGAATGGTGTGGAATTCCTACCTATTGGTCTTGAGATGGGATGCATTCTTGCCTTTACACATCAAACTGCAACTTTCAAAAAAGCTGTACGTTGCTTAGCTTCACCCAAACTTGTAGAAACCATTTAAGCAAATATAAGTGAAGCTGAGCAGTGCACAAATAGGGTGGACCATTAACCATGTTTCTGTAGAGCTGAGCATCATGCAAACCTGCAGTGACCATTTAAGTAAGGCTTAGCATCATGCAGTTTTTCTAAATATAACTATCTTTCAGTTTACATTACACTGATATTTCAGTCAGCTGACTCATTCTCACAAAATTATAAAGCATAACAGTACTCAAACCCGAGACCTACTATATTATGCCTCATCAATCAACCTGTCTAGCCACTTGAATAGTGCAGGGAAACAATATATCTTCACATATACTACTATGACCTCTGTTAGTTGAGCGCAATGAAGCTGTGCAGGTTTGCATGTTGCTAAGCACTGCAGAACCAACATAATTAAATACATCTGGTTTCTATTTTTAGACATATAATAGATGTCAGGTGCACATGTGTAAGTGCAGTTCAGCATCACTAAGCACTGTGCCATGCCACGCAAATGTATGTTAAACCTAAAAAAAATTTTTTTAAAAATGCTGTCCTGTGTCTACTACCTGTCCAGACCATTTTCTGGACAGTTCACAAGTACAGGACAGCCTCTACACTGTTACTTGCATAGATTCAATATCCGTGTACCTCTGATCTTCTCTGGCAGCAAACCTTCATTAATATGTATGGCACACTGCCAGGGAGGAACCGTGGCTGTGTACACAGATAAAGTCTGTGTAGGCTTACACAGCGCCTACATGGATTTTATTGAATCCTGGGGATTGATAACTGGATGATTCTGATGCATACAATCCTACTATTGCAGAGTTTTATTCCTAGAGGGACTTAGGACTAGAGCACAATATAATACCTTAAGAACTTATTATAAGGAGTTCAGGTAAAATAATGGGGGAGCTGCAGGCAGTGATTGGGAGATGGAGAGCAACTGATGGCATTATTAAATATGGGTCAGAGTAAATGGGGATAGGTCATAGAGGAGGTACATGAATACTGTAATGGGGCTAGGAGATAGAGAAGGTACTTGAGTACTGTAAAGGGGCAAGGACATAGAGGAGGTACTTCAGTAGTGTAAAGGGGCTAGGACATAGAGGAGGTACTTGAGTACTGTAAAGGAGGTTAGGACATAGAGGAGGTACTTGAGTACTGTAAAGGGGCTAGGAGATAGAGGAGGTACTTGAGTACTGTAAAGGGGCTAGGACATAGAAGAGGTACTTCAGTAGTGTAAAGGGGGTTATGACATACAGGAGGTACTTAAGTAGTGCTTTTTAAAAAGATGACAGAGAAGGGTGGGAAAGAGCTAAAGTAGTGATCTCCTTAAAGCAAAGCATCAAATGTGAGGTAAGAAAGCAGGAGAGAAACCAGACATAGGGTGACATCTTAATTTTTAAGAAGGTGGAATGGTGATGTATCTGTAGAGCATCTGCCCTCAGATATATCAAGCAAGGAGAATGAGGGACTACAAAAGACAAAAATAAATAAATAAAAATAAAAATGAGTGGAGTAATTAGAAGATGCTTATAGTCCTGGGGAACACAAGTCTTTCTGGAACAGAGTATGAAACTCCAAGCTTTGATGCAGAAAAGGAATAGGACTTGTTTTAACTAGTGTACCATGAAGCTTTCAGCCACCTGTGTTGGAACTGCACCAGAAAGGACAGCATTCAGCATAAGGATTATGCAGGTGAAGAAAATTAGTAATATCCAGGTAAAGGCACTATCAGCTGACAGCGACCATGCCATGTTTGATATAGACTGTAGTAGGAAGGTTAAGAACACAAGTGCAAAGACAATGGTGCAATATTTTAAGGAATCAAATTATAGTGCATTGGCTGAGAGAACCAAATCTGAGTTACATGATTGGGGACAAACTAGCAGAATCAACAAGTTATTGGAATAGGAGTATGGCTTCCCAATTCCAGTAATGTAAACTGGACAAGGTTATAGCTCACTGAATCACTTTCCTGAGGATGAAGACAGTGAAAATTTGGGCTAGTGTAATCTCATATACTAGCAGTTATTCATTTTCCCTTGAGTTCTACACTGTGGTTGAACAACCATGGATTTAGTATGTATAATTAAGTGGGGTGTATAATGCCTTCACACTTGAAAGAAAATTGTTGGTTTTTGCAAAGGGTTCATAAGCTGAAGCTTCCAGTGAAGTGTTTCATCTGGTTGAAGCTTCAAGGAATATAGTTTCAACAACATCTATTAAAATCCAAA
Organism: Protopterus annectens; assembly: GCF_019279795.1. Classification (NCBI taxonomy): domain Eukaryota; kingdom Metazoa; phylum Chordata; order Ceratodontiformes; family Protopteridae; genus Protopterus; species Protopterus annectens. The sequence continues at coordinate 659,584,853 of NC_056751.1, forward strand.
AATGGGGCACTCAATTTTATTGAAAAGAGTTTGAGGAAGAAGTTTTTAAGGGACAGAAATGTGTCTACATGGTAAGGTGAGGCTAGTGATTACACAAAAGACAAGGCATGCAGGAGCTAGAAGGAAGGAACTGGAACAATGAAGAGAGTGTTTTCAAAGACAAACAGAAAGGACAAAAAAGGTAAAGGCACAAGCTGAAAAAGAAGCTGGAATCTGCAGTCGAGGCAGGAACACATATTTCTTTAGGTATAAAACAGAAATAAGGAAGAGAGAGACAAAGCTACATATGTTGAGCAAAAAGGTGAAGAAGAATCCCAGAACACAGCGAAAATGTTGAGCTATTGAATACATATTTTACTCTTGCCTATACAAGAAGATAAAGAAAATGGATGGTGCCATACGTTGAAGGAGGTAGTACATAATGGGCAGAGCAGAGGCCATAAGCCAGGGCAGTAAAGAAGCAGGCAAATGCAGCAAGATGCTGTTAAGAATGATGAAGCAAAGGAAAGATCCAGACTGACTTCCAGAGACCTCTGGAATTTAGCCACTGTGCTGGTAGATTGCATGCCTGAGGTTTTCAATAAAACATTAGCTATTTCAGAAGTGCTTGGTAATAACAAATGTGACACTCTAGAACAAGGGTAGAAGCAGTAATAATGCAGGGTACTGCATGTCTGACAGTCTAACAAAAGTGTCAAGAAATGGAACGTAGATAATCTTAAGGGAATGGGTGGTTGTTCTCCTAAAGGAAAACAATTTCCAATTCCTAGTCAAATGACAATGTTAATCAAACCTGATCCAATTGTTTGACTGAGTTACTGAAGAACTTGACAAGGGCATACCAGTAGACATGGTCTATGTGGACTTCACCAAGGCCATTGGCTCTGTCTCACAGGTGGGTGTTAAGAAACTGTAAGCCTTTGGGTAGGACCAAGACAATAGAGATGGGTTGATATTTGGTGATATGGCAAGATAAAGGTGGTTGTGGTGAGAGGGACAATGTCAAGAATAAGGAAAGCAACTATTAGAGTACTGCAACTGTTGTTCCTGAGCCCAGTATTTTGCAATGCATTTATGTAAGACGTACTTGAGGTGATAATGAGTAGGATCAGCCTATTCACTGATTCCATGAAGTTAGGTTCAAAGATGGAGCATGGGGGTGGTCTATGCAAGAATTTAGAAGTTCTCCTCCATTATGTTGAAAGATAGAAATGCATCCAAATGCAAAATACCATATCTAGGCCACAGGAAACCTAGTGTGATGTTCCACATGGGTGGAATGGAATGGATGTCAACAAAGCTAGAAAAGGATCTGGGGGCATCAATTGCATCATGCACCTGCAATGGACTGCCAGGAAGAGAGAAAGATGGCACTGACTCCAGCAAACTAAATGCTTAGGTGTATCCAAAATGATTTACAGCCCAGAAGCAGATAGACAATACTGCCTCTCTACTCAGCACTGGTCAGGTTACATTATACATGCTTAACTGCAGGTATAGATGCCATAAATCTGTTGTAAATAGTCCAGGAGATACTTAAAGAAGGGTGTGTGAGATGGTGAGGAACAGGCATGACCATATACTGGAAGAGATAATTCTTGTGTCCCTAAAAACCAGAATAGAGAAGTAGAAAAGGGAAATAAAAACAAAAAAAAGTAAAGCAGAAACAGTAAATGTACAGTGAAAAAAAAATGTAAAATACTACTGAGTGCATTTGTCCCTGAAGTAACTGGGACTTCTTAGTGCTGCGTAAGATCATAGCAGGGAAATGTGAATGGCTTGTCCTGAGTTGAAATGACAATGGAGTGAGGAAGGAATGCAAGCAGCAAATTCTGAAAGCAAACTATTCTCTGGAGGAGCAAAAGCACTTTTTCATGAATGAACTTGAGGACCCATACAGTGAATTATTGGAATGGATCATTGAGAGAAAATTCACTGACTATGAGGCATGCGATAGGGTATGGGGCAGATGGAGAGGGGGTGAGGAGTCAGGTAGATACACATCAGAAGTAGAATTCTGTGTCCACTTAGGCATTCAGGAGGGTATGGGACAGATGAAGAGGGGATGATGAGTGAGGTAGATATTCATCAGAAATCTAATTCTGATTCCACTTTAAAGGCAGACTGGATAGATGTATTTTATCCATATGCAGTTAAGCTAATGAAATGAAATAAAAATCCACTGACAATGACTCTTGGAGCAACTTTTAAATAAAACACAAATTCAGCATACTACATTTCCTGATCAGTAGAATGATGGCACTGAAAAAAATGGATGATTTATAAAGTACTGTCTTCCCTTTTTCTGTCCGTCTTAGCTTAGTCTCAATTTCTTCATTACCTTCTTGTATTTATGTCTAATGTTTCATGAAGCGTTCCTTATTTACCTATTTGAAGTTGTTCCCCATCCTGACTGATGTACTCTCATTTCTTTCTTAAACGTTGCTCAGTTGCCATCATCACTGTTATAATGAAGCCATCTACCTTCATGTATGCAATATCGAACTTTAATTTTCTGTGACTCCGGTAGCCTACCAGAGGAACTTCCTGGTATTTGTAACAGGTCCCCTACATGGTTAATTTAAATAATTAATTCATTGCTGCTACCATCCCTTCCAATATATTGTTTTACACAAGACTTTACTTTCTGAGTTGACCCACAGCCCTATATGGAGCAGGCCCATAAAGCTTCATAATCTCCTTTCATTTTTTTGCAGTGGGACATGCCCCCCCCCCACACACACACACACACACCTTCACACCCTCTGGTAATTATATACACTAACTCTTGAGATAACACAATGTCAGGGAAAGGGCATTCTTCCCAAACCCAAGCATTGTATGATCTCATACATCTGTTGACAATATTGGTAGTCATCCAAATTTTGTCAACTAAACATATGTGGACTTGTAACCGTGCAACCTCTTCAAACCAACTAATTGCATATGGATGTGGTGCATCAGACTTGCACGGATACATTCAAAATGTCATGGCCAGCAACAGTGCTGCTGAACAAGAAACCATGTAAAGCAGCACAGCCCCATTCAGTACATGAAGACATGTTTACCTATGAGCAAACTTGTTCTGTGGGATTGCATTGACAGCCACAATGACTACCAGGATTTAATTTAAGGCAATGAATACATTTCTAACACATTATAGGAAAGCATCATCAGTGCAAAGTACTGTACAGACATCTTTTCCATACTGAAATAAAGGTTTGGTGATGATCATCAAGGGTACAGAGACTGCATTATAAAGTAGTCTGGGGAAGTGTGTGTATTGAAAAGAGCCACAGGCAGCAATAGTAGGAATAAGGAATGGGTAAGACAACAAGTGGAACATGATAATGTACACCAGATAAGGGCATGTCAATATACATACATGCCAAAGACAAGACAGTTGTAGCATGAACGTTAATCACATATGTACATAATACAGTATGTACTGCTGACTACACCTCCTGTGTTGGTATATTCATATCATCACACAGTTAATTGTTTATTATGTAACTCTCAGACAAGGTCACATATCAATGCAGATGATTGCTTGTGATGTAACCATCCTGTCATGATCAGTGGAGAGGACATTTATCAAGGATAGTATATACAACACGGGTGTATGTGCATATTGGGAAGATGTGCCAAAAGAGTCGCTTGAATATGAATGACATGTCAGAGTTGGTCTACCTGATAACACCGACATGCCAAAACACCAACAACAAAATAACCGACATGACAAACCAAAAGTTCAAAGACACGAAACTTCACATGCCCGACAAACCACAATCCCGACAATCAACAAAACAAATAACTTTCCCAAAAAACACACACACAACACAAGCACACCAAAAATCTTACAAACTTACACTAAACCTTACATACACAACTATATATGCACTAACCTTAATCCAAACCCTATCCCTAAGGTCCGTCACTATCACACATTTACCTTACCCACACCCTAACCCTAACTCACTTAATCTGCCCCTAACCCTTAAGTCTGTCACTATCACACACTTACCTTACCTGCACCCTAACCCTAACTCACTTAACCCGCCCCTAAACCTAAAGTCCATCACTATTGTGCACTTACCTCACCCGCACCCTACCCTAATGTCCGTCACTATCACAAACTTAACTTACCCACACCCTGACCCTAACGTCCATCCCTATCACACACTTACCTTAACATGTCGGTGTTCTCAGCATCGAGATTCTCAACTGTCGGTCTTCTCTGTTGTCAATCTTCTGGTGTGGGTTATCTCACTGTCAGTCATTTTCAGTTTTGGTTAATTCGTGTAGACCTGTCAGAATAGGTTTTAACAAATTGGGGCACATAACAACAGGCTCATGGACAGCAGTAGACAGAAGCATGCACAATCATGGACAATATCAGGATAATACCACCATTAATCTGTGCCACTGACATAAAATATGTGATTAAGAGTTATTAACATGTTCTGAATGAACACAGTTGTACCACTGCAATGATTTAGCTGTAATCTATAATGGAAATTAAGCACACCTTCCTCAAAAATGACCAACTTTGGGAAGTTTTAAGAGGGACACTGTTACACTTGTAATTTAAAACAGGAGCAATCCTGGCCAGATGACAGGCTTGCATGATACATATATGCTACAATCCACACTTGCATGAATGTAACCCATGCATTCAATCTTGTCAATGAGTAATGTATTTACTGCGTGCATCACAGGAAGACTTATCGTATATCTATCTTTAAGAACACCTTGAAGGGAAGTCTGCACTGTCAACTCATAATGGTTGTGCAGCACAAAGAATACTTATGCATGAACAAAAAGATGTGTTGAAGCTCACTGTGACAAAAGTGATACACTTGAGTAAATCATACCTAGATTATGTGTGTTGAAGTATATGCAAAAGGGTGCACTGTACTCAATTACTGGTGTGATGAGGGATGAGACCAATGGGACTATAATGCCCTTTGATGTGGATGGCCTACCCATACTCAGGATTTGTGCTACATACAAGGGATTTATTGACACTGTGGTCACATGCTGTTTGAAGTTCTGATTACTATCTACCTGAATATCCAGGTCACATACTCACTTGGTCTAATCATAGGGGTGTGCTGTCTATATTGTAATTAGCTTGTGTATTTGCTTGCAAAAAGGAAATTATTTTGATTTTTGTTCATCTAGTGAGTTTCCATGGCTGTGGCAACAATCATTTGTGTGTGTTAATAATACTTTCTGCGTGATATCAATAGTGCTCTTGGATTTAACATTTGTTCACAATTTGCAGTCATCCACAAAGCTGGTTAGACAAAGGATGTGTAAGTTTGTCTTCACTTATGACACTGAAGTACTGAACAGGAAAGAGACTAGTACAGAGCCCTGATGTACAGACCTGGTCACGGGACTCTACCTAAAGGTTATTTTACACACTTCAACTTATGTGTCCTGTCTGGGATCCAGTTGTCTACCCACTTGGTGATGTAGGTGTTTATGCCCACTTGAGACAGTTTATCTGTAGTACCTGAGTGAGGATTTGTGTCAGATGCCTTGGCCAGGTCAAGTTATGCAGGATGACAGTGTTTTCCTCAGTCATGCCCTTGGTGACCTTCTTGAAGATATCAACCAGATTAACAGACATAATGTAGTCTTGGGAAATCAAAAATGGGTTTGATACACAGTTTGGGAGATTACCTGCATCATTTTTGATAAGGTCCATGATGAGTCACTGGTCTGCCTGACAGATGAGGAGAGTCAGGATTATGGGTCTATATGTCCCTGCGTCAGGTGATTGTCCCCCCTTTTTCAGAGAGATGATTATTGCTGTATACACTTCTGCCAGAACATAGGCTGTCTGGAGGCTGTGTTTAAGTAGGGATCCAGCTGTGTTTCCTAGGCCAGGTTTTAAATCATGGTATAGGCAACCTGCGATATTGTCAGGGCCCATTGATTCTGTGTTTTTTGCCTTAGCGAGAGTACAGATGAGCTGTTCTCCTGAGAAAATAAGCTGAGTAATGTTTTCATGTATACTTTCTCTGATGACCAGTGGGGACAGGGGGTGAAGTATTAGAAAAACTGTCAGTTAGCAGATTGTGTCTTTTATCTGGGTGAGTATGTCTGGTGGCAGCTACAAACAGCTCTGTGCTTAGTTGTGTATTCTCTTTAACATTTCACAATTACTTAAATAAATTACTTGTGACAACACCTCCAAATGCAACCTTTGTTATGCATTACATGCCACAAAGTCACACAGTCATACAACTGTGCCAGTATCATGTAGTTACATCAATTGCACAACATATGCCTATATGTTCTTCATTTGTAAGCTGTGTGTGAATGGCCTGATACCATATATGGACACATTACAAATGTGTTGGTTGTGGCTCCTGTAGAACAGTTACTGACACAAATGCTGATAGTCACACAATGGTGCAGGTGACCACCTCAATAATCCTTGGGAATAGCAACACAATTCTGCATACAATGAATTCCATAAGACTGCAATTGAATCAAAACATGCAATATTTTGGTGTATATCACAGCACTACAACACATGAATGAAAGAAGACTTATGTGCCTATGTAATCAATATGTATTTATATTGATGTATGTCACAGAGCATTTAATGATGGTAGGTATACACATGTAAACATGTGCCATACTGCAGGTGTCACTGTGATGGGTGAATGAAAACTATGGAGTATGTTGATCTGCTCCACTACAAAAACGCATGCCTTACTAATCCAACAATATACTATTATTGTCCCATGCCAACATTTCTCAGGAGGCATATTACTACAGCTGTTATGGAAGGAACATGTAATCAAATATCAGCCGAGGCCATCAATAACTTACCTCACATCACAGATTTTAATACCCTCTTGTAAGCCTAGAGTACATCCACAACTCAACATAGCACATGTTGATTACAGCAGCATTGACATGTGAAATGTTCATAGGGTCACAGGACATTACTAATCTGGTCCCATTACGAAGGGCAAATATGCAGTCACCATCACATAAAATCCTATCCATTCTTATACCCTTTAAACCAAACTCCATAATCTATATGATAGTAGATAGTAAGGTTATGTGTGTATTTGTTTAATTGTGTTATATATTGCCTCTGTCCATATGTGACATCTGCACCTCCCAATGACAGAATTAGCAATCACACATCCGCTGGTCTGAGTATGATTTGCACAAGCTCATGGAAAGACTCTGCTTCATCATGAGTGTATGCATCATTGAGATGACGTCATCCTCCACCCGTCTGCAGGAAGGATGTCATGTGGCCAGAGGGGAAAAAATGGGATGTTGGATGCATGGACTATGTTACAGGTTCTACTAAGTGGTAGTGAAATGAAAAGTAATTCAAAAGATCATACAATGACCATAATGTACCACCAAGCACACACAGTAGTAAACTGAGTCTGATTTGAACATTACACATGTGTATGTACAGAAACTGAATTCCATACAATATAACTCTAGCACGCCACATATCTCTGACTTTAACACTGTCACATGGCACTTTATAGAGTATGACAGCATCATTTTATGCTTAGAAAAAGATGCTGAGAAAACTGTATGACATGAATGTGAAGTCACATCCCTATGTAAAATTGTCTCAAAACTATTTAAATGTATACACACTTGTGTTACCTGCTGTCAGACTAGAACCCCTAAATATCTAGTTACAGAAGCTGTAAAATAGAGTACTTAATGTTACTGCCACAGCACAAGCTTGACTTGAAAACTGTTGCAGTGCACTTCATACAGAATGGCACAATTAGTGTATGTTACAAGAAGATGTTCAGAGGAATGTCTGACATAGCTGTGTACTCACATGCCATTCTAAAGTTGTCACCATACTGATTGTTTATTGAGCACACACACACCAGTTGACTACACTGAGACTAGAACTCCTACCTATGTATAGAAAACAGTACTTAATGCAACCACCACAACATAAGTCTGGCTTTCAAAATGTCAGACAGCACTTTATAACTGATGACAACAGCAGTGTGTGGTGAAAAGAAGATGGTAGTCAGAGTGTCTCATGTGCTACTCTAAAATTGTCTTGAGAAGGTGATCTAACTGAACACAAAACATATCAGTTAACTGCAGTGAGACTAGAAGTCCTACTTAACTATATACAGAATACATCACCTAACAGACATGCCACAGCAAAAGTCAGGCTTTCATAGTGTCAGACAGCAGTTTATAGCTGATGACTTCAGCAGTGTATGTTTGTGATGTTGGGAGGAATGTATGAAATGGCTGTGTAGCATTGTACAACTGTCAAAAAAATCTGTTCTCCTTGGTACGTAAGATACAAAATCATATTCTTCTGACTATGCACTCACCAGTTAATTGCGATGAGATTAGAACCCCTACCTAACTAGTTACACAAGCTAGAAAACACAGTACTTAATGCACGCACAATGGCACAAGTCTGACTTTTATTCTGCTGCTGGACAATTTATAGTGGATGATATCATCATTGTATGTTTGGGAGAAGATGTTTGGAGGGCTGTATGAACTGGCTGTGTAGGCATGTGTGACAAAGAGAGATATTGCCAGCTCAGCTATCTGGAATTTTGTAAATAATTATATGTCATTTGTGAATACTAACATGATTCATATAAGATGCTTGTGTTACAAACATATTAGAACTGTATGTCATGTGTATAGCAAACTACTGTTACAGAAGTGTGTGTTGAAAAGGTTTTTGCAAAGTGTTTGAAATGTATCCACAGTGTACCCTACTCGAAAAGAACAGAAATCTGCATGCACTACTGCAACTGTTTAGATGTATGTATTTTAACAGTGTAAACTGAGATACAACAGGTTAACCCCAGCCGAGTAAATTTTAGAAAAATAGCTGAAATTAAATTACTTTATAGACTATGCTGGAGGCACAGAGTGTGTGCTGAGAGGCTTCCTGCATTGTCTTGCAAGTGTTTTATTGTTTTATGACTTCCAGCATTTGCCAAAGATCTGAGGAAAAGCCCTTTTCTATGTATTTTACAGGCAGATGTTAAACGTTACCAGCTGCCATCAATGGTTGTTTTAGGCCTGAGGACTAAAAGTCAGACAACAAAAAATGATGTAATTCTGTAAGCTAGCCCAGCAGCAATATTTGAGATATTAATGTGAGAACTTTCTGAGACAGACACAGCATTCTGAGTTCTACTTTGGACCTGACAACAACTACAAGATCCATTCACCACATTTGCCTTACTCTATAGTAAGTAAGCCCTCTAGGGTATAGTAATTCTCTTAGATTCTATCAAGAATATAGTGAAGCATAGTTTAGATGTTTTTCTTTATTTATTTGAGACTGTCCTACAATGCTGTTTTAAATATTTCCTGTGATGTTGAACTCTGATGTCACTGTAAATATATACTGAATAATTTCTTGTTCTTTTATTATTTATTATAAAATATATTTAAACCTTTCATTGTGGTTGATCTTTGTAGAGCTATTTACATTTTGAGAGTACTTGCATAGTTTTTGGTGACACTGTGGGCCACACCTAATAGCCTTCCTCTTGGTCAAACTACCATCTGTATTAATAGTAACATTACACAGTAAGATTCGACACCCTTTATTAAGGGCTTTAAAATAGCTAATAAAGAGTTGTCTGGTGGCAGTGATAACTACCTTATAGTCAGGGCAAAAGGGGACATAGTTAGCAGACCTGTGCCAGCCTTTCCCAGGTGTGTGTGTGTGTGTGTGTGTGTGTGTGTGTGTGTGTGTGTGTGTGTGTGTGTGTGTGTGTGTGTGTGTGTGCGTGTGTGTGTGTGTAAATCAAAACTCAAAGAATGTGTGTATTTGCTACATGGGCAGGGACATGAAGCACTGATTGGACTGAGAGGGTACTGAAGGTCTTGGCTTGGCTACTAAGCTGAGATCTCAACTCTATAGCTGTGCCAGTGGGGAGTCTTATTGGGGATCTGGAGAAAGAGGGAGAAACCATCCCTGGATGGACTGTGGTCTCTGTGTGCTCTTAAGGAAAATTGCACTTGATGCAGAGAGCTACATCTCGAAATACTGTGTACGTACCTTGTCATCCTCCCAGTGTATGTCCCCCAGTGGTGCCAGTGGTGAGGATTGAGGCTTCTTGATTACTGGTCCAGTGGTGGGGCATCACAGCATGCTCAACTGTCAAAATATTTGTCCTGCATGGGATTGGATTGCTGACAGTAGGATACACACTCATGCTCTTCTAACAACACACACACACACAAACACACACACACACATGCACACATGCACACACACACACACACACACACACACACACACACACACACACACACACACACACACACACACACACACACACACACACACACACACATGATGACTGCAGTGAGATTAGAACCCCTACCAAATTAGTTACACAAGCTAGAAAACAAAGTATTTAATGCAAGCATCATGGCACAAGTCTGACTTTTACACTGCTGCCGGACAATTTATAGTGGATGACATCATCATTGTATGTTTGGGAGAAGATGCTGGTTGATCTGTATGAACTGGCTGCGTAGGTATGTGCAACTCTCAAATTATTTGTCCTGCATGGGATTGGATTGCTGACAGTAGTACACACACTCATACTCTTCTAACTACACACACACACACACACACACACACACACACACACACACACACACACACACACACACACACACACATATGCACTGGTTAACTGGAGTGGGATTAAAACCCCTACCAAACTAGTTAACTCAGTACTTAGTGCCAGTGCCACAGGCCAAGTCTGACTTTTGCACTGTTGCTGAACAATTTAGAGTGTATGACATCATCACTGAATGTTTGGGAGAAGATGTTGGGAAGTCTTTATGAATTACCTGTGTAGGCATGTATGACTGTTAAAAGTTGTCCTGCAAGAGACTGGATGACTGATAATAGGATGCACCCTCATGCTTTTCTGACTACACGCACACACACACACACACACACACACACACACACACACACACACACACACACACACACACATTTATACAAACACACACACACACACACACACACACACACACACACACACACACACACACACACACACACACACACACACACACACATACACACACACACACACACACAGTGACTGCAGTGAGAATAGAACCACTACATAACTAGTTATACAAGCTAGAAAACTCAGTAATTACTGCAAACACCATGGCACAAGTTCATAGGTTCAGAGGTTTATACTAGGCTATCTGCCCTAGGGCATTTATAAGCCTAGCCAGAGTGTGCTTGGCTTTTGCCTCCCATTTTAAAAGAATTTTGCTATGCCCTTTTTCTAGGTTAGTATACTGTGCCTCTGTCTGACAGTGACACAGAAGTGATACCCGGGGTAAACCTACGATCTTCCATCCATTCATCAAGATTCCTCTTGAAGAGAGTCAATGAGGGACTCTGCCTAACCTCGATTGGGATTTTATTCCAGAGTGAAGTGAGCCTCTGGGTTATAAATCTGTCCCTCCAGCATATCCTATTTATTTCAGTGCTGAGGTTCATGTCGCTCAAACGCGTAGCTCAATGGGATTTGGATCTTCTGAGGTGCAGCATGTCCATTAATTCTGTGTTGGACATGGCTTTATACGTCAGGCACAGATTGCCTCTGAGCAGGTGGTATGCCACTGAGTAGAGCTGGAGTTTCTTTAACCGGGCAGCATATGGCATCAGTTTGAGCCCTTTGATCCTCTTGGTGAGGTACTTTTGGGGTCTTTCCAGTTGCTGCAGGTGTCTGTTAAGGTACATCCCAAAAGGGGCATTGTACTCAATTATGGGTCTGATGAGGGATGTGTAAAGAGGCACAATGACCTCCCCTGATCTAGATGTGAATCCCTTCATGATTAGGTGGGCTATATAAAATGTTTTTCTAACCACGATGGCCACGTGGTTTTCAAATGAGAGATTTCTATCAACTTGGGTCCCCAAGTCCCTAATTACTTCTTCCGTACTTAATGGATTACCACCTATGTGGTAATTTGTGGGCACTTTGTTTTTGCCAAAGGGGATGACTATAAACTTTTTGGCATTTAGCTTGAGGCCATGGCTCTGGCACCAGTTGTCTGTTTCTATGAGGCCGTTTTGTAGGATGCTTGTGTCAGCTGGAGAGTCAATTATGGTGCCTAGTTTGCAGTCATCTGCGAACTTGGTCAGCCACAGTCCTTCCGTGTTGGCCTGTACCTCTGAGAAACATACACCGAACAGGAGAGGTCCCAGAACTGAGCCTTGAGGGACGCCACTTGTAACTGGTTTGGAGTCTGACATGGCTCCAGCAATTCTAACCATTTGGGTTCTGTCCTTGAGCCAGTTTGCAACCCATCTAGTGACATAGGGGTTTATATTTAAGCTGGTGAGCCTATCTATAATGCCCGAGTGGGGTATTGTATCGAAGACTTTTGCGAGGTCCAGGTAGGCTGTGTGGACCACCTTCCCCTCGTTAATGGCCTTGGTGACTGTTTCAAAGAAATCAACCAGGTTTAAGAGGCAGGATCTGTCCTTAACAAAGCCAAAGTGGGTAGGATCCAGTGTCTGTAGGTCCCCAATATCTTTATTTATGAGGTCCATGATGATCCTTTCCATAGCTTTGCAGACCAAGCTAGTCAGGCTTATGGGGTGATAGTTTCAGGGATCCATTGAGGCACCACCTTTGTGGAGAGGGACCATTGTTGTTGTATGCCACTCTTTGGGTACATATCCTGTAGTAAGGCTGAGATTGAACAGTAGTTTTATGTTTGGGTTTAGCTTTTCTTGGAGTTCATGTAGGATGGAGCCCGGGACACCGTCTGGTCACATTGATGCTGTGTTTTTGCTTTGGGGAGAGCGGCTCTTACCTGAGCATTTGAGATGTCAGGGGGCAGCACTCTGCTGGGATAGATATCTGTCCTTTTGGTGGAGAGGGGGGGGGGAGAAGTTTGCGCTGAACCTGTCAGCTAGGATGTTGGCAATGTTTGTGGGTTCGGTGTATTTTTTGTCATTTTGAAATAATTCTGAGCATATCTGGGAATTCCCACCCAGGTTCCTAACATAACTAAAGAAAGCCTTGTGATTATCCTTAGTGTCCTGTGTAATTTCTCTCTCGAAGCTGGCCTTAGACGATTTTATGAGTGCCCGTAGTTTTTTGCTAATACTGATCAGAGATACCTTCCCTTTTTGGGATTTTGCTCTATCATGTAGTAGCTTCCTCCTTCTATTGTATAGTTTGTTTATGGCTGGGGTCCACCAGACAGGACACCTGCCTTTGGAGGATTGGGTCTTGGTTTTATTTGGGATTGCATGGTCCATGCATTCCTGAAGATGTTCATAGAATGCGTTTATAAAGGATTCTGTGTTCTGGGCCGTATTTTCCACAGGCCCGGGTGCTTTGAAGGATTCCACCTCAGTTTTGAGGAGTGTAAAATTTGCTTTAGAGAAGTTTTTCACTGTGGTTTTCTGGGCAGGGGGAGGGGTCGGGATGTGAATATCCAGTGAGATTAGTTTATGGTCTGACCTTACCAGTGAGGGATACACTTCTGGTCTGGAGCATAGAGCCCCCATGTTGGTGATGATCAGGTCCAGTATGTTTTCCCCTCTTGTGGGAGTGGTAACAAGTTGTTCCATAGCATTTGAGTTTATAAATTCTGGGAACCTTTGGGCTAGGGTGTTGGAGCTAGAGTAATGCTCCCAGTCTATGTTTGGGTAGTTGAAGTCACCCAATATAATGGTGTTTGGAGAGACCTTCATATTTTTCAGTGTTCTCAGGAAGGCCGAGTGGGGTTCCTGGGTTTGGGAGGGTGGTCTGTAGCAGGCTGTAATCTGGAAGGCAGTTTTACCCACTGTTAGTTGCACATGGATAGTCTCTGATGCTTTGTGCTGTGCCACCAACCTGGAGGTGTGGGTATCTTTGACGAATATTGATACTCCCCCTCCTTTTGTGGTTTGGTCCAAGTTTTGGGGCCGAAAAGCATGGTATGAGGTATAACCTGGTAGTGCTGGGGTGCTCTCGGGAGCCTTGAACCAGGTTTTTGTTACTGTACAGATATCGATGTTCTCCATGCTAAGGAGAGTTTTGAGTGCGTGCATCTTAAGGTTTAGACTTCTGGCGTTGAGTAGCATTACTCTTAGTTTCTTATCCCTTGTGATACCTATGGAGGTGGGTTTGTCTTTTGAGCATTGCCTAAAAAGGCACTATGGGGGTGGCAAGAGCCTTTGCCAATATCCGAAAGACCAGGGGTGACAAGCCGTCCCTAGCTAAGCATCATGGCTTGTCGAGCATGTCATCCCAGGCTGACAGGCATTGGATCCCCTTTGAATGACACCAATACTTAAGCCAATTGTTGAAATTTATCATCTTGTCTTCATATTGTGGCATCATTCTTGGTGAGGGTAAGATGCTACTCAAGGTCAGGGTCATACCAGCCTCGGCTACATGCTCAGAGAGCTCCTCTATGTCTCTTTTCATGTAGTCCAGGGAGGTACATCTCAGGTCATTCACACCAGCATGGACAATGACTGAGTCATATTTGTACTTGCCTTGGCATGACCTGAGTGCTTGTGTTATGTGGCGGATCCTAGCGCCCAACAGCAGCTCACCGTGACCTTCTTCTTGTTCAGCCTGGTGAGCGGGACGTCAGTGTGCCTGACGATAGAGTCACCTATTACAAGTGTATCTGGTGTGTTGTTTAGCCTTAAGGGCTGTGACTGTTTGGCACACTGGCTTTGTGAGCTATGTGTTGCACGTGTTTTGTTTTGGGGTAGCGGTTGCTTGGGTCTGCTTTGGAGGTCTCTGCTGCTTAGGCAGATTTTTATTTAGAGCCTCCGAGTATGTTTTTGTGTGGTTGTGTTTGGTTTGCTGTCGTGGTAGATCTATGTGAGACTGGAATTGTAGTGAGTGTGGTTTCCCTCTCCTCCTGACTGGTTATGACAGTACTGAGTTGATAGAGCTTAGCCTCCAGTTTGGCTATATGGTTGCATCTCTCACATGTGTTGAAATTTGTTGGGAGGAGGAGAGGGTTGTCTGTGTACATGAGGCAGTTGTAACATTGCCTCAAGATTCCCAAATTCACCAGCTGGAACAGAGAGGAGATTGACAACTGACCTTTGGACATGCTAGAATAGTATTGGGAATTCCTTTATAATTGAAAAAAAAGGGCCAATGGGGAACAAGGTACTCAAGGGGAGTTTGTGAGGGTGTAGTGCTTTTAATTTTTTAGTGCTGACTTATATAATTGCTTTAGTGAGCAAGTGCCAGGCTTTAGAGTAGGAATAGGGTGTATATTATGACAACTAGATCAGTTCTAAGGGAAAAAGTGAAGAGCAGACTTTGTGGAGCCGAGAATGGTTTAAACCCAATTAAGCGTAGCTGCCCGATTCATACACACACACACACACACACACACACACACACACACACACACACACACACACACACACACATACACACACACACCTACAGTGGGCTACAGTGAGAATAGAACCACTACCTATCTACTTATACAAGCAAGAAAACTCAGTAGTTAATGCAAGCACTATGGCACAAGTGTGACTTTTACACTGTTACTGGGCAATTTAAAGTGGATGACATCATCATTGTATGTTTGTCCGAAGGTGTTGGGAAGTCTGTATGAACTGACTGTATAGACATGCATGACTGCCAAAACATTTGTCCTGCATGGGACTGGATTGCTGACAATACGATGTATACTCATGCTCTTCTAGCTACACTCACATTAGGTGACTGCAGTGAGATTTGAGCTCCTACCTAACTTGTTACACAAGATACATAGCTCAGTATTTAAAGCAAGTTCCAGGGCACAACTTTGACTTTTACACTGCTTTTAGACAATTTAGAGTGGATAATATCATAATTATATATATATATATATATATATATATATATATATATATATACATATACACATAGGAGAAGATGTTGGAGGGCTTGTATAAACTGGATTTCTAGGCAGGTATGACTGACAACATATTTTGTCCTGCATGGGATTGGATTGCTGACAGTAGGATACACACTCATGCTCGTCTAACTACACACACACACATGCACCGGTTAACTGGAGTGGGATTAAAACCCCTACCATACTAGTTAACTCAGTACTTAATGCCAGTATCTCAGCACAAGTCTGACATTTGCACTGTTGCCAAACAATTTAGAGTTTATGACATCATCACTGAATGTTTAGGAGAAGTTGTTGGGAAGCCTGTATGAATTGTCTATGTAGGCATGTATGACTGTTAAAATTTGTCCTGCAAAAGACTGGATGACTGACAGTAGGATACGCCCTCATGCTCTTCTGACTAAACACACACACACACACACACACACACACACACACACACACACACACACACACACACACACACACACACACATACACATACACACACACACATACTGTGGGCTACAGTGAGAATAGAACCACTACCTAACTACTTATACAAGCAAGACATCTCAGTAGTTAATGCAAACACTATGGCACAAGTGTGACTTTTACACTGTTACTGGGCAATTTAAAGTGGATGATATCATCACTGTATGTTTGTGAGAAGATGTTGGGAAGCTTGTATGAACTGACTATGTAGACATGCATGACTGCCAAAACATTTGTCTTGTAAGGGACTGGATCGCTGACAATAAGATACAGACTTGTGCAATTCTAGCTGCACTCACATTAGTTAACTGCAGTGAGATTTGAACTCCTACCTAACTTGTTACACAAGCTAGAGAACTCAGTATTTAAAGCAAGTGACAGGGCAAAACTTTGACTTTTTGCATTGCTTTTGGGCGATTTAGAGTGGATGATATCATCATTATATGTATAGGAGAAGATGTTGGAGGGGTTGTATAAACTGGCTATGTAGGCAGTTATGACTGTCAAAATATTTGTCCTGCATGTTACTGGATTGCTGATAGTATGATACAGATTCATGTCTTTTTCACTATGCACACTCACGTACACATATATAGAGACACACACATAATGTAGCTGTTGTGTTATCTTAACCCACATATAAGTATTTTCTTCATATCCACAGAACATAGCATTAAAAACTGCACCATCCTTGAAGTATGTTTTAACCTTGTCATACTGGTCTTCATTGACGATTCCATTATCATTATATGATGTGAGTAACATATCCTGTTATGAGAGTTGTGTGCAAAGTGTGGAATTTGTATTTTTCTGCTGTGTTTCCAATGTGCAGGTATACTTTAAAATACAGGTTCTCAAACTAGATGCCAAAAAAGGCTGTCAGGAATGCATGTTGCAGAAGTGAGTGACATGCACCTGTTTCTCAATATGTTGTGCATATTACGCACTTACAGTCACAGACACACACACACATATATTTTGTGATCAGCATGGATGCAACTGTGTATGTATGTGTGTTCATGTTTGTGATGCCCACATTAATATATATATAAGATAATCTGAATGTGTATTGTTAGTATAAAGCTTTAGATGATGTAACAATGTAGTTGTGCTATTTATTTTTATAGTATAGTTGACATTTGTGAACATTTACTGACATATCAATTTTCAAGTGCATGGATGCAGGGTAGACATGAGTCTGAGTAAATATGTGTTCACTCAGTAACAACTGCTTTTCCTTTGGTTGTGTTTTTACATGAATTTTAATTGGATTAAGACTAACTGGGCAGAGTAAACATAGTAATGCATGCCAATAAGCTCTAGACATAGTGCACTGTCGAGCAATTTGTGCAATCGATGGCAAACTGCACATGTGAGAGTCACATTGAATTACTACAACTTGATCTTGAAAAGTACTTATGCATATAGGCTATATATAAATAGTTGTCAGTTTCATTGGTGTTTAAATTGTATTTTATATTGAAATGCTGTGTAATAAGTTTTATAATGTTAAGGAGTGTTGCTATTGCTTTTCCTGCTTGCGAGGAGTTAAGTGGTGAGCAAATGCAGGCCTCTGCTTAACTAGGAAAATAGTAATAAGTTCCATGGGTTTGCCTTCCACTGCATAAGCATGCTAAGTGGAGAGGCATGGCAGTAAGCACTTTGGACAGTACAGAGTGCAATAAAAATACCTGTTGCCTAGCTTTCTCGATGGCAGCAAGTGTAGCAGCAGGAAGTTTATATACTGAGCACTAATGAGATAGGGTTCGAATCCAGCTAAATCAAATTTTTTGCTCATTTTTTCAGCATAGCATTATGTTATTAAATCTGATCATTTTTGCATCTGTGAAAGTGAAGTAGTGTATAAAAATGAACATCAGTCTATTTATGTCAACAACAAAGATATGGATTTGCATATATCTACATTCGACAGTCTAATAAATATTATAGAAAATATATAAAATGAGTGCCTTTATTCTGCTTTAAATGTGTGTTTCTATAGAGCAGCAAGTTTAAGCAGCATTGTGCAGATGTAACCACACCATGTAGAGCCATTCACTGTCACTAGGCATTGGTGCAGGATGCCAAACTCTGTGCAAATGTGGAGGACAAAAAGTGAAGGCCTTTATTAAGAATTTATTATTTATGTGTGTAGTGTGTGATTCTATTTTTGACCAATTAAAGGTGTGAAAATTGGGTAGATAGGAAAGTGGTTAAATGGGGGGCAAGGAGGGGAAGAACAAAGGGGAAGCAATATAGGAATGTGCAGGAGGGAACTAAGAAAGGACCCTAGCTATACACTTCTTCAAAAGTGTAAAATGAGCATGGATAAAATATTGAATGAATTTGGACTGTCACCTCAACAAAGATGGGTAAAAACAACACAATCATAATGTGTAGCCAATTAAGCCAAATCAAGTGTGGTGAGCAGACGCATGTGAAAAGTGGAGAGCTATGTATGGGGCAATATTTTTGTGTGGGACATGTACCCATTTTTTTAATTTTAATTCAGTAAGAGAGGAATGTTGGGTATGGGACGTAGGTATGTCAGGGTCAGGTAAGTTGAGTAGTGCATGCTATACCTTTAAGAAGAATGCAAGGCTGTACATGCATGTATAAATTCCAGACACGTGAAATCCTTAGTGCCATTTTGAAGAATCAGCCAGAAAGAGAGCATGCATAATTGTAGTTGTTAATTTATATATAAGTTACCTAAGAAGTTAGTAAGTCTCTACAGTGATGTATTTGTGTAAAATAAAACTGCTTAACCATGAAGACATTTCCATTGTGTCCAAGATAGGAGAGTGACATAGTGTCAGAACTGGGATCAAAAGGAGAAGAATATTTAGAGCCATGCGGTGCAAAAATGACAGGCAAGGTAAAACAGAGAGAAAAGAGCACAAGCAAAGCCAGAAAAAAATGAAAGGTAATGCGTAACAGCAGAAAATATTTATTTGATACAAAAGACAGAAAAGGGGTATTACAAGGGCACAAACCACATTATCAGGCAAGCAGAAAGCAAGAAAAGTTTGTTAACTAAAGAAAATGTTTAAAATAAAAGTATTTGATGAAGTTATTAACAGTAAAGTAAAATGAGCATGTTTAAAACAAAACAAGTGTGTTTGAGATAAAGCTGGGCATGTTTAGAGAAAAACAAGCACAAGAGAAGGACATTGGGCATGAAAAGGGCTTAAACAGTCAAAACAAATATAATAAGAAAACATAAAAAGGCACATTAAGCAAAAAAAAAGCAAGGTAACTGTATGTATTTTGGCAAAGTGCTATGTTTGGGGATAACTAAGACTTTGTACTGTATCAAGGTTATAACTACAGTTATTTGTAGCATCTCAAAGTGTGTAAAAGTGCTTGCAGTGTGTGCTTATTACTGTGCATGTATTTTGAAGAGTATATTGTGTGCAAAGTGCAACTTTTTTGTGAAATACAGTCAAATGTATAGCCATTTCAAAAAGTTTCTTGGGCTGGGTGGGCCTTTTTGCAAAGTGCCACCATTACAGAATGTTTCTTGTACTGTAAAGAGTCGCCTAACAAGGTACCGCCATTTTGCAGACATTTCAGTGTACTTTATGCAGTTATTCACAAAGTGCAATTACTTCAAAAAGTTATTCAGTTTTGGGCAACAGATGTTCAATTTATGTGCAGTTACTTGACAGGTTTCTTACACTGATGAAAGGCATTTTCTTGAAAAAGATGACATTACAAGAGTATTGCAATGCTCATGAGTTATTCAGTCATTTCATAAATTTAACAAATGTTTCTTAAAATGATGATAAATGACTTTGGCAGAAAATGCTGATAAATTACTTTAGCATTTTAGCCTTTCCAATGATATTACAAAAGTATCAAAAAGCCCAAGAAGTTTATTTCATAAAATCCAGTTATTTGAAAGTACTACACGTTTGTTCATTCACATTATTCCAAAATGCCCAAAAGGTATAAGTTCAGAGTACAAAGGCTTTGGACAAATACTGGCATTAACTTCTGGCAGATGCGCATGTGTGTAAGCTTGTGCTTACTTGCAAAACCCTTCGCTGGTATGTGTTAATATGGCAGATGG
>NC_056751.1:659610334-659763844 GCF_019279795.1 Protopterus annectens
CTTTGAAATGGTTATTGGAAAAGTTGTTGACATTCTAAACTATTTATAAATGTATAAATACAGATATTCTAAATTAATATCAGACAACACCAGACTATGAAAACTTTACTTAATGTTTTGATCTCAATTATTGAAGTTGTTTAAATTCACGATCCTAATTTTAGAGTTTTATAAATGCGTTTTCCCTTTTTTCTTTATATTAATATCTCATATATGCCTTGAATGAAAATAGTGATAGCAGCAAGTAACAAATTGCCTAGTAATATTACATGTGTAAGCCCTAAACTATTAATATGATTCCAGTTATGGGAACACTTTTTTTATTTAATAAACATATTTAACATTATAATACACACTTAGTAAATTAATTCTACATGTAAATATCAGAGGTCTTTAAATATGATTAAATCATTTAAAACGCTATGATGCATGCATCAAACAGAACATTTACCCTTATAGTACATTATTAAAAACATTAATAATTTGCTCCATCTATATTACATCTAAATAAATCTTAAAATAAATATTTAAAATTAGTATAATAGAAAATAGATAAACACCTTGAGTTATCAATTTTGGTACCTAATACTGAAATACACATAAAACAGCAGTTTTTTTTATACATTTTGTCATAAATTAGTATTGTTAAATTTCAAATTTGGTGGAGGGAAGTTAGCTGTTGCTAGTAAGGGGGTGGTTGATTCAAACAGTCTCTGTTTGAATCAGGAGTCTTTGAACTCCATGAAGTGGATAAGAATGTATATAATCTTTATTTATCTGTACATAGATCTCATTTATTTTACAGTGTCTAATTCAAATAAAAAACTAATTTACTTATTAATTTTATTTTTAATTAGATCACAATCTAGCTGTTCTTTCACAAATATAGTAAGAAGAAACAAACGCATGGGTTGGGAGGCTGGCCTAATGGTTTAGATATTTGCCTTACAAACACATGGTGCAGGGTTTGAATCTCACAAGGGATAATTGGCTTGGCTTACAATGGCTTGCAAGGGCAGTTAGCCTAGTACTAACCTATGAATAATGATGGCCATTTCGAGACTACAAATGTAATTATAATTCTAATAAAACACTTACTAATATAAATGTCAACCTTAAAATGTATCTCCATTAATGTCAATGGACTGAATAATAGCTGCAAACGAGGGAATCTATATAAATATTTAAATCTTTTCAATCCAAATGTAGTCCTTTTACAAGAAACACATCTATTAAAAGAAGACATAGATAGACTTAATAATAAAAATATACAGTACTTTCAAGTTCATATCATCAACATAAAAAGAGAGGTGTTGCTATTTTATGGAACAATGTATTTCCACTTTCTAAAATGTTAAATACTTATAGTGATGATAAAGGTATGTTATGTGTTAGCACACTAGAACTTAATAAAAAATATACACTTTTGTTAATGTATTCTGGATATTCATAATAGCTATTCATACAGTCAAACAACAACTAGATCAAATGATACACCTTTCCAAAGGAAACATCATACTTACAGGAGACTTCAATTATATAGTAAAGGAAAAAGACTCTTCTGCTTTCAAGAAAAGGATGATTGCATCATCATCAAAAAATTTGTCTGAATTCATTGAATCATATCATATGAGAGATATTAATGATCTTACAGAATCCAATTCACTTTTTTATACATACTATTCTCCGAAACATGGAACGTACTCCCGAATTGACAGAATTTACTTATCAAACCAATTAATTAATAATCTAAAAGGAGTTAGAGTACAAACATGCCCATTAATGGATCATAATGCAATAACATTTGAGTTGCTAATGCATACCAATGGTTTCCCTCAAATTAGAAGAATACCAGCATATATAACCACATTACCCAATTTCAAAGACTTTGTTAACTCTGAAACAAAAACATTTATTAAAACAAACAGTGTTGAAGGTACTTCAGTCATATATATATGGGATGCCTTGAAAGCTTACCTATACAAGGGAATAATTAATTGGTATCTTAACAAAAAAAAATTATAGGATAAAGAATTAAAATCTCTTCAAGAAAAAAAAATTGATAAAGCTAAATTACAAAATCAAATATCTAAAACTAATAAGACTGAGGAAATCAATATCTTGAAAAATAAATATTTAGAAATCTTAAATCATAAAACCAAGATTAATTTAGAAACATTTAAGCTCATAAATGTTTCCACTAATCCTAAATCATTAAAGAAACTAGCTATTTAAACCAAAAAAAACTACATAAAATATATCATATCAAAGAGATTAATTCTGAAAAAAATAAGAAGATGGTAACAGATTTGTGAGATATACTAATGGAATTTAAACATTACTTCACTAAGATAAATCAGAATTCAGACATTTTGGATTCAAAAGTTAAAATAAGTTCTTTTATTAAGAAATACACTAAAATAAATTAGGGGAACAACAAATTAAAGCCTTAGATAAACCAATCTCTCTCACAGAAATTAAAAATCAGATTAACAACTTAAAACAGAATAAGGCTACAGGTAATGATGAGATCATATCAGAAATATATAAATTATTTTCTGATGAACCACTTGCTTTATTACACCAAGTCTTTACTAAATGTCAGCAATCTTTTACTATTCCTCCCTCTTGGAAATATACTCTTATCTCCCCTATTTTGAAAATGGATAAAGAACCATCTAAGTGTTCTTCATATAGGCCAATATCTCTTTTAAATGTTGACTATAACATCTTTATGACCATTTATATAAACAGACTTAAGAAATTTCTGCCTGGACTAATTAATGGAGATCAAACAGGTTTTATTTTAAACAGGAATACATTTGATAGTATTAAAAGGATATTAACCATTATTGATCATGCTAACGAATCTAAGAAGAGCTTAACTTTATTAAGCTTAGACATAAATGG
This sequence comes from Protopterus annectens, assembly GCF_019279795.1. Classification (NCBI taxonomy): domain Eukaryota; kingdom Metazoa; phylum Chordata; order Ceratodontiformes; family Protopteridae; genus Protopterus; species Protopterus annectens. The sequence continues at coordinate 659,613,245 of NC_056751.1, forward strand.
TGCTTTTAATTCGGTTAACTGGGAATATTTATTTCTTACTTTGGAAGCATATAATTTTTCTGGCAAATTCATTAATTTAATTTTCCAGCTATATAAAGGTAGCCAGGCATATATAAAAATTGGTTCATACCTATGTAACAATATACCAATATGCAAAGGAACCAAACAGGGTTGTCCCCTTTCACCTTTATTATTCACTATTATAATGGAACCCTTAACTAATTATATAAGAATGAATACAAATATTGGGGGAATCAGTCTAAATGCAGAAACAACATCTAAAATACAATTATTTGCTTATGATATTTTATTAAAAGTTGATGGAACAAATAAAACCTTTGAAACTATATTGGATTTTATGAAAAAGTTTAAAAACATCTCAGGTTTAAGTTTCAATGATAATAAAACGAGACTACTTTCTATCACTTCAACCACCAGTATTTGGGACCAGAAATATAAAAGATATTTGGTTAATAAAGAAGGCTTAAAATATTTAAGCATCACATTATCAGAGAATATAGAAGATATATTTAAATTAAACTATACTAATTGTATTTCTTTCACCAATAATTTAATAAATAATTGGAAACATATTCCTTTTACGATGGAGAAAAAACTATCAATCATCAAAATGATCATTTTACCTAAGATTCTTTACATTATCCAATCTACTTCATTAATCCCATCGAAAAAATTAATCAAAGAATTGAATTCATTAATCTTGACATTTATGTGGCAACCAAATAAACCTAGTATATCAATTAAAAATCACATGAGAGATTCATCTGTTGGTGGTATAAGCCTCCCAGATTTAGAACTCTATTCTATCTCTTCAGTGATCAAGACTTGCCTACTATTATTAAATAAAAACTATACAGCTAAATGGAAATAATCCTAGAAGTTCTTTGTTTTGACATAAATGAAAACACCAATTCCAATAAACTTTTAGTTTTAAATAATCCTTTTAACTGGATTATTGAAAGTTATTTAACTTTAAACAAGTTCTCCAACAATTTAGCTCACTCTATGAAACATTTACTAAAATATTTTCAAAGCTTTATATATAAACATATAACTTATAAAATCTGGATATTCATTTTGTTTCCTATTGTGTACACTAAAGGTGTCATAATCTCTTCTAATTTGGCTAATATCTTAACATTGAAAGAAAAAATCTTATTTTTTGGCTCCAGTTTATACAAGATGATAACTTAATTATATTAGAGCAGCCGATAATAAAATATGGACTAGATAGAACTACATGGCTTTAACTTCAATCTTTTATGGAATTTATGTCTGATAAAACTAACTCAATTCCACAAAATGCAAGATCATCAATACATAAATTAATAAAATTATTTAATTCTTACATACATCAAAATGTAACTATAGAATATAAAATATCAGCCTTCTACAGAATAATGAATAAAGAAGTAAAAATATACCAGAAAACTATTGGAATTATTTTGCCACAATAAATAATATGAAACCCACTGAATTAGATAAAAAATAATTATAGAATCATCTAAACACACTACTTCATCTCTTAGATGGAGAATTTATGCATGGAAATTTATAAATAGAGTCTTCTACACACCTTACAAATTAAAATTGATTGGCAAGAATAAAATTTTATATTGGAGATGTAAAACTGACTCTAAACCAGATTGGTCTCACGTGTTTTACGATTGTACAATTTTAAAGAAATTTTGGGAGAAAATTGATAGTCTCCTTCAAACACTTTTCACAGACAAATTTATATTAACTAAATCCTTAATTCTTTTTAATACTCCAATTCCCAAATGTGTAAGAAAAGTTAAGTACCCTCTCTTATGGTCTGTCCTAACAGCAGCTAGAAAAACAATAACCAGAAACTAGAAATGTGAATATACTCCTTCATATGATGTATTCAAAAATATTCTTGCTGAAATGTGTTTGTTAGAAATGATGACTTTCAAATCAAGATCAGTTAAAATACCTTTTTCATATAATATGTTTTCCAATTTTAAAAAAATATTCTAGACAAAGATACTAGTATAGTTTGATGAAATTATTATGGTTCTTATGATACTCTGTTATATTGTTATACTTAGACACTGTTGTAAATACTTTAGTTGACCTTATCTATTGCATATTTATTTGTTTTTGCATTGCAAGTTATTTCCTTTATGAATATCTGTAAATAAAATTTATTGTTATACAATCTTAATAAAAATGTTTAAAAAAAAGAATGCATTTTCTTAGTTTTGCTAAAGAAGTTCATCATGTAAGTGCATTTCTGAGTCCTAATTTCTCCAAAGCCATTTTCCTGGGGGTATGCTGATGTTTTTGATGACAAGTTAGGCAAACTTCTATTTGTGTATTCCATGACATTTGACCCAGAGGTCAATACAGTAGTCAGACCAGCAAGAAGAGTTCCAATAGCTATGCAATATAAAGCTAAGGCTCAGTTGGATAAAATGATGCAGCAAGGTGTGATTTGTCCAGCCACAGAACCAACTCTGAATGGGTGTCATCCATGGTAGCTGCTCATAAAAAAGGCTCAGATGAAATAAGAACATGCATTGACCCAAGGGATCTGGGCAAATCATTAAAAAGACTGTATCATCCAATGCACAAAATCAAAGAAGTTGCAGCTCTAATATTGAATGCCACTGCATTTTCTGTTTTGTATACAAAGAGTCAATTTTGGCAAGTGATGCTAAATCACAAATTCTAATTTCTAACTACTTTTGGTACTCTGTTTGGCAGATACAGATGCATAAGGATGTCATTTGGAATAAATTCTGCAAGTGAAGTTTTTCAGCAGGCAATGGAGAAATTTTTTTCGGGTTATCCTTGAACCATAACAGTAGATGATCTATTGGTTGGAGGCAATGGTGAAGCAGAGCATTACAGAACCTCAAGAAAGTTCTAAACAGAGCATGTAAAGTGAACTTGAATCTCAATCCTCTGAAGTGCAAATTCAGACTTCCAGAAGTTATGTATGTAGGACATTTGTTTAAGAGTAAAGGCTTGAGATCTAACCCGACCAAGAAAGCAACTATTCTTGAAATGTCAGCATCAGACAATGTACAAGCTTTACAGCATTTCCTTGTCATGGTTAACTATTTAGGCAAAGTTATATCAGACTTCAGTGAGTTGACAGCAACTTAAAAGTGTGCACATGTAAAAATGTTGCATGGTCATGGTTGGAACAGTAACAGAAGGCATTTGAAAACCTCTAGCAGAAAATTGCCACCCTACCTACGTTACGATACTATGATGTGAATAAACCAGTTACTCTTTCCTGTGATACTTCAAAATTTGGTCTAGGCAGTGGTGGCTGGTGACTTCAAATTAAAGGGGGAGCTGCAGGAGACAGCTGAATTGGTGGGGCCAATGGGAAGAGCTTTGGCCAACTAGAAAGGGGTGGATCTATGCTCAAAAACACAACAACTGGAACTTTAATTAAATATGCTGCCCTGGGTGCCTAACAATCATTACAATAGTCCAATCATGACAAAATGAAGTGTATAAGAAAAAATATTTCAATGCATTGGCTACATGACAGCTTACTTAATATCTTGATGGAAACAAAAAGGTTGTGAAGCATGGAAAAATAAATTACTTGATAAATACATTACTGGAATACTAGTCAAAATTAAGCATAAAAACAATCTTCTCCTTGCACTGCAGTTCTAATTATAACTTATATTCAGCTTTATAAATGTACCAAGTAACATGCTGAATGTAGAAATCTCTGTGATACCCCCATTTGTAAAAATGTTTCTTATCCAAAAAAGACCTGCTGCCTGACAACAACTATCTACTTGTTTCATGGGGAAAACATGATCAAAGTAAAAAATGAACAGCAAACAAGAAACAAGCTCAAGATAAATTGCTTAAAGGATTACTGCACAGGTTATGGATGACACATGATAGATTGGCATTTTGTTTAGTTTACGGGTAAAGCCTGCAGAAATGACTGCAAATCTCCAACAAATGTAATGAGCTTCTGAAAATACTGTAATCCTGTCCTTTATTACAAATACTGTCATATGCATTTGAATACCTAAGACTTGTACATCAGTTATGTAAATATTCTCTGCATAGCAGCAACAAAAAGGCTTTCAGTGTTGGTAATTATTTAACAGTATGCTTATTAAAGGTTACTTGCATCTTACAATCTCAGACAAGCTTACCCAATGGTCATTAAAGCATTGCTACTTAAACACAAAGCAACAGGGCACTGCGGCAGCATGCATTTTCTGAATGATAAGAAGCATAAATCAACAGTATAAAAATATGACAGAAAACCAGAACATTCTGCAAAATCAAGGACAGATGAAAAGCCACTGTCATACTTGTGTCTACCTTGGATGGGGTATAATACTCTGCACATTTAAACTGCATAACTGCTCCTTGCCTTGCTTGGACACATCCAGAGTCACTACATGGAGGAGGGGGATGCAACAAGTATGTCACAATTTGAAATGTCTCTGGCTGATGGTGTTGGCTCTGAGACTCATACCTCTCAACCTTAGAGCAAGAAATCTGGACAAAGCCATACATAGAAGTGGGATACAGGCCCAAAAATAAGGACAATTTTTAAATATTTATCTTATAAACTTAGAAAGATAATAGAATAGTAGTAGGTCTTGCATTAGCATGACATTTCTGAAGGGTATGAAATCTGAAACTCAAATGTCTGCCATTATTTTCTAACTTCAATCTTTAATGATTTGCCACTAATTTGGCAGAAAACCACAATTTTGTGAAAAACAGACCAAAAATGTGATGCAAAAATATAAAATTGCCACACAATACAGCTGGGAACCTGTCAAAGAAGGGACACCTTTTTAATATTAGTACTGTTAACTTGAGCAGCTGACAAAATAAGAGCATCTACATGCATTTATGAAATAAAAGCAATCTATAACTCTGATCATTACAGTTATTTATAATTGTAAACCCTCCATGTCTTCTTCCAAAATTGCCATTTTGCGGAGGGATTATTAGGGGGAGAGCACCATTTTGAGCCAAAATTGGGGACAGTTGAGAGGTTTGGATATTCCTAATTCTATAAAGCGATTTATTTACACATACCTCTTAACCTCTTAATGCAGGAAATCTGGACTAAGCTAAATCAATATATTGTTGGAATATACAAACAATACTAAAAATTGCTCTTGTATAAACTTAAGACAGTTGATAGAGTAACAGGTCTTGCTTTACCATGCATTTTTCTGAAGGTTATAAAGTCTGAAACTCAATGTCTGTCATTATTTAGTGACTTCATTCCTAAACGATTTGTCAGAAAACCACAAATTTTATGAGGAACAAACCAAAAATAAGAAGCAAAAATCTATTAATTCTACAAAAATCTGGACAGTTGAGAGGTATAGATCAGCCGGGGCTGTCTGAGTTAGCTGCCCTTCCCCCCTCACAAAATCATGGTCGAATGGAGTCTCCCCCCTGCAGCCATTCCAATGTCCCATTCCTTGGTTATTTTGCCCCATTTACCATAAACACTGTAATGTGCATACTGCTTTACTTCTGTGATAATTTGGATTTCATTTGAAAGTTTTATTTTGCATTTGACAGCACAGACTCTAATAGATATCTGCTAAACAAAGCAATGCAGTCTCACAATGAAAATAGTCTTAGCATTAAAACTTCTCTGCCCTTGAAAATCACATTCATTGAAACAGCATTGAAACCCACATTCAAAGAAAATATATTTTGCCGCTGCCAGATAAAGATTAACTTTGGGCTGTTTTCAAATCATAGGGCCCTTGAACATGAGACATACACATGCTCTTTGATACACCTTCCTGATTGTATTAAATTATATTCCTAGTACAATACAGTACAGTTGTTAGAGGGCATTTTAAATGTCTTGTTTTGAACATTTTTCCACTAAACAATGAAACAAAATGCTTGCACCAATAATGACAAAACTGACTAATTCAGAACATTTCCATCATAAAAGTCTAGTCAAACTTACATTTCCATCATAAAAGTCTACTCAAACTTCTATAGTCCACCAGTATCAGAAAATATGCACAATCTCTGAAGTAAAAGTCATCTAAATTCCACATTAAAGAAATCTGTAACTAATGAAGAGGTTTCTGCTAGCAAGCAATTTTATATTTCATTTGTTTCATCTACAAATAAAGTGGATGTTGCCCTTGAGGAATAAATTGCCCACGTTGCATTAAAAAATGATAAGCTAGCAATATCGCAGTAGGGAATGAATGGCAAACTGATAACAGGTTCATAGTTACTAGGTATCTTCACCAAAAAGGAATGCAGCATCCACCCCATTTACAACACAGTAAAGTATCAGCAATGCATCTACCTACTTTGGGTGTAGAACCCACAGCCTTCTGCATCAAAAGCAAGCACACTACCTGTTGTGTTATTAACAATGCAAGTAGGCTCATCCTAAGCAGTACTAAACTTTTGTTCCCCTGCAGCCGTCAGCTACTTGTAAAATCTATTTGACACTCTGCTGTATCTTTGAACTTTGCAGCACAAGAAATCTGGAAAAAAGCCAACATTTATTGGGGGCGGTACAAAAGCCCAAAAACCAGGGACACATTTTAAACATAGCTTGTATAATGTTGGAAAGTTGCTACAATAATATGCTGTGTTACCATCATACATTTCACTGCCAAGTCTTGAACCCAGGGGAACCCTGTGCAAAACAGTCAGAGCAACATACCACTATGCCAAATCAGCTGTTTTGTGAAAGAGAGGAAGACTGAAACTTAAATGACTACCACTTAGTGAATTCAGTTCCCACTATAGCTGTCAACCACTTAGTACAAAACACCTGAACAAAGCCAATTATGGGGGAATACAGCCCCCAAACATATTCAGTGAATTCAGTTCTCAGCATACCTCTCAACCTCTTAGCAAAAACACATGGACAAAACCAGTAATAAGGGAATATAGCCCCCAAACATATCCAATGAATTCAGTTCTCACCATAGCTTTCAACCTTTGCACAAAAAACCTGGACAAAGCCAATAATGGGGGAATACAGTCCCAAAAATAAGGACAAATTTCAAATATCCATGGTATAAACTTAGAAAATTGCTAGAAGAAAAGGTCATGTACATTCTGAAAAATATGAAGTCTGAAAGTCAAATGCTTGTTATTTTTATTTAACATTTTTAACCAGGAAAGTCTGACTTGGAACAATAGCCAATTTTCAGCAGAGCAAGGAAAAACACTCCAGACACATGCCTTTGTAAGATGGGAAGACATGCAGACTCCACACAGAAAGCACCCCAGCCATGAATCAAACCAGAGAACCTGTAGCTGTCAAACAACAATGCTACCAGTGCACCACTGCACTACTGACTTTATCAGTAACAACAAACATACAGAAACCACAGATTTTATGAGGAACAGAACAAATATGATGCAAAAATGTGCAAATTTTTTACAAATGGTGGTGGGTAGGGAATTCAGGCCCTTACTACCTGCACCCTACGTACAGGGTTCAAGCCTGAGTATTCTCTACCCACCACCATGTGTTCTCTCTAGCCACCAGTATGTAGCAACTGGGGCATTACACTCACCCTACCTCCATAGCAGCAACTCTGTTTGTGTCTGTAACTCCATATCACCCTACCTCTAACTCCATTCTTCCTGCATAGTTTCAGTAGCAGCCCACGCAAGCTGTTTCCCCGCAAGACATCATGAGAGCCTGCGGGTGATGCAGTCCGGTATCCTTCCAGTCTGTGCAGTCATCACTGCACAGACTTTTGGGTTAGCAGGGCAGAGATCCCTTTCTTCCCTATCTGGACTGCCTAACACAGCAGTTTGGAGTTGTGAGCACCAGGAACTCCAAGCATGCATGCATGGAGTTCCAGGACTCACATTTTTTTTCTTTTTTCTTTACAGGTGGGGGGACTCTTTTTAATTTTTATTCTTTTATTTTTTTTTCTACAGGTGGGGGGGGCTGCAGTCCTGCAGTCCTAAAGAATGAGCTGCCCCTGGGTCTAGGCACAGTCATACTTCAAGAGGGCAAACCAGTAGCCTATGCATCTAGAACACTAACCCAAACTGAGATGCCATATGCTCAAATTGAGAAGGAACTTCTGGCAACAGTATTTGCATTTTCCAAGTTCCATGATTATATATATGGTCAAGCTATTCAGACTGAAACTGACCATCAACCTCTAGTTACTATTCTAAATAAGCCTCTACAGTCTGCTCCAGCGAGATTACAAAGAATGATGATTAAATTACAAAAGTATAATTTCAAAATGGTCTGTACAAAAGGCAAATTGCTCTCTCTGGTTGATGCCTTATCCATCAGTACAACAGAACAGCTTAATGCAGCGAAATGTGACATTGATGTGATGTCAGTGTATAATTTTTCCACCACTAGACTTGATGAGTTAAGTGATTACACTCAGACTCATCTAATTTCACAAAAGCAAAGCCATCATATTAATGACGGATGGCCATCAAAGCAATCTAGTGTACCACCTGAAGTGCAAATGTATTTTTCTTACAGAGATGAATTGTTGATGGAAGATGGCATTATTTTCAAAGGTCGTAAAATTGTTGTTCCTGTTTCCTTACAACAAGACTACATCCAGATTTTGCACCATGGTCACCAAGGGTCCACATCCACAAAGAGAAGAGCTAGAGAACTAGTATTTTGGCCTTCATTATTGAAAGACATTGATAGAGTGCTTTCATCTTGTTCAGTGTGCAATGGTACTAAATCACATTTACAAAGAGAACCACTTCAGCTAAGTCCAGTACCTGAACTACCTTGGTCTATTGCAGCAACTGATATCTTTGAGTGGAACAATCAATACTACTTAGTTTTGATAAACTCTTATTCAAATTGGTTTGAGATTGATCTACTACCTAACCTAACATCCACTGCTGCTATTACTAAGTTGAAACATCATTTCTCAGTTCATGGCAGTCCACACAAAGTTATTTCTGACAATGGTACTCAATTTAGTTGTTTTAGAAATTTGCAAAAGAATGGGACTTTGCACATGTCACTAGTAATCCTGAGTATCCTCAGTCCAGTGGTCTAGGTAAACATGAAATGCAGAGTGCAAAGAAATTACTTGAAAGGTCAAATAGTGACAAATCATATGTGTTCTTAAATTTGCTTAATCTCAGAAACATACCCCATGACGATATTCTTGGCTCACCTGCTCAAAGACTACTTTTCAGGCAAACTAGAACTATGCTACCTATTTCTTCTGGTTTGTTGCAGCCTACACCTAAGAACAATAAAACCATCAATGCTCAATTGTTTAAAAAGTATAAGATCCAGAAATCTAGTTACGATAGATCCAGCAGATTACTTCGTCCAATGAGTGAAGGAGAGATGATACGAATTTTGATCGAATAGGACAGATTACAGGTATCTGTGCAAAGCCAAAACCTTACTTGGTAGACTCCGGGGGTGTGGAGTATAGAAAGAATCACAGACATCTTCTTCCTGTACCAGAATCATTAACATCATTGCAGTCACGACATTGTTTCTGTGAGGCAATTTCTAAATCTAAAAGTGAATCAGACACTGTTTCCAGACCAGAATGTGTTCAAAATTCTGATTTCTGAAAATGATTCAAACATTCCACAGGTTGATCATTTTGTAGAAAATGATCTGGTTGTTAAATCTAATTTCAAGTTTTATGTCAAACAATATGGACAAATATCTAAGCCAAGTGTGAAATACGCAGCAGCATGGACTTGATTGCAAATACATATATATTTGATGTTGCATAATGCATGACTAAGGATTATGTATGATTTCTATATGCCAGATAGTCTCATAACAATAGTTGATCGATCTCTCAAAGAGGGAGGATGTGGATCATAGTGCATGAGTGTGCATGCTATACCTTTAAAAAGCATGTGAGGCTGTATTTGCATGCATAAATTCCAGACAGGTGCAATCCCTAGTTCCATTTTGAAGAAGCAGCCAGTGAGAAAGAGAGAGCATGCATAATTGTAGTTGTTAGTTTGCATATAAGTTACCTAAGTTAAAGTTAGTAAGTCTCTACAGTGATGTGTTTGTATAAAATAAAGCTGCTTAACCAGTACCCATGAAGACTCTTCTGTTGTGTCCGAGATAGGAGAGTGACTGTGAGGGACACAAAATACTGGGGGACTTCATGATTGGGGATGGGGAGGGGACATAGGGGACCCATGCTTATCAAGCATGGGGACAGTGAGAACCTAGTCCTCATCCTCAGAACTGTCATCACTGCCCCCTTCCTGAACTTGCTGTTGGAGTGCTTGATGTTTTTGTTTTTGCAGCATTCCAGGAAGCATCTTTTTTATATTGTTCAGGCGTGCACCAGCAGTACTTTTCACGACCTTATGCACTATGTCTGGCAGCCCCTGGCAGGTGACAAAATCTGCACCTCCACCAATAATCCCAGAGGCTACGACTGCAGCAGCTGCCAGAGTAATGCTACTTGATGTTGAGGGCCCAGGTTGAACAGGGGCTACAAAGACAGTACTGCCAGGTTGTGTCCCAGATGTGTTGGACATCAGTGCAGCAGCCTTTGGAGGGGTGGCAGGCTGAGCTGCATTGGTTGTTCTACCTCCCTGTGTTGGAAGTCATTTTGTCAGTTGTCAGAAACTGATGACATTAAAATGTTATGACTACACATATGAAAATAAAAAAGAGAGATAACAGGTGGGATAAGTGACAAAAAAACGAAAAAGATAATTAGAACCATCATATGTCACATACAATAAACTACTACAATATAGATATAATTTTACTTTTACATTAATTATACTTTTTTTAAATACTGAAAACTAGGACTGATAATTGTTGCAAGCAATGCTTGAAATATGCATATATTGTGCATATTATTTTCAAATAATACAAATTAACAACATGGCCTGTATGCCAATTTTGTTGAAATTAATATTTAATAATTTTGAATTATTTTACAATGTACTTGTTACTTGTGGGATTTGATCCCACAACATCTGAACACACTATTATAATTGACTCCTAGAATTCCCTTCAGCTATAGGATGAAGCATGCATGCTTGATGTTACAGTTAAGATATGCATGCGTAATTTGCTAACATACAGGTGCAATACTTTTAAAACAATAGTAATTATTTTGTGCTGCATACATTGTCCTGTTCGAATCTCAGCTAGAGCGTCTTCTGTGTGGAGACATGCGTGAATGGGCGTACCTTCGTTGAAGGTTGTGCGTTATAGCCATCAACTCGGTACGTAAAAATCTACTGCCAATCATTAGCGGACTGGAGTTCCGCTGTGGCGACCCCTAACCGGGAAAAGCCAAAAGACACAACAACAATAACATACCCCTTGCTTCTCTTAGTCTTTCTAAATGTTCTGCATGGGCTTCCCTATTTGCTGTAATCTCTTGAGCAGATATAAATAATGAGAAGATAAAAAGAGAAGAGCATTATGCATACCAGTCTTGCCTATCTCCATCTTTGACTATAACTTATCTGTGTACATATACAACTGTGGGATGTCAACAGTCCTAAACTCATCCAGCTACTAGCTACATTTTGTCTACTTGTGCCTTTTCAGGTTGTTGTAGTAGTGCCTGCATTGTTCTGTGTGTGGCATGCCAGTCAAGCTGGAGACGGACTTGGCAAGACTATTCCAAGCCTCTGATTTAAAGAGACCTGCTATAGCTTCCCTGCAATAGCCTATGGCTGTGGCACCTTACAAGCTGTCCAGTGACTATTCTTGGCTCCTCTACACCCTATCTCTGAGCCCCAATTTGGCACCTTCCTTTCTAGCTCCTGCCATGTCTGCACAGGTAATAGAGCAACAGTTAAAGTGTTTTCACACAAATGTGTGATATCACTTTTAAGAGTCAGTGCACAAGCCTAAATAACCATGCCAACCACATTTGCACAATGTTAAATAGAGAGCAGCAGTGCCAAACAGAGTGGAAGGCAGTTTATGATTTAGGAAGGATAATGTGACAGTTAATATTAGTTTATGGGTTGGATGCTGTTGTACCTTTTAAATGACTTATCTTTTCAGATATGTATTTGGGTGTATACATTTTTTGAGCTGACACATTTTTTTGTGTGGCTTTTTCACACTGATAAAAGTAATTTCTGCAATGTGGGCTTCAAACCTATGTAAAATAGACAATGCATAATCTTCCACATAGGTGCTTTTAGCTCCTTGCCACAGAAAAAGTGTGTATCAGATATGCTCATTAATTATATACATAAATTAAAGAGTGAGTGAGTGGTTAACCATGTATGCGTGTGACCTGATAATATCCTGGTTTATACATTCATGTGTGTATGACTATCATTGAAGTATACTTTCAAGTATAAAAGCATAATTGTCGGTATACCCTCAGTCACACATATAATTCATATGATATCCACATTTACTATTGTTGCATATAATTGTCTTCATATTGTTCTTTAGTTTTAAAAACTTAGTGGAATAGTATTAATAAAAGTTTGACTGCGCTAGATCAGAACACTGACTCACCTGTATTGTGGTTATAAACTGTTACCAGTTGCTACAGGGAACACTGTGCAACAGGTGCATTTTTTACAGTCATTACTGTGCAGAGTGCTCATTGCAACTGAGGTCTTGTTTGTAACACATGCTCATTAGTTATATGCACACATTAAAGAGTTGAAAGATTAACCATGTATGTGTTTGACATGAAAGTTCAAAAAATAAATGTTTAATTGTAGAACCATAATTGTATTCATAACTACAATTAGACATATAATATGATACAATGTGTATGCTCAATCCACCTGCTATACATAGTTATTTTTATGTATAATTATTTTTATATTGTTTATTTTAATATAAATTACAGTGGAACAATATTAATACAACTTACAGTTTACTGGATTAGAACCCTAACTCACCTGTATTGCAGCCCGTATCTTACACCTGTTGCCACAGGGAGAGCTAGGCAGCAACTCTATTTTTCACAGTCATTACTGTGACCACACGTTACAATGTATCTTTTTTAGAAATTGACAAGTCTGCAGGTATTGTGGAAGCATGCTGACTGCATCATAAAGCTGCTCAGCATATTTGTGAGATGGAAAGCAAAAGATGTAATAATGTATCTTTGTGAAACTGACAAAATGTCTGCTTGTCATCTGAGCCATTACGCAGTGTTTGTGCAGAGGTGCGCACAAATGAGACAGGCAAAGCTCAACACATATTTTTGTAAAAAGTGCTTTCTAGTTTACGTTATTAAAAGATAAATGTGGAACTTTAACCACAATCTCCATAGCCTGAGTGCTGTGTGTGTGTCATCATGTTAACCAGGTGTGCTATTCACACACTTGCTTCACAGTGGTAATTTATGCTGTCCTTATCAGAAAAGCAACTTCCATTAATTTGAATTTTTAACCCATTTCACCGTATTTGCACTAAGCCATGTGGCCAGCAAATATTAATATTTTAAAAAAGTAACATAAACAACATTACAAAATACATTTTAACATACCTTACAGATTTTTACACTACCCTGGATTTGAACTATCATACTAATGAATCTAAAAACACAATAGGGGGTGTTTTATCTCTCTTTGCCACAGAGACAACTTTGGAGCATGAATGCAAATCATTGTGCTTACAAGCAAGTCCCGTTTCCCCCACAGTATTAACAAGGCATATAGACTTGTAGACTCTCAGTTGTTTGTACATCTGTTGCTCAGAGATTTGTTGCAATGCATGATCACAAAACTAGTTATGAGTATTGTTTACACCAGTCCAGCTCTGTTTTCTCTTTCTATTGTGTTCATTCTTCTCTTATATGTGCTGTATTCTCAGACATGCAGACCATAGGGCATTTTATAACATTGTCCTTTAAGTGTATAATAAAATTATGTGACAGTGAAAAACAGTTTTCAGCAAAGGCAGGAGAGTTTGGTTATTAGTGAACAAAATGAGAAATATGTGCTGTTTATTTCTATTTCAAAGCTTGCTAGAGTTACTTCTATACTTTGAAAGTGTATCCTGGATGTCACACCCAATGCAGGTAAGGTAGTCTGAATTATTGTTGTGTCTTCTTTCTCCCTCCTACTAATCATTCACAATTGTGATCCATGAACAAATAACAGCGAGGTAGTGCCCACACTATGTTTACATCTGTGACACAAAGTCAAATGTTTGGGATTCAGCAATTCTTAAGCATTCACATCTTATTTCCATCTTCACCTTGCTCAGAGGCCTGAATCTACACTATAAAAAGGTAATCATGTAGCTAGGGAACTTGCAGGTGAGGAAATGTGTGTATTTGGAGAGAAGAGAAGATTTATATTTCTTTTGATTTATCTGCAGAGAAGCCTTCTGATCTTGCTAAGGTATGACTGTATTGTTCAAGTATCTACATTTGTTAACATGCTACAAAGAACATTTTTATATCTATGCATAAGAAAATTAAATTAGCATCCTGTATTGGATATTCCAACAAATTAGCCATGAAACTATAATACTTGGGGACTTAAATATATACGGGCAATTCATAAATTCCAGTACCTCCACTGAATCCATAACCTGGCATGACTTCAGATAGTTAATAACCACACCTACTAGACTTAATAAAACTTCAGGGAGACTCTCAACATTAGATTGGATTCTTGCAAACAGACAAACTGACAAAAGTAGTCTGCTTTTCAGCTAGCACGAGTGACCACACACCAACATTAGCTATTAGAGCTCAACATAACCTAGATAAAGATATTATCTATAATAAAATACAAAATGCAACCAATCTCAGCAAAGATATTTTCAATGAAACACTAAAAAAATATATATCTGGAATTTACTTAGAACAATGCCGCTAGATACTACAGTAGAAATTTTTAATAACGTATTATTACAGATCTTAAATAATCTAGCACCAGTATGTAAAAATGAGTAAAGTCCAATTCTGCACCATGGCTGACCAAGGAAACAAAAAAAAAATAAATAAATAATGTTCTTCTTTTGGAATTTCCCGGTTAGGGGTCGCCACAGCAGAACTCCAGTCCGCTAATGATTGGCAGTAGATTTTTACAGTGCCGAGGTGCCAGCTTGATGCCCAAACTTCAATGAAGGCATGCCCATTCACGCATGCCTTTCAAATGCCACTTGACCACGGGGAGGACATGGAGACTCCACACAGAAGGTGCTCCAGCTGAGAATCAAATGGGAGAACCTCTTGCTGTGAGGCGACAACGCTATAATAAAGAGGGATGAACCTGGAAAAACTGGTATAAAAACAGAGCTCAAAATGCCCTCTAGCAATTTAGACATCTTAGAAACTTTGCAAAACTCCACGTCAAACAGGATAAGCATACATACTATACCAACTTACAAGACAAACATATACACAACCCAATTTTTTTTTGTGGTCATCACTAAATAAACTACTCCACCCTGGCAAAACCATAAGTAACTCCTCAAAAACAGACAATATGACAGACTCTATCCCCACACAGTTTAATTCCTACTTTATACAATAAATATTATCTCTCTTAGACAATAGCATATCTGCCCCCTCACTCTACATATAAAATAAAAAGTGAGTAGTCACCATGGCTAAAAACACAGACTTTAATTGGTATAGATAACATGTAGAAGAGTAAGTGCTTTCACAATTCATAGATCACTTCTTCAGACTAATTATAATCAAGCAAACATGTAGAAGATTAAGTGCTTTCACAATTCATAGATCACTTCTTCAGACTAATTATAAACAAAGCAATCAAGATATATAAATCTCCTGTGTTCATTCAGTAAGATAAGTCACTCGTAAAACAACATATACACATCTTACAGTATATTAGAAACTCTAAACTCATGACAAAATAACATAAAACATTGCTCAACTTAATACATATGCAATAACCATTATAAATCTTAAAATACAAATATATAGTAATCACATTCTGCAATAAGAACATTTTAAAATCAGCACCAATGGGAATGCATTCATGCTGTCAAAACCAGTTTTAAAGAGACCACGTCATTAAGAATGGGAGGTTTGTCAACACATAGATTCAAAATCCATTCTTGTTCTCTTAATTCTGTCTTGTTTCTCAAGTCACCACCTCTGATACTCTTCATTAATTATTTCAAGTACAAAAAACTTAAAAAGTATGTTGTGTCCCCATAGCCTCTACATGTTGGGCTAGAGCATTGCTCATTTTTACACCCCCAATATCCTTTAAATGTTCAAATATATGTTCCTTAAAGGACCAATTAATTTTACCTATATAAAATGCACAACACACAGTGCAATAAGAATTGTAGATTATGTTCTTGTGGTGCAGTCTGCATAAAAAAATGCATGCTATGGAATAACCAAGAAAGGGGGTGAAAGTCATTCCAGGATGTATATAGCAACAAACACTGCATCTTTTGCAAGGGTAGGTTCCCTGACATCGAGATGCTAACAATGAACTACCTGTATATGCCTTATAGCACAACAGTATGTTTAGAGATAAGTTATTCTTAAAAGAAAAGTATAGTACTTCACTGATGATATCCTTCAAATCATCCGCGGTGTTCAAGATGTTCCAGTTCCTCTTAATGATATTACAAAAAATATTCATGTCACTTGAATAAGGTAAAGGGACCCTCAGTTGTTAGATGATCAAATCTGTGTACTACTATCCCCTACCACCTGTTCTGAAAAATAAGGTCTGCTCCTTCTATTCCTTTCTCTCTGAATTTCCACAGTGCATTGAGCTATCTCTTCTACTTTGTATCTTCTATTCAGAAAATCTAATTTTAGAGCATTAAAGCCTCTCTCCAAGGATGCTTCATCATTATATAATCTCATTAATCTAAGAATTTCTCCTTTAACACATTTCTTGAAACATGTCTGGGGTGCATTAATACATTTCTTGAAACATGTCTGGGATGCATTAACACATTTCTTGAAACATGTCTGGGGTGCATTAACATATTTCTTGAAACATGTCTGGGTGCATACTTGTTTTATGAAGTAGTGTATTCCTCTTATAGGTTTTCCTGTATAACCGTGTCTTTATGCATCTCAGATGAGATTTATTAAGGGTGACATCTAAAAACTCAACTTGTTCAACTGAATATTTGTAAACAAATTTCACAAAGGATATTGAACTATGTATATAATCTATACATTTGGATAATAACTCTGTTGAACCATCCCATAACAAAAATATATCATCCACAAATCCCTTATAGTAAACAATATGTGGATTAAAATTATTAGTATTCAATACTAAACTTGTGGAAAATATTAAAATTGAGGTTATGAATAAAAGATATACGGATTTCAGACCATTCTATTCTGATAGAAATAAGAATATATCTTCTTTTACTTGTTCAAGGGATATTCTTACTAAATACAATGTAAGATTTATTACCAAATACACTAATGATGTGAATCCATTTCATACCATCATATACAAAAACTGGCAGCTTCTGAGTATAGACTACAAGATGTCAGAAATGGTAGGATATAAGTCTGAGTTTAGTTTTAGGAATTGTAATAACCTCAAAAATGTATTCTGTTACCAAGTACGAATACAACCCCCCAACATAAGAAAAGTGGATACTTTTCCTTGTAGAGCATGTAAAGCCTGTTCTGTAATTTCAAAAGAACAGATTTTTCAGCATCTGTGTTTTAACTTTATCTTTAAACTTATGTGTTACACAAGTTGTATATCTGGCTGCTTGCAATTCATGCACCTGTTTTTTTGTAGGAAAAACTATTAGAAAGTTTAAAGAAAGAATTTTAAGACATCTTTATAAAGTTAGAAACAAGAATATGAAAAATGTGTTCGCTAAATATGTTGTTGAGAACAACGGACATCATTTTTCTTTTAAGGTTTTACAGTGCCTACATGAAAACATTAGGAGAGGGGACCTTAATAATCATTTAGAGAGAGCAGAATTACAATGGATACTTAGACTACAAGCCAATAAATATTCTGGAAGAAATACTATTATCTGTTTAAAACCAGCCCTGAAAGGGCATACATTGAATTATTTGTTCTGCTGGATTTTTATTGATGCCTTTTTTTGATTGGTGTTTGATTAATTGTGCAACTATATAACAACTAAATAGTGTTTTTATCTATGGATCTGAAGAAGCATAGTTACATGAAAATGCTTATCCATTTTGTTGTTTTAATAAATATATGCTTACAGTTGTAGTAGCCCTATTGGTTTACTTTTTATTTCATTGTTTTATTTCTGATTTGGGCTTTTGTGTGCTAGTTGGCCATCCATTTTACAATATAAATAGATAGAGGTTCAGTGGTCTATCCCTTGCTGGACATAATTAGAAGCATGGATGGGCAACTGAATTTTTTGTGGACTTTAGGGAGTTCATATAATATTGGTATAAGTGGATGTATAATTGTAAAATACTTAAGAAGGTATTCTGGAATCCTCCCTGTCATAACAAGATCAAATACTAAAAAAACAATCTTTTCTATAATAGCTGTCACATGATATTTGAAAATAAGTGAATATAGGAAAGTATCATTCAATTGTTCTTGCATGCATTCAAGATAAAAGTCCCTATCCATTAAAACAATCTCAACACCTTTATCAGTGGTCGTATTTCAACAAAATATAGATCTTTAAGTTCGTGTAGTGCTTTGTATTCAGATGAAGTCAAATTATAAAAAGAGGAAACATGTCCCCTTCAAAAACTTGTCTAATTTCTATCTCTCACATTTTTACAAAAACATTCAACAGATGGATGTATCTTAGGTATAAAAGTGCTGGGCTTTTCAAAATATTGACATCAGCACTCTACTGTAGGGACATAATAGACAAAGAAACATTCCTTGCAAACAAACTCCAAGTCCATAAGTATATCTAATATACATGATTTCCTAGCAGAGATGAACGATAATCCTTTATTTAAAAGAGACATCTGGGCAGGCATAAGATGAAAAGAAGACAAATTGACAACTAAATTATTTATGATTTGTTCCATGTCCAATCAAAACCACCTACCTACATGTCTTTAATTTAATCCAGTACCTACCTTATTTGTAAGGAAGTTGCTTCTTAAACTAAAAAACTATATCTGTAGCTACAGACCATCTAACATTAGACTACCTAAAAATGGCTGCAGTAGTCATAGCCTTCCCTGTGTCCATAGTAATTAATAGGTTTATAGCAGAGAGGTACATCCTGTCACTGTAGAAAAAATCCTACATCATGCCACTGCACAAAGTGACACATCTACAGAGTTTAGTAACTAAAGACCCTTTAGTGATTCTCTCCCCCCTTTCCAAAATATTAGAGAAATGTATCCATATGCAGCTGATGCAATACTTAACCTCAAATAACCTGCTCTCAGAAACATAGCATGGCTTTAGGTCCCAGCACAGCACCACTACTGCTCAACTACATTTTACCAATATAGAAACAGTACTCTGCTTGTGTTCACCAAGTTTTTGGACGGGTCAAAGGCATGTGATACTGTCTAACACCAGCAACTGCTCATTCAACTCTCCTCAATAGAACTTTTAGAATATTCCATGTTCTGGTTACTTAGTTACCTATCTGAAAGGCAACAAGCAGTTAAATGGTAACAATCCTATTCATCCTTTCAACCAGTTACTACAGGTGTCCCTCTGGGCTCTATCCTGGGTCCTCTACTATTTATATATTTATTAATGACATCCACACCGCCACTTACCATGCTAGATTACTTCTGTATGTAGATGGCTCAACATTAATATGTGCAGCCTCAAAAAGTTGCCAAAATCAAAAGCAATCTTTTACTATAAAGTCAGAAAATAATACTGTCTTTGAAACTGTAACTCACAGTAAACTTCTAGGCATTATAAGAGATGACAGTCTCAAACATGGCAACCACATACCGTGCAACATTAAATCTACACACCACAAACTAGGGTCCCTTTATAGGATCAATGGATTCCTTACAGATGCTGCAAGAAAAACTCTAGCCACCACCTTCTTACTGCTGATTCTCTTATATGCCACTCCTATCCTAACAAACATAAACAATACTCAAAGAAAGAAACTTAACTCTTGCTACAATCAAATAGCTACATTTGCCACCAGTCTCCCTCATAGGACCCACCATTATCTTAGCTTAAAGCAATTAAATTGTCTTGAACTGCACAACTGTTTAACATATTCACAACTGACTACAGCTAACAAACTCATTAATCATCCATAAAAATGCCCTGCACTACAAAACTTATTACTAGTCTACTGTCCAGTAAGGGACCTCCATTCTTGTAACAAATTTTTATTACTTACAAATAACTCAAATAATGTTACAGGAGAATTGCTCTACTCCCAGTGCATTGCTAAACTCTGGAACAGTATCCCCATACAAATAAAACTTTCAGACAACCTCAGTAGTTTTAAACCACTGCTTAAACAACATCTTATCCAATCCTTGTCCTTTACAAACTCACCACAGGGTTAAAACTGCTTTTTAACTGTACAATACTATCCAAATAATCTCCTTAGACATAATATCCTCAACCTCTTACTGAAATAAAAATACACTTTTTGTACATAACTGCTGCCCTTACAATCCACTAAGTTGCATGTGTGTTTTCTCTTTAGTATCTTCCACCTCTGTAAAATCTTAGAATGTATATGTATAAATGTAATCACTGTTTGCGTATAAATGTAAATAAAAATGTAACTACTGTTTGTGTATAAAGGTGAATAGAAATGTAGCTAATCTGTGTTTGAATGAAGCATAGTATAATGCAATGTAAGTAAGTGGAGTTTTTCTCACTGGGCCTCCGATGAAAATGTGTATTACCCAGTTGGGCTTTCCAGATAAACAAAGACAAATAAATAAATAATAAAATGGAACTTTTATCTGTATGCGGTACTTATAGTTCACTTTTTGGCATAGGCATTTTTGGCAAGCACTTATTTTCTCAGATAGTTTATTAACTTTCATCACAAGTGTTATTGTTTTAACTGATCATCTCATAATCTTCTAGGTTATTTCAGGGAAATATAATGTACTATACTGTTAAAATGAAACAGGGGTGTTATTCTTCTAAGATGGCACATAGACACCTCCAGGGGAGTGCTGGCCACATTAAGAGGTTAGTGGAAACCATATAAATTTGACATTTCTGCTGTAATTGTGTATACATTTTTGAAAATTGTTTTCAAAGCATATGTGATGTCCCTGCAATGGCCTAGTAATCAAAGAGTGTCAATCCTCACCACTGGCAACAGTGAGGGATGTACACAATGGTAGGATTACAAGTACACACACAGTAAAGTGCAATTTCCCTTAAGAGCACACAGAGATTACAATCAGTCTGGAGCAGGTTTTTCCTTCTTTCTTCAGATCCCCAGTAAGACTCCCCACTGGCACAGCTATAGGGTTAGGATCTCTGCCAAGTGACCAAGCTAAGACCTCCAGCACCCTTTCTGTCCAACCAGTGCTTTGTGTCCCTGGCCCAAGTAGCTAACATACACACACACACACACACACACACACACACACACACACACACACACACACACACACTTTGAGATTTGACTGATATACAAACACACACCTGGGAAAGGCTGGTACAGGTTTACTAGCTATGCCCCCTTCTACCCAGACTATAAGGTAGTACCAGCTGCCACCAGCCACCCTTACTTATCAGCTACTTCCAGGCCCTTACCAAAGGTTGACCAATCCTACTGTGTAAATTTACTATTATCCAAATGGTAGTTTTTGACTGAGTGCCAGGTTATTAGGAGTGGCCTGTACAGTGTCACCAAATACATATGCAAATACCCTACAAGCTTAAATATGTCTCAAAAATATCAGACACAAAGATAAGTTTAAATATATTTAATAGTAAATAATAAAAGAACTAGACAACATTCAAACAACACAGTCACTTCTGAGCCCAGAATCACAGGAAATATTTTAAAACAATATTGCAGGACAACCTCAAATAAATATAGAAAACAACTAAACTAATCTTTACTATATTCCTATCTATATTTAACAGATACTTTGCCATAAGTCTTACTTACAGACAACATGCAGGCAGAAGTTCTGAGAGGATGTTTCTAGGTCCAAGACAAGATATAAAATGCTCAGTCTCTCTCTGAGAGAGATCTTAAATTAATAATAAACATTACTGCTGGGTTACCTTGGATGACAACACTCTTTGTCAGCTGACTTCAGTTCCCAGGCTAAACAGATACAAACAGAATTTTAACATTGCTGTGTGAGAAGTACATATCTGTCAGAGGTTTGAAGAACATGGAAGTCATAAAACAATAAAACGCTTTTACATTTGTAACCTAGTAATTATTTCTGTTTCAAGACAATACAAAAACCTCTAGCTTTAGTCATTGTGTATGCTATTCAACTGAAACTGAGAGATAACACAATTGTAAAACACTTTAATTTCAACTTATTTTCTTGATGTTTTGCAGGTTAACACTCTATATTCCAACTTCTACTATTAAAACATACATTTGTACAGGTATATATTTTATATACATTTCTGTTCTTTTCCATTAGGGTACACTGTGGACACACCCTTGAAGCACAGTATTGTACAAACCCTGTTCAACACACACTTCTGAATCAGTAGTGTAATATACACATAACATACTGTTCTCTTAGGGTCTATATTAGAACATCGAATATTTAACAGTTTGAATCACTAAAGGTCGACCTTTAGTGATCGAACTGTTAAAACAATGAATGTTCAGAAACAGAAAATAAAAACAACAACAAAAAAAACTAAACGGTGTAGGCAGGGGGTCAGACAAGCCCCCTGCACCCTCCACTCCCCCCGATACTTAAATATACCAACTCCGAGACCTCACTACATTGAAGTAAACGTTAATCTCCCCTTACGGAGATTTCCATTTACTTGTTCGATGTTCTACAGTTTCGCTATTCTCGTGTAGACAATGTCAGATTCGACATTGTCGGCTTTCAAGAATTTAATATAGACCCTTCTCTTACATTTGTAAGACAAGCATATGAATCATATTAATATTCACAAATGACATAGAATTATTTACAAAATTCCAGATAGCTGGGCTGGCAGTGTCACAGCATATATAACAATTGAGTGATGTGATATTTCTTGGTTTGTGCAAATTTTCATTTGCCTGTTGTTTTAGGGGTGGGGAGCCAAGTAGCATTTGTGTGTTGCTGCAACAAAAGTTGTGTTTCAAAAGGTTTGCTCTTGAAATTGTGTAGTCATCCTATTATTTCCATGGGAAATAATACACTGCTTAAGTGGTATTCCTTGTTTTGGACAAAACATTGGTTTGTGCGTGAGTGTGATATACTACAAGCATATAACCTGCAATTTAATAACTGAAATGTGTGTCTCCAGTTCTTAATGTTTAATATATATATATATATATGTATATGAGCAAAAATGTAATTTTGTGATATTTATGTGTTGTATAGTTTTCTCTTTTATGTGACAGAGGATTATGACATCTAAGCATATAAATCCAAGTTAACCCAATTTCAGTGTCTCTGAAAATGTTGTAATACTGCAGGTGTTTAGTCACCATGGTGCATTTCTGCTTGAGGGAGGATGTGAGGGTATGGCTGACAGAATGTAGATTTGGAACCAGATAGTGAATAATGTCAATGTCGTGGTGAGGGGGCGCATCAGGACTTATGATCAGGTGCATCATATGGCCTCTGATATGATTTTATTAGCCCAGAGGATAGCAGGTGCAGTTGCTCGTGAGCAGCTGGCTATAGGCAGGGGGGTGAGAGCTATTACAGGGCCACCTCTGACACCAGATAAAGAGTTCCTGTCCACTGTCAGAGATCCAGAGGGTTCACTGGAAACTGCACACCAGCATGTGACTGATGTCAGTGCTGGTGTTTCTGAGAGGACAAGCTTGTGCCAGAAGGAGGTTCCAGGTAAGCTTACATGTGTCAAGGTGTAAGATTTGGTCATATAGCAAAATATAGAAAAACATTTGACTAATACTCCATGTGTTTTTTTTTTTTGTTTTTTTGAATTAAGCTATTGATAAATGAATAGAGTTAATGGCACATTTTTGTTCATTACACATAAGCTTTGGGTGGATGTGCCAGCCAAGTTTCAGTTAAAATTATTGTTAACAGACATATAGGCAACAATTGTGTTTTCACTGTCCCCTTGTGCTATTGCATTCGTGATGATTGCATCCTTACCTTTCTTCATTTCTTCTAGGACCATCCTCCCTACCAAGTGTGGAGTCATCTGCACATGGTAATGCAAACATTTTTCTTTGATTATTGATGACCACTTGTCAGATATATGCATTTGCCCATATGTGTGAGGTGGACATGAATGAATGTGTGTATTGGTGTACCATCTGCAATAGTGTTATCAATGTTAGTTTATTATATAACTTGTTTTAAATATTTAGTGCAGGTATTAATTTCTTTCATGTGTTTGTTGCTTATTATCACAGGTGATCCTGACAGAGCTTCGAAGTATAGGACTCTAACGACCTAATGTCAACGTATCAGCAGACTCTGATGGTGATGGTGACCAAACACAGTTAGAGTCATGGGGTGAAGAGGTTGAATCTGACACTGAGGTTGACATTCATCCATCCCCTGAACTTCCTCCAGACACAGTCAGTAGGCCTATGCATACCTATTGCATTGAGGCCTCAGATATTGGACAGGTGGAGTATAACATACTTGATCAGGGTAGTGTGGTTACTGTGGCTTCATTGCCGGTTGACTCCAGCCATAGCCAAAGTGTGGTTCAGGTGCCACACAGGAGAGTTGTTAGGAGTGCTTGGAAGAGGCCTGCTGTCCACCCTACACCTGATCCTGCTGTGTCTTTATGTCCCACTCAACGTAAGTTTATGGCCATCATGGAGGTGCAGGCATGTTCCAATAGGGCCTCTGAAGACAAGCTTAGAGTTGTAGTTGTGGCAAAGACTGATGTGTGTGGTCAATTCAATGGATCAAATGAATAACACAATGGAATGGGCAGTGTCTGTGATGGAATGTCTGCTGGGAGGGGGACAGCATCCATATGGAAGTATCTCAGCAGCATCACCTGATGTTAGCCAACATGGCCATGCCTGATCATGCTCCTATAGTGGCACTACTTCCACTGCTCCATTAGCTATTGTGGTGTCTACACCCACACATGGCAGGTCATGGTCCTGGGCAAACTAGTGAGGAGATCTCATCCAGCAGACATCAGTCACATTCATGTAGCATCAGGCCATCTGACCACGGGCATGGATGTGCCAGTGCAACTCTGGCAAAGCCATTTCTCGCAGTTGGGGGTGATGATGATGAGCTGTTACCTCTACCATGCATATCTCACACCTGTCCAACATACCAAGATGCAGAGTTAGTACAGAGCTTGGTTGTGTTCTTGCAAACACTCACACACTTGTTTCAACTTGAGTGGCCACACAGACACACACATATAACAGTTATATGGGTCATTATGAGACGTACAGCTCATTCTGTCTCAGTGACCATTTGATACTTTATCCAAATTCCTGCCTGCCTGTCTGTCTTACTCACATGCACTCATTACCTTTTGTATTGGCCTTGGCCTCCTGCTCCCGCAAGCAACACCTTGTAGAAGTGATGATAACTGTGCCATATCCTTGATTTCTGTCATTTGGGTTCAGGGATACATACCTCTTTTGTCTGGTGCTCAGTGTGCATAGGTGACTGACTGCTTAGTATATATGTGCTTCTGATGCTCTTTTTAAAATTGTACTGCTTTCTTACAAGTTTTTCTAATATGTGTATCTTTGGTGCATGAGGCATTTTAGTTAATAGAGAACACCTCTACTGACCTAAGTCAGTGCTGTCACATATTGATGTTATTGCTGTAAAACGTCATCCACCTTCAACTTAGTTACATTAGCAAGTAACAATATGCAAGATTCTGCTGTTCATTTGTGTTATTAGTCATTTATTTTCCTATTCCAAGTTCGACACTTACTTTGACAGTCCTGCAGTTGCAAGTGTTTTAATTCAGGGCTGACTCTGTGTGATGCTAGCAGTATACAGCCATTACATGGGTAAGAAAAGGTTGTGTGCATTGTCTGATATCCATTTTACTGTCTGTATGTGTATAGGATGAGGGTGTTACCCCCTTAGGTGATGACCATATGTGCTATCCATTGCCTGTTGGCCAGGGCAAGGGCATATTGTGCATGCCTACGTCTACCTACCCCAGCAATGGCTGGTGGTTCCCCTCTTACTACTGGCCTAAGTGTGGCAGCAATGACATTGTTAGTGGTGGTGAGAAGTATGCCCCTTCCCCTTGGTCTTCCTGCTGAAGCTATTTTCTCAGAATAATATTATGAAGGATAGTACAGACAGTGAAAATTTCAGCACAAGTATGAGGATTGAACTTCAGTGCTCCCCTGATGTATCTAGGCACTGGAACCATGATTTCAGCAGCCCAAACACTTGTTCTGTGATATTTCTTGTTTAAACGTTTGCCTCATTATTATACTTTGATGGGTGTGTGAGCATTTCTGATGGGCATCATCAGCCATAGCTCAAGTGCATACCCTGCAACCCCCAGTAAATGACCTTGTGGGATATTCCCCCTAGAAAACCTCTGATACAGTTGAAAGTTGTGCCAGATATGGGAGTTGTGGTAACTGCCTGGGTTGCCAGCACATGCATTCAAGATTATTCCCTTAGCATTACACACAATCTGGCAGTCAGTGGAGTGGAAGCCCTTTTGGTTTATGTACACTATTCCTTGTTCCCCATATGGTGCTTTGATTTCAATGAGCAGGCAGTGTATGGTACCCAGTACTTCTGGGAAGTGTGCTACAGGGTAGAAATCCAGCATAGTTGTAGCTTGGTCCTTGGGTGTATGGTGAAAATGTATGTATTTACTGGCATGTTGTAGCATAGCATTCAGGAATTGATGGAAGATCCTGCATGCTGATGCCTGTGACACCCACGGCATATATCCTGTTGATCTCTGGAGGTTCCTGTAGCTAATATTCTAAGTGCTATACATACCTTATTCTCCACAGGTATTAGTTCACCTATTAGCAGCTGCAGCAGCGTAGACTTGTTTCTGTTGCACATACATATGTATAAGAGCAACAGCAGCCCCTAACATTGTTTCCATGACTGTATTCCAATATGTTTTGTAATCTGAGGTCATAACCTGCACTGACTCTGCATGATTGCTTTATAGCTTGCTGAATAGCTCCTCCATCTTGGATTGGTCAATTAGCATATAGTTCAGCTGCTTATGCTGTAATTAGCATGTCACAATGCTTACAGTGTTTGTGTGGCTCAAGATGCCATGTCGAGCTGCTTATTAAATACGAAACAGCAGCTACCATGTGTGCATCACATCTTAGCACACAGTGCAGGCTTTATTGAATCTAGACCCATGGTTTATTCAGCCAGCTCCACATTGTAGCTAAACTTTTAAGGCTGGTTAGTGTATCAGCAAGTCTTGCAGTGGCTGTTGTTTCCTCTGGCCTTTCTCTATTACTTTATGAACTCTAAGCTCTTCTCTCCCTAGAGATCCATTTTCATTTGCTGAAATCAAACTCAAAACATTTTTCAGACATCTTGCAATGTGTGTCTCTCTCTACTCTGTGACAATGGCAAGGTGTTAATTGTCTGTACAACTTCCTTCTGTTTTATTTGTGATTGTACACTCATACATTCTGTTTGTGAACTCTATTTTTCACTCATCTGCAAAGGTTGGGAAGACAGAATTACTTGCTGTTCAATCCTAGCATGAAGTATTTCCTTTGCCCCTTCCTCTCAGTACCACTTTTTGATGCCACATCTGGGTGAAGAGATGTATCCTCAATTTTTCTCCACCTCCTTCTTTTGGAAGACCAGTCCATTTCCTGTAGGATATTGTTTTCTGGAGCACCTTCTGAAGTAACTACTTCTACCCTCTTGAGTCTCTCTGAGGTGCAAGCCCTGTTATGGCTTGTGCTTGCTGGACAAATTGCTGAGCCCTC
Source organism: Protopterus annectens (assembly GCF_019279795.1). Classification (NCBI taxonomy): domain Eukaryota; kingdom Metazoa; phylum Chordata; order Ceratodontiformes; family Protopteridae; genus Protopterus; species Protopterus annectens. The sequence goes on from NC_056751.1 coordinate 659,641,206, forward strand.
TCTGGAGTGGATAAGCATTTATTCTGATCCCCCACTACTAAAATGAGGCCGGCTGGGTAGGCAATCCATGAATACATAGGCCAGTTGTTTCAGTTGCTGCCTTACTTCATTAGACATCAATCATTACTGATAAAGAGATTTGGAATAATTCTAAAAAGCTTTCACAAGTAATCCTTCCACTCTAACACCATGAAGCAGGTGAACATTAGTTACAAGCCAGTCATTGACTGCATATGAATGCAGTTTCCACATAACCTGTCTGTGTCTTCTTGCTCTTTCTGTTTTCCCCCCAAATCTGTGAATTATATGTACTTCCCAGCTCATGTCAGTAGGAGAGTTTAAAGCAGAAAGAATTTTGAAACTGTGAAAGTATGAAAACCAATTAGCATTCATCAATGTCTTTGGTATTCCTTGTTATTTTATGTTTACTCTACACTGTTAATTTTCTGAATCATCTGTTATAGCCACTAAACATGTATCTCTCACTGATACTGCAGTATCTGCAGTGATTGATCTGATATTTTATTACTCTGCTCTTTTAGGTCACACTACACATCTTGTAAATCTTGCTGCATAGCAGAAATGTTCTTTGTTCTTCTTTATTCATTTTTGCAGGCCTTGAGTCTCTACAGAAACAGCCTGCAGCATATCTAACATTTATGCCATACTTTCCTTCTCTGTAATTTCAGCTGTTGTCTCCACAAGTCATCTGGGTGATTTTAAATATCTGTTACTCCATTTTCCATGTTATTTCCTGCCTTGAACTTTGATGAGTGCAACTTTTTCTCTCAGGGACACTCATAGCTATGGAAAACTATTTTTCCATGATGGGCTGCACACTGCAGGAACAGGGACATCCATGTCTCTCCTTACCCAGAATATTACCTAGCTCAGGCATAACTTAAAAACATAGTTTTCAACTGTAACAGGGGATGACAATCAGTCAATAATGCCAAACATTAGAGTTTCAAACTTTTTATTGCTCAGAAATTTTCATGGAAAACCTACTTTTCAATTAAAGTATTAAGTGAATTAGGGTGAGATCTAAAAGTTATTCCTGATTCTGGGTCATTGTCCCTAATCTTTTGGCTTTATTCTGAATTCTTGAGCAAAAACGTTTAGATGTGTACATGAGAAGGAGAAGCAGAATACAGTGGACTATACCCTAGACTGTGCCAGCACAGTAGGGTCTTTCTGAATGAGCAGACATTCAAATTATACTCAGCCAAAGCAATGGTACTTCTATGGACGCTTCTTGACACCAGTTCAGCTAAAGCTTAACTATCAGAAAAATAAAAAAAAATAAACAGCAGGAGTCCATTACTTCCTTCCTTTATGACAAGTTAGGAGATCAGTGGCAGAAGGCAGGACTTTTCTGAGTCTTCTGGTACACCTGACACCTGTCATACTTGCAGTCCTCTGGCCAAACTGCTGCTTTGAAAAAAGAACTGCAGTTGATAACATCTACCTTACAGAAACTATCTCTAAAGATGGATGGCTTTAAAAATGACTTAGAAAAGCTCAAATTAAATACTCAAAAACAGACTTATAATCTTAAGGAACTATTACAGCAACACCATACAAAAATAACAAATATAGAGACTTCTCTAAATGACATTGAAGGGAGACTCAAAGAGGAAGAATTCCAAAAAGAATTTCTGCTTAATTAGAATACATGGCTGCCTAACAGAATAGATTACTTAGAAAACAGGGAAAGGAGAAACTACATAAGGATCTTTTGTCTGCTTGAAAACACTGAAGGAGAAGACATTATTTAATTCTTAACAACATGGATTCCTGAATTTTTAGACTTGAAAGAAAGACTTTCATTTGGAATTGAAAGGGCACAAAGAGCATTGAGGAAACCTGCTTCCAACTCAACAAATCTGCCACCTAGATCCATAGTTATAAAATATCTTTCATTTCTGGACAAGGAGCTAATATTAAAATCTGCTTGGAGAAAATCACCCTTAAAATACAATCAAAGCGTGATAAGGTTTGACAATAATTATTCTTTCAGAATACTAGAACAAAGGAAAAAAGTCTGGCCAATAATAAAAGTGTTGAAACAAAACAACATTAAAGCACAGGTGGCCTTTCCAGCCAAGAGAAAAATACTTTTTGCCAATGAGATAAGAACCATTAATGACTTAAAAGAAGCTACTATATTCATCAAAAACAACAACATTGTGTCTGTCCCAGAAGAAATGGAATGGAATCTTAAAAGAATAAAAGAAACAAATCCTTGGCCTGATGCTAGAAAAAAGAAACAAAAAACTCATTCCAAGATAGCTGTCCCAAAAAAATAACTCTTACAACTACATCTCTCAAAGTATCAACTGGTATGGTACATCACTTGTCATCTGTTTTTTTATTTTAAAAAAGGATGGTTTCTTAAACAACTGAGAAACAGTAATGATTTATTCAGAATGTTCAAAGAGTCCAGTAATTCTTCACAAACAAAGGTAGGTCAAGATGGGTTACTATTTACATTATATATAAGCAAAACATAGCAACATATAATACAAACATAGAAGTTTCTATTCCCCTACTTGAACTCAATGAATACTTATCTTGTTCATTTTTCCTTGTTTTTACTTATCATAATTTAAATAATTAATTAACTAATTCAACAAATTTACCATTCATCAGAGTTCAGACTCAAATGTAACAAATTAACATCATATATAATAGCAGTAACAGTAGAGTGTTTTGAAAAAAAATGCTGTCATGGAGACTAATGCCTTCTTCAATTAAAGTATGATTTAGAAATGTCATGTATATCCTGGTTAAATAATAGCAAGCTCTTAGTACAAATGCCATCATTATTCTGTCTAAATATAGTTAAAATCAATTATGGCAGGTATCATAGCTTTGAGTCCTCTTCAATCAATCCTGATATGGTGTGCGTGGATGCAGCCGTGTCTGGCAGCTAGTACAAATGTCATTATTATTCTGTCTAAACATAGTTAATATCAATTATGGCAGGTATCATAGCTTCAAATGATGTTTGATTAAGCCTGACATGGTGTGTGCGGATGCAGCTGTGTCTGGCATCTCTTATATGTTGCCATTTTTGTCTCCGAGAAGCTGTGGGTTGCAGCTTGTGATTGAGGTTTACTGATGCTTGTGTATTAGGAAGAGGCATTTGGTGTTTTAGCCTGGATCCAGGGGAAAGGGGGTGGATAAAACTGTGATTTGGGATATTCTGGCAGAGAATAGTTTGTTTATACATCTGCTAAGTAAGATGTGGGAAGGCTGAAAGAATGTGTTATCTCTTGTTGTGGCAGCTGGTTGGGAGTTTTTTTTTTTTTTTTTAATCTGTTTGCTCTCCATTCTTTTCCTGGCTGCTGCCTCACTGAAAGGGAGGGAATTTAAGCTTGAAGTTCCAGTGAAGTGAAGCTTTGCTTCAGGTGCATTGTGAGCCTCTAGTATGCACTACACAGACACACTAACAGAAACAGATGGTCCCATGTTGCTGTGGTAACGGAGACAGAGTGATGATAATGCTTAACTGCTCTGAGGAGCCTCCGAGATGATTCTCGGCAATGAAGTTTTTGGTTTAAAAAAAATATAATAAAAGAGCTATTTTAAACACACGTACACATATTGATGGTCTCCCAACACTTCGTTTAGCTCATTAAGTTAATTCTTGATAAAAAAATAAAAAAAATAATAAGCGCAATATTATATTTAAAATGTATTTTGGTCCAAACACATTAAGGACTTACATAAGAGTGGAAGTTTGAGTTATTGTGAAAGACTAAGAGCACTTGATCTTGTGAGGTACCCTTTGCAGTGGTCTGGGAGGTGAGCTTGCTCAGACGTGTTGGGCATATGGGGATAGCTGATTCTAGGGGTGTTTGGGGTTGCCGGGAAGTGATAGAGAGTCATTAGAGTTCCTTTGTGGAAATATCTGTGGGAATGGAAGGTGTGTTGAGTGGTTCACTGGCAGAGTGGCCACTGCATGGAACAGGCTGGTAAAATGGAACAGGACAAATATTTGTTTGGGTATTTTAAGAACAGCCTGGAAACATACCACATGAACTAGTGAATAGTATTCTGGCAAAACTGGACGGGCATTGTTGCCTGTGCTTGAAGTACTGATATGTGTGTGTATGTAAGAATGGATATAAACTTATAACAAATAAGAAACTAGAATGGTGTAATAATTTAAAGTCTATGGACTGTATAAACATGCTTGGAAGGAGCTAATAATAAGAATAAGGATTACAGCTTGTGGTCTCTCAAATAACTAAGCAACAGCAAAAACACACACAATAGTTATATAATGTATGATTTTAGTAAATCTAGACATAAAATATAATCGTCATATAAGATGAAGCAGTCTGCTGAATTTAGATATTAAAGACAGGATTTAATAACATGGGCTTGTGTATAATAGCACTACTGTTTTAACTTGTCATAAATGACATACACTACATTGAACATCAAGATGAAGCATAATGATTTTCTCATATAAGTAAATGTGCATAACAAGGCATGTAATTCCTTTAAATTGAATTGTAGTTTTTGTAACCCATCATGACCATATATAATACTTAAGCGGTTACCAAGGTAACTAATGTTTATATATGACATCTGTGATGACCGTGCACTGGCCCAGCAATCAAGGAGCCTCAGTCCTCACCACTAACACCAGGGAGGTTGTCTCCTAGAAGAGAAAAGAATAACACACACAGTAAAGTACAATTTCCCTTAAGTGCACACAGAAATCACAATCAGTCTGGGGCTGGTTGCTCCCTTGCTCTCCAGGTCCCCAATAAGACTCCCCACTGGCACAGCTATAGGGTCCAGATCTCAGCCTAGCTGGCAAGCTAACCTCCAGTACCCTCTCTGTCCCACCAGTGCTTCGTGTCCCTGCCCAGGTAGTTGACATACTACACACACTTTGAGATAAGTATTTATACAACTTCACAGACACTCCTGGGAAATGCTGACACTGATTCTTCAGTTGTGCCCCTTTACCCAGACTATATGGTAGTAATTACTGCCACCACCAGCTTAATAATTATCAGCTACCCAAAGGCCCTTAAAAGGGTGTCCAATTTCTACTGTGCAATATTATTATCCAAATGGTAATGTGACTATTCAGTCTAAGGCTTATTAGAGTGGCCTTTTACGATAACCTCTATAAATATGTAATGTACTCTAGAGCCTATCTCTATACAAACCAGCCACAGGTAAAGGTTTCAAAATATTTAATAATAAATAATTAAAACACAAGACAATACTACTACACCACAGAGATATCTAAGAGTTCAGAGATCAAACAGAAACTTAAAATAATACAATAGGACAGGTCTAATGTCAAAGAAAAACACTTAATCTAACTTTCTAATCTTTAGCTATTCTTAAGAGAAAACACAGTGCTATAATTCTACTTACAGACATATAGAGCATAAGCAGTGCTGGTTTGATGGTCCAAGACAAATGCCTTCAGTCCCTCACTGAACAATAGTTTTTAAAACACTAACAAACAGCTCTGCTAAGGTCCTCCCAAATTACATCATTTTGACATTTAGGTTTTCCCAGTATTCATATTACATAATGTTGATACTTAGTCTGGAGTTCCCAGGCAAACAAACTGCATTATTTAGTAAGCTAACACCTGCTCAGGAAACTACAGCAATAAAAGATATTTCACATGTATATGCTAACAATTATTCCCCAAGTTAAGACAATAGAAAGAATGTGTTTAGCCAGATGCTTTGACACCACTTTTTTAGATAATTGTAACTTCAAAGAACATTTGAAATGCTTGGCTTGATTTTCCTTACAGCAGATGGCAATGCTGCAACAATCTTGAAGTTCACATTTTACAGTGTTTCCTGTGTTTTCTTTCATTTAAAAACACAAGCCTGTATTTTACATTTATTTATACAAATGATAGAATTATGTATCAAATTCTATTTGACTAGGCTGGCAACCTTCGCCCATCTTTCCCCAATCTTCACAACATCAAACTGACAAAAAGTTGTTCAAGAGAAACAATAGAAGCCTGAACTTGAAATGTCACAGAATGTAACAATCATATTCTGAACAAATAGTATTACATTGACAATAGACACTCATTTTAATAACATGGGCTTGTGTATAATAGAACTACTGTTTTAACTTGTCATAAATGACATACACTATATTGAACATCAAGGGGAAGCATGATGATTTTCTCATATAAGTAAATGTGTATAACAAGTCATATAATTGCTTTAACTTGAATTGTGATTTTGTAACCCATCTTCACCATACATAATACTTAAGATGTTACCAAGGTAACTAATGTTTTATACATGACATCAAACTGACAAAGTTGTTCAATGTAAACAATAGAAGCCTGAACTAGGAATGCCACAGAATGTAACGATCCCATTCTGAACAAATAGTATTAAATTGACAATAATCACTCAGTTTAACCTTTGCTGAGTATACAAATAGAATGTTGACATTTAAATCTAAAAACTTTCAGTATATGCTATAAAATGGCAATTTATGAATATGGAAAGTGAACTTGTAATCATTAATCACAATAAGTGAATTTGTTGTTTTTAACCTATAATTTCACTCATTTTATAATAAGAAATGACAGATATGAAAATCCTTATGTGTAGGAAATGGGGGAAAGTGATGCACTGATAATTAAAATGCACTGACTTTCATCAATGTTCACATAAAGCAAACTTGATGCTTTAAGTAAGCTAGCAACAAACAAACTGATTACTTAAATGCTGGCAAACAATGAAATATAATTTCTGATGTATCCAGTAAAATGCATTGTATTATAAACATCAGGTATAAATATTATTACCATCTATTTATATTAAGTAATATGTTTTGAAATACTTCATCAATAAGGGTGAATATGTTAAATAACTGTGTGCTATAATCTTTTACTGAAGTTTTATATATGATGCACCCTACTTTACTATGATTGAATTGCTTGTCATCCAACTTTCATGTAAATATTAATTGCTTATACAATAAGTAGACATTTATATTGCATTAGAATTCTGTCTAATCTACACTAGTACTGTATCTGTTCAAAATAATATAAATATTGCTTGTTCCTATTACAAATATTCTCCATATGATAATTCAATTTATGGAGCTCAGATGTTCTGGAATGTCAAGATATGAGTGATAATCTGATGGATTTACGTTTATCCATCAGATTAGGAATGATTTTCATTCCATGGATTCCAATCTTAGTTTTGTTAACATTTATTAATTTAAATTTGTTATTTCACAAAAACATTTTTAGTATGCCTGACCAAAACATTACTTTATTGGTAAACACTCAACTCAAAATATAAAACTGATAATTTCCTTTAAAAGCTCAAACATATACTTTATAGTTATCAGAGGAAAATGTTTAATAGTCACAATAAAACAAAAAATACATAGTCTAAATAACCCAAGATGGATTTAACTTGATTATCTTTAAATACCAATGGCTTAAACAATACTAGCAAGAGTTCAGATCTACTGAAATATTTAAAACTGAACAAAACGCAAATTGTCTTCCTTCAAGAAACTCATTTCAAAACAAATGACAATTACAAATGGAATCCTAAGGAATATATGATATTGGTACAATCCACTTATAAGACAAAGACAAAAGGGGTAATAATTTTATGGAAAACAAATGTGATTAACCCAGAAATCATTTATAAGTATGAAGATAAAGAAGGCCTTATGTTATTAGCAATAGTTAAATATCATAACAGAATATGGACCCTAACCAATTTATACTGGTTCCTAGGCATTGGAACAGGAACTGTTAAAAAACACTTGGATTTCATTTCCAATAATTATAAAGGCAACTTAATATTAGGAGGAGATTGTAACTGTATATTTGATATTTCTGAAACTACAAATAAAAGGCCACAGCTTACATCTGCTCTATCAAAAGCTTTAAAGAAGTGGGTAGAATAATTTCATCTTTTAGATACTTTCAAATTTAAAGAAGATAAATCTTTTGTTGCTTTCCCATCAAGATCACAGATTTAGTACACAAACTAGAATAGATAAAATATTTGGTGCCCATCATTTACACTCTAAAATCATTAATTTCTCAATCACTCCGTGCCCCTTTTCAGACCACAATTCATTGAAATTAAACTTAAAAATGGGTACAAACCATTAATCTTTAACTCCAGAATTCCAGCATATATAACTAAAATTAAACAGTTCAAACCCTGGTTATTATCTGAATTACAGTTCTTCTTAGATATTAATTACACCACAGAGATAAATAAAATAATGATATGGGGCTCATTAAAAGCTTACATATATACTAAAACCCTAACTTGGTATAAAAAATCAGAGAATGGAATACTGAATTATTAGATCTACAATCCAAACTTTTGTCAGTTAAAGCTGAAAAAAAATCAAAATCATTTGATGAAAAAGAAAGTAGAATTATTAAACAATAAATACAATGAAATTCTAACACATAAAACTAGTTTAGCTTTAGAAAAACTAAAACTTAATACCTTGGCCAGTTTTCCCAAATATCTACATAATTTATCCACAAGAATCAAAAGCTAATGACATTAAAAGTATATTCCATGAAAAGAAAGGGAAAATGTCTCTGATATAGGTGACATTCTAGATGCCTATAGAAATCACTATATGGAACATTTCCAAAAAGAAAATATACATATTGATCAATTAAATCTAGATGAAAAATGTTGTAATATAAAAAAATACTAGAAAAATTAAAGCTAGATCTGCAAGCACCCATATGCTACAAAGAAATTGCAGATACAATAAAACAGGGTAAAAATAATAAAGCTCCAGGTATAGATGGCATAATTATGGAAATATATACACTTTTTCCTTCAAAGATACTATCCCTCTTCCATAAAACTATATTAAAAATTCAGTCACAAGCTTTAATACCTCCCTCTTGGAGATATTCCTTAATCACACTAATCCTAAAGGAAAACAAATCCCCAAACCTCTGTACCTCATATAGACCTATATCATTATTAAATAATGACTATAAGATATTTGAGACAATATTAACTAACAGAATGAAAATACCATTATCCAAAACAATAAATAATTATCAAACTGGATTTAAATATCATAGACACACACATAACAATATTAAAAGGATATTTTCTCTTATAGATTATGTTAATAAAGAAAATAAAGAAACACACATTATTGGCTTAAATATAGAGAAAGACTTTGATTCTCTAAATTGGGACTATTTATTCAAAATCCTAACGCTATTTGAATTTCCTGCATCTTTTGTACATCTCCTAAAGAATATATATATATATATATATATATATATATATATATATATATATATATATATATATATATATATATATATATATATATATATATATATATATATATATATATACACAAATAATTTAGCGTATGTCTAGTTAGGTCCTTTAACCTCTGAATCTATACATATAACAAAAGGCACTAAATAAGGATGTCCCAAGACGTTGTTAGTAATTGGTTGTTTGGGACCATTCCTAGCTCTTTTGTAGTTCACTGCTTAAAATCCACCTTTGCACGGCTTTCAGCGCCGGTTAAACAAGGTTAAACTTTTTCTGGCTCCGCCAAGTCTGCTCTTCAATTTTTCCCTTAGAACTGTTCTACTTGCAATCTAAACAGCCTATACTCTATCTGAAAAGCTCAGCACTTGCTCCTAAAGCATTTTGTATACAGGTAAAGCACTCTTAAACAAACAAAAAGTACTTCATTCACCTAAATTCTGTTCAGTACCCATTTCCCTATAGGTCCTTTCTGACATCAGTTAAACAGCAATTTTTTTCGCTATTTCTAGCATGTCGAAGGGTCAGTTGCTAGCGTCCTCTCCTGTTCAGCTGGTGAATCTGGGAATCTTGAGGCAATGTTACAATTGCCTCATGTACACAGACAACCCTCTCCTCCTCCCAACAAATACAAATATATGCGAGAGATGCAACTATATAGCCAAACTGGAGGCTGAGCTCTCTCAATTCAGTACTGGCAAGACCAGTCAGGAGGAGAAGGTAACCACGCACACCACAAACCCAGTCTCACATAGAACTATCACAACTGCAAACCAAACACATAAACACACAAAAACATACTCGGAGGCGCTGATTAAAAATCTACCAAAACAACAGAGGCCTCCAAAGCAGACACCCAAGCAACCACCACCTCAAGACATAGCAAATGCAACACATAGTTCACAAAGTCAGTGTGCTAAACAGTCACAGCCCTTAAGGCCAAACAACATGCCAGACACACTTGTAATAGGTGACTCCATAGTCAGGCACACTGACGTCCCACTCACCAGACTGAACAAGGAGAGGGTCACAGTAAGCTGCCTGTCGGGAGCTAGAATCCGCCACATAACACAAGCACTCAGGTCACTCCACAGCAAGTACAAATATGACTCAGTCATTGTACATGCAGGTGTGAACGACCTGAGATGTACCTCCCTGGACTACATGAAAAGAGACATAGAGGAGCTCTCTGATTATGTAGCCCAGGCCAGTATGACCCTGACCCTGAGCAGCATCTTACCCTCACCGAGAATGATGCCACAGTACAAAGACAAAATGATCAGTTTTAACAATTGGCTTAATTACTGGTGTCATTCTAAGGGGACCCAGTGTCTGTCTGCTTGGGATGACATGCTTGACAAGCCACGCTGCTTCGCAAGGGATGGTTTGCACCTGTCACCCCTGGGCTTCCGGATATTGGCCAAGGCTCTTGCCACCCCCATAGTGCCTTTTTTAGGCAAGGCTCAAATGACAAACCTACCTCCCTAGAAAATACAAGTGGAAAAAAACTAAGGGTAATGCTGCTCAATGCCAGAAGTCTAAACCTCAAGATGCACTCGAAGCCCTCCTCAGTATGGAGAACATCGATGTCTGTGCAGTGACTGAAACCTGGTTCAAGGCTCCTGAGAGCACCCCAGCACTATCAGGTTTTACCTCATATCATGCTTTCTGGCCCCAAAACTTGGACAGAACCACAAAAGGAGGGGAGTATCCATTTTCATCAAAGATACCCACACCTCCAGGTTAGTGGCAACGCACGAAGCATCGGAGACTATCCAGGTGCAACTAACCATAGGCAAAACTGACTTACAGTTTGTAGCATGCTACAGACCACCCTCTCAAACTCAGGAACCCCACACAGCCTTCCTGAAGACACTGGAGAGTATGAATGTCTCTCCAAATACCATCATTTTGGGAGACTTCAACTACCCAAACATAGACTGGGAACATTACTCAAGCCCCAACACTCTAGCCCAAAGGTTCTTAGAATTCATAAACTCAAATGCAATGGAACAACTAGTCACCATTCCCACAAGAGGAGACAATATACTAGACCTGATCATCACAAACATGGGGACAAAATGCTCCACACGAAGTACATCCCTCTTTGGTAAGATCAGACCATAAATTAATCTCACTGGAAATCCACATCCCTCCCCACCCCTGCACAAAAGACCACAGTGAAGAACTTCTCAAAAGCAAACTTCACACTTCTTAAGACTGAAGTGGTATCTTTCAAGGCCCCTGGGCCAGTGGAAACCACAACCCACACTGCTGAATCCTTTGCAAATGCCTTCTATGGGCACCTTCAAGAATGCATGGATCATGCAATCCCAAATAAAACCAAGACCCATTCCCCCAAAGGCAGGCGACCGGTCTGGTGGACCCCAGCCATAAACAAACTTTACAACAGAAGGAGGAAGCTACTACATGACAGAGCAAAATCCCTAAAAGGAAAGGCATCTCTGATCAGTACTAGCAAAAAACTACGATCACTCATAAAATCATCCAAGGCCAACTTTGAGAGAAAAATCGCAAATGACACAAAATACAATCACAAGGCCTTCTTTAGCTATGTTAGAAACCTGGGTGGAAACTCCCAGATATGCTCAGAGTTAGTCCAAAATGACACAAAATACACTGAACCCACTGACATTGCCAATATTCTGGCAGACAGGTTCAGTGCAAATTTCTCCCAAAAGGAGAAATAACTATCCCAGCAGAGTGTAACCTCCCTAACATCTCAGATGACCAGGTGAGAGCCGCCCTCTCTAAAGCTAAAAACACAGCATCAATGGGACCGGATGGTGTCCCGGGCTGTGTGCTACATGAACTCCAAGAGGAACTAAAGCCACACATAAGGCTGCTGTTTAATCTTAGCCTTACCACAGGATACGTACCCAAAGAGTGGCGTACGGCAACAGTGGTCCCACTTCACAAAGGCGGTGCTTCTACGGACCCTGGAAATTACCGCCCCATAAGCCTGACGAGCCTGGTCTGCAAAGCTATGGAGAGCATCATTATGGAACTCATAAACAAAGACATTGGGGACCTACAGACATTGGATCCTACCCAATTTGGCTTTGTCAAGGGCAGATCCTGCCTTCTGAACTTGGTCGACTTTTTTGAAACAGTCACTAAGGCCATTGATGAGGGTAAGGCAGTTCACACAGCCTACCTTGACCTTGCAAATGCCTTTGACACAATACCCCACTCGGGCATCATAGACAAACTCACCAGCTTAAATGTAAACCCATATGTCACAAGATGGGCTGCAAACTGGCTCAAGGACAGAACCCACAGGGTCAGAGTTGCTGGAGCTATGTCAGACTCTAAGCCAGTCACAAGCGGTGTCCCACAGGGCTCAGTCCTGGGACCCCTCTTGTTCGGCATTTATTTTTACGAGGTACAGGCAAACATAGGAGGATTGTGGCTGACAAAGTTCGCAGATGACTGAAAACTGGGCGCCCTAATTGATACTCCAGCGGACACAAACATCCTTCAGAGAGGCCTCATAGAAATGGATAATTGGTGCCAGAGCCATGGCCTTAAGCTAAACGCCAAAAAATGTATAGTCATACCCTTTGGGAAAATCAAGGTACTGACAAATTACCACATAGGCGGTAATCCATTAAGTACGGAAGAGGTAATCAGGGACCTAGGGACCCAGGTTGACAGTAACCTCTCATTTGACACTCACATTGCCAAAGTGGTTAGGAAGACCTTCTATATTGCCCACCTTATCATGAAGGGTTTCACATCTAGATCAAGAGAGGTCATTGTGCCCCTGTACTCTTCTCTTATCAGGCCAATGATTGAATACAATGCCCCATTTGGGATGTATCTCACCCGACACCTGCAGCAGTTGGAAAGACCCCAAAATTTCCTCACCAAGAGGATAAAGGGTCTTAAACATATGTCATATGCTGCCCGACTGAAAAAACTCCAGCTCTATTCAGTCGCATACCGCCTACTCAGAGGTGATCTGTGCCTGACGTACAAGGCCATGTCCAATCCTGAATTAATGGACATGCTCCACCTCAGAAAATCCAAATCCATCAGAGCCACGAGAACAAGTGACTTAAACCTCAACACAGAAATAAATAGAATGTGCTGGAGGGACAGATTCATAACTCAGAGGCTCCCTACACTCTGGAACAGAATCCCAGTCCATGTTAGGCAGAGCCCCTCACTGACTCTATTCAAGAGAAATCTCAACGAGTGGATGGGAGATCGTAGGTTTACCCCGGGGGTCATCTCTTTGTCACTACTAGACAGAGGCATAGTAAACTAAACCCTAAAAGGGCGTAGTATTCTCATGCTAAGGGGTGGTGTAAGCCACATACACTCTGGCTAGGCTTATAAATGCCCTAGGGCAGATAGCCTAGTACGAACCTATGAACCTATGAACCATGTCACCAATTCTATTTGCTCTGTCTACTGAAATATTGGCAGATTCAATTCGTAACAATATAAAAATCAAAGGAATAGATGTTTATGAACAATACAATTCTAAAGTAATGCTATTTGCTGATGCCATATTACTAACATTATCTAATACAACAGAGACATTAGAAGAATTAGGTATATTAACTGACACATTTCAAATGACTTCAGGACTCCATTTTAATAAATCAAAATCAAAATTTTTATTTTTAAATAAAAAAAGAACTGCAGACTAAGGGGGATCACATCATAGGGAAACAAGAATCTACCTTAAAATATCTAGGAATTGAGTTATGCAGGGATAATAATGGATTACTCTCAAAAAACTACAATAATATCATGAATAAAATTAAAATCTCTGTGAAAAAATGGAACAAAATAATATTAACATTTGAAGATAGACTACATTTAATAAAAATGGTTTTACTGTCCAAGATATTATATATATATATATATATATATATATATATATATATATATATATATATATATATATATATATATATATAGCCTTGGCAATACAGTTGTTACCAGAAAGCAATATACTTAAAGAAAAAAATTCATGCCTAATAAAATTTTTATGGTTTCACAAAAGAAACAGAATAGCATTAATACATCATATCAGACCACGGAAATAGGGAGGATTGAACTTTTCTGATATAGAAACATATATAAAAGCGTCAAAATCTAAAACAATCTCAGACTGGATAAGTCCAAATTACTCTGCAAATTGGAAAAAAATAACTAACTGTAATATCATAAATGAATTTTATTTACAAAACAAAATAAAAAATTCAAATAGATAAAAACAATTTGCCATGGCACATATTCTGTATAATTATGCAATATAATATAACTAAACCCACTAAAACTCGTATGATTAATTATTACATTGACTCACCAAGGAAAATTATTAATGCAAATATAGATTTAAAAATCTGGTTTGATCTTTTAACACCATTTATAGTCACAAAGAACTTACCATATAAAATACATAGAGAAATTATTAATGCCTGGGAACAGAAAGGATTTGTTTATTTGCTCCATTGTATCAAAGAACTAAATGTTTTAGATATGCAAGTAATAAAAACAACATACACAATTCCACAACAGGACTGGCTAACTTTACAGAGTATCCTGTCAGATTTGCAAGATTTAAGTAGAATAATTAACAATAATTAATTAAAGAAATACCAAAATTTATGAAATACATATATGAAATCATATATAATGACTTTGATATGGGAAAGAGTATTTCAAAATTTTACAAAATATCGATAAACTATAAAACAACGGATCTAGGACTGTTGAACGAAAGTTCAACAGTCCAAATCTAACATCACTGAACCCACTTTAACAAAAGTGCTTTTAATGAAAAAGCACTTTTGTTTAAGTGCATTAAAAAAAATAGAAAAAAAACAACAAAAAGGTGTTTATGCCCCTACTTTAATATTCTCACTCCGATATCACACTACAGTGGGGAAAAGGAAAAAATTCCCTTACCCGCACCGTAGTACAATCTCCACAACAGTCATTCCCACACAACTCCCTCTGGCTGCAGGCATACATATGCGAAAGTGCTTTTTCGGTTAAAAGCTCTTTCATGTAAGTATGTCCAGCCATTAAGCCTTCAGTGAAAAGCACCATTGAGCATCAGTCCAAGACCCAAAACAACACCCAAATCCTCATATTGGAAATATATGACAAAAGGACACTCAATACAGTTAACTGAAGATACTAAAACAAATATCTTATTATCGATAAAATGTACATCCTTTACACAATACTGGAAAGTTTTTAATTGGAAATGCTTGCACAGAGCATTCTTAACCCCAGATTGAATCAGTAAAATTAGTTCTTCTACAAAAGGAATATGTTGGAGATGTGAGCAAGTATACAATGCAGATTGGAACCACATCTGATTATATTAAAATTAAGCCATTTTGGAATGGTATTAATAAATTTCTGCACACTTTATTTAATGAATCATTTTATTTAACTAAAGCTCTTGTATTATTAAATGTGAACAAAGGTCCTCATTTGAATAGGTCAAACATGTATCAAGTATGGACTATACTTGCAATTTCAAGGAAGTGTATAACAAGAAGATGGAATACAAACACAATACCAACTTTGGATGGCTTCTACAGCCTACTGAAGACCACAATTTTATTGGAAATTAAAATTAAAGAACTAAGAATTTGTCCAATGCCATTTATCAGCAACCCTTGGGGGAAAGTCTTATCATTTATTGACACTATACAATAATTGATCAGACACTCTGATAATGGATTGGACATATTTATAAAGTAGCTGTATACATTAAGATCTGTTATAGTGGCAGGCTAATGTAAATAGTGTACATAGTTATTTAAGATGTTATGTAAGAATACTATGGAATTCATTCAAATGTATTTGAAAAATAAAAAGAAAATGAGGAAAAAACAATCATACATTTAGATAAATGAAAACAAACCACACCAACACAATCCTAGTTGCAAGCATTTTGCATCACAAAACATACTGACACACTCCCAGTTGCAAAACATTATACATCAGTTATCGCCTACTCATTTTAATCAGATATTACACATCTCATTTAAGTCTTGCCTTCTTTTAGACATTATTCCTCCCCTGTGAGTATTGTTCCCACAGTTCCCATTTTTTCCTATGTAGTTTGCTTCTGCCCTTTTCTAAAGATCTCAATTCCACTTGTTTTTTCTCTGTTACTATATTTACTCCTTCTAGTACAGTTGGTTATATATTTTGATTTCCATTTTCTAGTAACTGCTTTTTTGGCAGCCACCAAAATTAGACACAGCAAGGCCTTATCATGTCTAGGCGTTTCCGATTCTATATCATAGCTCAGAAAAATCATCTCCCACATCAAACCCATCTGCCCACGCAGCATCTCTGACATTGCATTCAGCAGGGAATCTTTAAAGTCCACCAACTCACCACAGAAAATATTTTCTAAAAATGACCTCTTCCTTCCCTGTCATACCTCCAACAATTGCTGTCTACCTGAGGAAAAATTCTCTGGAGTCTACTTGGGGTATAAAAATGTGTATATAAACATTTCCAAACCAAAATCCGAAATCTTCTAGATTGTATTGCATATTTGGGAGACGTGCATATATCCTCCCATTGTTTCTTTCTGAATTGTTAAAGTACACAGCACCAGGAATCCCAGAGAAAAGAAACTGCACATTGATATAAAGAAGATTTTTGGTGTCCCTTCAGTTCTCTAGACTTTCAAAACAGTCTGCAAACATGGTACCCTGACTCTGTAAATATTTATACCAATAGTGTAGCTAGGGCAAGGCAACTGCACCATTCACAAAGTGTTGGTGGGACAAATTAGCTGATCTCAAATGTGCTATAATGCAGACTGCCTTTTAAAAGCCTGTATTGTATTCAGTGACAAACATGAGTGATGTAATACTCCCTGTGGTGTCAAAACTGTAGCAAGCAGTTTGTTACAGTTTAAAAGGAAAAAAGATTTATCTTTCTTATTTTTTTTTTTTTTTTTTTTTTTTTTTTTTACAAAATGAGAGGAAGGAGGGTCACAGGCAGGATGCAAAGACAGAACCTGATTGGTGTCTGCACAGCTATCTGATTGGGGGCCTTTTTTGTTGCTCTTCAGTTTAACAGCTGAAGGGGTGGGGTGCTAGTTCATCAGGCTGACACATGGAGTAGGCTGAGCAAGTTATGTCTCTAATTTACAAACACACACACATACACACACACACACACACACACATAGAGGAGAATACATGACTGGATGCTGCACACGGAAACTTTCATAAACCTCACGATCAAGTGTACTATACCAAAGAAAACCCTCTTTGCTTCACTGAATTACAGATGCCTGAGGTAGTTCTGTTCCAGCGCTCCAAAACAAACATGCTTGTTCTGAAAATACCTCCTTATCAAGACTGGACTGATATATTTATTTATGCTTTCTTTCTTATATCTTTGCTATACAAGGTACTTTAGAAGGTAAAGGACAAGAGGCCAGAAATTGTTATAATTGGCACAAGAAGCATTGATCCTCCCACCTGCTTCAAGTAACAAGGAAGAAACTTCTTCTGCTGCTGTAAAAGCAGCCAAACATCCTAACACAAAGCAGGGGTCCCTAATACACCCCAAACTGGCCAAATGCAGAATGACAAATGAAAGCTATTAATATAATGCTCTGTCACCAACTTTCCCTGAGAACTTGCTAAACATTATGAGGTAAGCATAAAGGGCAAGTAGATAGAAATCATATTTATCCAAATAGAAAAAAATTCTTATGATGCCAGCTTTGGACAAAAAAATTTGTGTTGGAAAGTTAATGCTGCCACCATATGCACTAGAGGCATTAGTAGCCATAACATTTCTTTCTTGGAAATCTGCTTTCGTGATTTCTGTCACCTCCTCTAGGAGACTCTTGGAACTACAAGGCTCCGTGTGTAAAAAGCCCGTTTGCTAGACATAAAGCTGCCCCTTAACAAAAGCAGATATAACTGGAAGCTTGATAAACATATAAAGTCAAGTTGTATGATGTTATCTTTTCTCAGGAATGTATGTCAGCACCTCCTAACATGACCAGAGCATGTCATAATTTATCATCTCAAAATGATGCCACTAATGTTAGAAGTCTGACTGACATGACAGACTTAGGCTCATGTTTCGTAAGACTGCTCCTCTGTGAGAACTAGTGAAGATCTTTGTTTTTTAATGGACAGAGAGACATCAGGAAGTTTTTGATAAGTTAAAACATAAACTAAGTTTTGAAACAATGATAGTTTACTTCAGCCAAAATTAAGAAGTAGATTAATATACTGTGGGACTGTTCCTGCAATGCATTACAAAGAAAATAATCATGCAAGAGAGATTCTGTAATCTCTTACAGAGGCTGCAAGGAGTATTATATGTTGTAAGTTAATATGTTGTAAGGAATTGCTATGTTAAATTGTTAATCGCTATGTAATCCAATGTAACTACTGTCTGTTTATTTTAACTGTGGAGCTTTTCTCCCTGGGCCTCTGCTGAAAATGGACCTACGTCCAGTCGGACACTCCCAGTTAACAAATGTAAATAAATAAATAAATAAACATTGTCACATGGAATGGGAGTCTTTAGTTGTAGTACAGGCTTGCAAATTTTGCTAGACCCATCTGCTTGGTAAAGATGTTGCTTTGCTTTTTTGGGATCTGAATGGAGAATTATTTTCCAGCAAAGGAGAGTATTACTGCTGGAACAGAATTCATCCTCAACTCTTGGTGAGTACCTCCATGAGGTAGACCCTGTTTTTCAAAAGATCTCACAAAGACAACACTGATATATAGACTACATTTTATATCACATATATCATGGACAGAAATAGGTTAGCAATTAAAAAAAAGATAGCTGGGTGCACAAGACCCTGGATAAAAAATATGTTGCTTTGCTGACAGATCACAAGCATGTGGAAACAATATTCAATAATCCCAGAACCAAATATGTAGGAGACTTGGGAGTGGTGCATTCAGAGATGGCCTTTCATACTAAGGACAACTTTGTAGATTATATATTTGAAGTACCAACTTATTGTTTGTTTATTTATTTATGTAGTTATTTATTTATGTATCACCTTATGTAAATATTGATTTTTAGGCTAATATCCAAAAAAAGGAAAAGCAATATACAAGAGGGCAACTTTGCGGATTATGCCTAGAATTTCCTGCTTATTTTTATTTATATATGTGCTTGCTTGTTATTTATGTATTTATTCATTTATATATTTATTTACTTACTTATTTACTTAGTGCCCCCACCCCAAGGCAGCATTGCTAGTGGGCCACTAACTGATGCCTCTTCTTGATATCTGAATCACCCCTGTTCTGACTGATCATCTTACCCCTGACTTGAGATTAAGACTCCAGGATCACAGCTGGTAGAGCCATTGTCTATCTCTGAATAAGACATTGCAGTGATTAAGGCATCTCTGTAGAACATTACCTATTCAACCACAAGGATAGTTCTATTATGTCCTAACAATCCTGAAGAGGGTTGGCCTGCAGTTGAATGAAGTATGAGCAAATGCATACTTCTAGACATATGCATTCAGTAAATGCATGCATGTGTATAGTACAAGCTTGCTTGCCCACCCTCCCTTATTAAATATCCATTGAAATAAATATGGGTTTGAACCACTCTTTAGTCTCCTACAGAGAATGATAGAATTATGACAGACCTTAGCTGCTCACTCCAAATAGTTGATCTAATGCTCTCCTATTCAAGCCCGTGCATGAGATGATTCTTTGGCTTCACAAGTTGCCAGCTGATCCAAAGTTGTGAAGAGTGCTGATGGACACTGTGCTTCTGCACAAGTGAGCCAGCCAGGTATCCAACTATTTTAGCAAATGAGGACTACAGCTGCGAGATAGTAGCCGAAGAACAAGTAAGATCCGATTTCCTGAAATGGATCTTATTGTAGAGGGACTTCTCTTAAACATCTTTGTTAACCGTTCATGAAAATAACAAGATTCAATACATGCAAGTTGTTACAAGGGAAGAAGGAGCTATACAGAAAAGATACTTCATACAAAATAACCAAAGATGATTCTGCCTGGTGGTGTGTACATTGGCTGTAGATGAGTGTCACTATTGATATAACACCCCAACCTCAAGTTTAAATGGAAGAGCAAGGGTTGCTGGTAAATATCTGGATGAAATGATGAATGGATGGGTCCACCTGTAAACATTCTGAAGAATCTGAAAACTGTCATAATGAATAAACTGTGTCAGTGAGTGGTATGTACTTGCTAAAAGGGATTGGACTAATTGTGCCAATCTGTAGATGTCAAAATAGCCAGAAAACTCAATGGCTACTCTCATTTCCTTATTGCATTAACTCTGACATCTATATTAGTCAGCAATTATTCTAGTGCTGGTTACAATCAGTTCTATAATTGATGAAGTATTGCAGTAGCAAAGTCAGACAATCAACATCATTTAAGAAAAGTGTCCAACTTAAATGAGCAAATAACATGATGGCAAGTTTCTTGTTAATATTAGCAAAGCATCAGAGTAACCAAACTGGAACTGACGCTGACAGTTTATAGTCGTTTAGAAGAAAACTCAATTATGGCAGTAGAACAAAAGGGCAATAAAAGAAAGTCATATGGGTCAAAGGACCATTTGTTGTTAAACAAAGTTATAGTGGAGAATTGTAAGAAGGGGAAGAACCTAAGTATGGCTTGGATTGACTACAGAAAAAGCATTTCATAGTATCCCATATTCATGGATAAAAGAGTGCTTAAAAATGTATAGGATACGCCCTACACTGATTAATTACATTACAGTAACCATGAAACAGTGGCAGACCACTTTGCAAATAAGCCATGATAAAGGACAGATTATTATCCCAGGGATAAAATTTCAAAGGGGGATACTCCAGGGCGACTCTCTGTCACCCTTGTTATTCTGCCTTGCCATTAACCCATTAAGGTGCTTACTTAACAGCTTAGGTCATGGCTACAATTTGGCATCTAGAAAACAACAAAGTCTAATGACTTCTCATCTTCTCTTTGTTGATAATTTAAAATTGTATAGCTCATCAGATGAGGAACTGAAAGCACAGCTGCAGGTTGTCAAAACTTTTTCAGATGATATTGTAATGTCATTTGGTCTTGAAAAATGTGCAAAAGCAACCTTTAAAAAAGGAAAATTGCAGCACCAAGAAAACATCAGTTTGGGACAAGAATGTGATATAAAAGAACTTAAGCAAGCGGGGGTGTATAAATACTTGGGGATTGATGAAGGATCAGCAATAAAACATGAACAAATGCGAATAAGGCTTAGTAAGGAGTACTTTAGAAGGCTTAAATTAATCCTGAAAACAGCATTGACATGTAGGAACAAGATCCAAGCTATAAATCAATTTGCTCTTCCTGTCCTAACTTATAGTTTTGGAGTGATTGACTTACCCCAAAAAGTGTTGGATAGATTGGATATCAAAACAAGAAGGATGCTTCATGCTCACCAAATGATTTATAAAAATCAGTGTATACCAAGATTATATATCCCCCGTTCTGAAGACGGGATGGGCCTCCTTGAAATTGATTACATGTATAGATCTGCAATTGTGGAACTCCACACATATCTATTGACCTCACAAGATCCAAATGTGGTGAAAGTTTTGAAACATGAGGAGAATAAATCTAAGATGACATCTCTGCTTAATTTAGCAGAAGCATATCGACGTCAAGCAGGAATGGAAATCAAACCAGAAGTGGATAAAAACCAGGCAGCAACTGAATGTGCTAAAAAAACAAAAGAAAGATTATAAGGTGAAGGAACAGATGAGAAGGCAAGAAATGTAGAAAAAACATAAATATAGTTGCAAGTATAAAAAACTTCTGGAAGAGCCTCATGTTGATCAAGAACAAATGCAGGAATGGTTAAGGAGAGGTGAATTTACATCAAGAAATGAAAGGTTAATATTGGCAGCCCAAGACAGTGGGCCACATACACGCTGGTTTACAGAGTCCATTGAACATGTGGGAGAAACAGATATATGAAAAGACCAATGGTTAGACCACACCTGAAGATAAAAATGGAATAATCCACGTCAGGAATTAAATCACTTGCAGCTTCACAGTAGTGCCCTTTATAAAACCAAAAGTTGTAACTGAGATGTAGTAGTCAAGGTAGGAAACGGTTCACTTGCAGTTTCACACCACTTTATTAAACAAGAGTAAGCGCTTTCACAATCTAAGTCAGCTGATCGCTTCTTCAGACTCATAAAAACA
Source organism: Protopterus annectens (assembly GCF_019279795.1). Classification (NCBI taxonomy): domain Eukaryota; kingdom Metazoa; phylum Chordata; order Ceratodontiformes; family Protopteridae; genus Protopterus; species Protopterus annectens. The sequence continues at coordinate 659,663,761 of NC_056751.1, forward strand.
GTTAAAACATTGGTATTTAAAATATGGTTCAACCAATGAAAACACATATAGAACTATGATATAGACTAATTAAAATTGCATACATCAGTACATTAATTTGCCTTATATTCTGCATAAGATGAAATAAAATATACATATAACAGACACATTTTATGTAATAATCCATATCACTTAATGTTTTAGTGGTCTGGATTTTAAAAAAGGTTTCAAGGAAACAGCATTGTTCAATCCAGGAGACCTAGAAAATGATGACATTTACATTACATGGGATCACCCAATACCAAGAGTCCAAAAGATAGATGCTAGAAAAGCGGACATAGTGATCCAAGAAAAGAAGACAAAAGTAGCATTGCTCTTTGAAATTGCCACACCTAGTGACTATAGTGTCTTGCGTACAGAGGGACACAAAGTCATAAAATACATTGATCTGCAGGCAGAAACGAGAGCCATGTGGAAGAAGGATACCCAGACAGTTCCAGTAGTAGTAGGAGCAACTGGTCTTATAAAGAAGAATTTACAATCATATTTAGATATGTTACCAATTCATGTAACACCGTATGAATTGCAGAAGGAGTCATTGTTGGGCACATTGCGGGTACTGCGAAGAGCACTTTTGGCTAACATCAAAGAGTGAAACTTTAATCATACTCTGACTTAGGAATGGGGTCCATTCCCGTCATGGTATTAGAAACCCAAAAGAATTGGAGAAATCAAAAAATCAAAAAATTGGAGAGAATTCCATAAAAGCAATATGTCTTCATAATGCTTAGAGATGGTGCGAGCTACCTGGGGCCACGACTGGTAGGTGCTGATGGTATGGGAGACCTGTACTGATATTGTTTGGGAGGATATAGTGGCTTTATAAATGAATGTCAGTACTGCAGTTATGGCTGAAGCATTGAATCACTCACCATGTGGTGATTTAACTGTAGCAAACTGCTTATAAAATTTGCAACAAGGAGAAAAAGAAATTCAATACAGAGTCAGAGCAAAAGGTTTTGTTTTTCTTTCTCAAGCCTTTTTTCCTTTTTTGTTTTCTATTTCTCAGCATTGGGCTGAAGGAAGCGGTAGATCAGAAAACTGCACAGGCTGACAGGTGGCCCAGCTACAGTTCTGAGCTCTGTATATAACATTTATTATTAGAGTTGTTGCCTTATGTGGGATGAAGTTATGAAAGCATACATGTGTGTGCAAAGCAGTTGAAACTTGAAAGGTTGTCATTGTCATTTTTTCTGCATTTATCACTGCAAAAGTTTCTGGATGCAGTAATCCCCTCATAAGATTTGGAACCAGCTACAGTGCTTTTTTTTTCCCAAATATAATTTCTGAAAACAATGCTACAGGCTTAAGTCTCAAATGGCTATACTCTGAAATCTTGGAACACCACGCCACAAATGCTTTCCCACTCAACCTTGGAACCTGCTGTTAACATGCAACCATATGAAATGCATCAAAACAAGTGTTTTTGCAGTCTTCCATACAGTTGGGGCAACCTACTAAAACTCCCCAAATTTATATATACCAAATTTGTGGTCACTCAACACTGTGGAAATCATAAAGTCCACAATATAGTCACCAGTGGTCTCACCAATCCAAACCAAACACAAAGCACACAAAGAAGTTGCAAAAATAACATGCATTTGTACTTTCATCTATAAAAAAGACTTCTTCAGAATACCAATAAATTATTCACTTTAAATACACATCATAATACTCTTCAGAACTTGCCTGACCGTGGAATGTATAAAGTCCACAATACAGTGACCAGTGGTCTCCACTTACCCCTTTCTCTGAATCTTTGATAACTGAGTTAGGAATGTCAACAAGCTTAGAGAAGTGAACACATATGAGGGCACCCGCATAAACAGTTTGGTGCAATTTGACAGGACCACATATTCCCCCGGATTCATGAAGCTCGGCGCAAGTCCGGCGTAAGTCTTGCGCCGGCTGTGCGACGTAGAATTGGAGTAGACGCGCCATATGCATATTAATGAAGGTGCGCAGCTGCCACAGCCACGTGCATAGGAAACGTGTGCGAGTGCAAGGGGCATATCGAAGTTGTGCAGGGAGGCGTGTTAATGTCGGCTTTCGAGGAGCAACCTAAACTGCTGAATATTATATTCTGCCAGCAATAGTAATCGTACCTATCAGTGTCCGCGGAGACTGAAACGTATGCAAAGCAGAGCCCCTGCGAACAGAAAATGAAGAGTCAAACACAAATGCACGGTAGGGAATAACGGGTCCCTACCCATGAACAAATGACAGGAAAACCGTGTGCCTGTAGTCCAACATAGTGTTGATAGCTATACCATGTGGAAGTGAAACGTATCAGATGTTAGCGCGCTGCCAGTAGGTACATCCAGTCCAACGGAGAGGGTCACCATCCGACCCATAATTTGAGGGAGAGAACATAGCTGTGCAGATGTGTCCATAACAAAATACACAAGGAGAAATGTAGATATAGGTAGTGACCGTATGTCTGAATCATATCCCACAAGCCATGTAATAGTCACATACAAAAGGTATGTCCGTATTTCACATACCAAAAGTGATAGGGATTTGCATATGCATGTAAACGAAACAGAAGGAGCATATAAATGCGCCATAACAACACGGACACATATAGGCTGAAAGGAACAGTATGATCCGTACCGTCGACCAAGATTACCACCTGTCCCACTTTGCGAGCGACAGTCCCTCTGTGGGCAGATGTGTCCTGACACAAACATGTAAAACTGGCAAATGTCCAGAGAATATAGGACATAATTCCTCCGTAGACGTCATGCAATAGTTGCAGTAAACATATTTCACTGGACGTATAATACAATAAGATACCGAAATGCTACAAGAATAAGCTTAGATATAGGCAAGAATTGTAAGTTCTATCTGCCGAACTGTGTCGGCCTGTAAAATATGCTGTGTTCACCGCAACTGTCACAGTAGGGTTGCCACCCTTACAAATGGCCAAAGTGGGACATGTTTGGTACAGACATCAGACTGTACAGGCTGACACATACCCACGGCCAGTACAAAGGACTGAACATAACTGTTTTGCCTACAGAAAAGCATATTCCTGTAGCATTTTAGTTGCTTATTCTGTTTCTCATAACAGTCAGGTATTTCAGATACAGAATTAACTGTTTAATGCAACTATCACATAAAACATAAGAAATATGTGTGTCCTAAAATCTCAGAACATTTGCCATATTGACAATTACATGTCAGGACACAACTGCCCAAAGAGGGACTGCCCCTCGCAAAGTGGGACAGGTGGTAACCCTATGTCACACTGTGGCCAATTGAAAAGGTGGAAACACAACCGTTGACTGTGGGGAGGCAATGTCCACAATGGTCGGACATGTGTAAGGAATAGCTTGGACATAGGAAAAGGTGCCATCCTACCAATTAGTAGAACAGGCTGGCAAAATCCGGAAGTCAGCTGTATAATCTGAATGTATATGTGACACAGTTGAATGGGTAGTACCCGGATACACCAACCAAGTAATGAAAGTGAAGTAAGGGCATGTACCTATGTGCGTGAGGTATAGTATATGGAAAGCAAACATGGCAGGGTAGTCCACACAACCATAAAGGTACCCGACACATGTAGGGTAGTCAATGTGTAACTCTGGCCGTGTCATGGGCCAACAACCAAAGTAGTGCTCTATGGGGTGTGAGTAATTCGCGTGTGAGGGGTGTGTGTTTAATGGTAAATTCCTCAAAGGCGATACATGTGTCGTATGATGAAAAGGTGAACCGGAGGTGTATGAGGGAGCAGCGGGTGAAGTGGAAAGAAACACAACCTCATGTAGAAACAGCTGCAAGACAAGCAGACAGGCCATAGTGTAGAACACAATCTCACAAACATATGAATATGGAAATATGCGAGACAAATGTATAGATAAGGCACCGTCACATACCCACAGATGGGTCCTGATGGAACTGGCCATAACAAACGCAACAAACCTGGATGCATAATAGCCTACCCAGCATACCTTCCACAACACACAACCTGCCACCATACCAGAACGTCCACCAAATCCAGCCGTACTTGGTCCACTGGTTTGTTGCAGAAACAGCTACACACAGTGACCCCTACGCATATGTAGTAGGTATTGTCACCCTAGGCAGTGTCAGGATTGCAAACCATGTATCCCCTGCAGGTAAAACCCCCTGCACATTTTCGTGCATCCACAAAAATCTTTGTTATCTAACATGTTTTCGTTTTGACCAATTTTTGGGATATCCCTCATGGGATGACCAACTTGTGTAAATAGTAGAATGGGTATGACAACATGATGTCCAATCCAGTAGATATCTGGACACAAGTCAGAACATGCGGTGGAGGTCCATGACTCTGTCCAGCCCTAAGTGGGCATGCATAACCTACCACCCAGGATAAAATACCTTTCTGTGATGCACATGTCCAGACATGAATAGGAGGGAGAATATAATGCACACATTTGCAAAGTGGAAAATGGCATGAGAGCGAGGAAGACACTACGTAAACAGGTCAACCCTGATCAAGTGTGAGGGACACTGACTGTGTGCAGTCGTGACTGATCATACCTGTCAACCTGTATGAGCAAGATATCTGGACAGAGCCGTGAATATAAGTGAGACAAAGGTCCAAAATCAGGGACAATCTGTAAACATATCTCTTAGAAACATAGAATTTGATAGAATAACAGTTTGCACATTGGCATTAATGTCTGGAGTATGAAGTCTGAAACCCAACTGTCTGTCAGCACGTTCCAACTGCAGTCTTTAATGCTGAGCTACTGCTGTGCCAGAACACAACACCATATTACAGAGGTCTGTGCCATACCACTCAACTGTCCGGATATTCGCAGAATGACTAGGGTCACCACCTGTCCTACTTTGCGAGTAACACTCCCTCTGTAGGCAGTTGTGTCCTGTGAAATAAATCAACACATAGCAAATGTCCCGAGAGTTTATTCCCTAATTTACTTTAATAGTCGCATAAAACGGTTATTATATATGAATCCTCAATACGTTATGTAGCATAAACAATTCAAATGTTACTAGAATAAGCTATTATATGTACAAAAAAGGTTAAAGTTCAGTACTATGCATGGCTGTAGGTATGATTTGTCCTGGAAAATCTGACATCTTTACAGAACATGTCCCACTTTGGGCAGTCGAAAAGGTGGCAAGCCTAAGAATGACCATAGGTTCGCCCCATAGTGTTGGTGTGTGCCTCCGGCAATCTGCACCAGTGTGGTAAATAGCTGGGGATTGACATCACTAAATAATGAGAAATATCCTGAGTATAAGACTCCACAACCTGCACAACAGTCATGCTAATGCAAAACCTAGCATTCTATCAACGTTCTAAGCTTGTAAGAGCAATCATTAAAATGTGTCCCTAATTGTCCCACCATCGTGTAGGTTTTGCACAGGTTCGGTGCTCTAAGAGGTTGAGAGGTATGTTCTGTACAAATTTACAGGAACAGCCCTCACACTTGTATAATGTACAACTGCATACCTGTAGTCACTTCATGTCCAAAAATAACAATCCCCATATGACTGTATACAGGTAATAGTCAAATGTGAATGGGAACACCCCTCATCGTGGAGTATGGACTATAACAACCACACCCATAATATGTAATGCCAACAGAATAAGCTGCTGACAGGTGCCCAAACACCTGTGTCTATAAACACAGGTAAAACTTCAAAATAGGGAGATAATCCCTGCCCATATGCTTCATCTGACATTTGACCTCGGCCAGGGAAGTTCCGTTCACCAGGTGGACAAGCCTAAACCCAGATCATTACATGAACACCCTAACAATCAAAGACCTGTATGTGGCTGGACTATATGCCTTGGTGTTCTGCATATCCTCAGAGTGATTAACAATGCAGCCGGAGTCCACAGCAGTAGGCAATAGGGAATGTGTAATATGTAGTACTGCCTTTTTCCCAGCAGGAGAATGGATGCCTGTGCCATAGGTGAAGCGGTGAGGTATATGTTGCTGTAGCTAAGTACTGTGGGTATGCATATCAATGAGGGAGAACACCAATAGAATAGTGGTCCCGGTATCCGGCCAACGTGAATGAAGTCCCGGTTGACCTACGACCACTGCACATATAACCTGAAAGTGTAATGAAAACGTTCGTGCAGTGCACACATTTAAATACGTAAAGGTGAACGTGTGTTTCGCAGTAGTCCGTAAACTGGAATACAGATATGTAACTGTTATGGTAAGAATTATGAATGTTCACAGAAGCACAATTAACTATGAAACACATGTAACCCACAATAAGGATATGCAAGTGTGCCCGCGCGTGTGTAATCCACTCACAGAATAGAAAATGAATGGTGTTTTCCCCACATTCTATGTACATGGCTCATACCTGTTAAACCCGTAAAGTACGAAACCGGACAAAGCCATGACAACAACTGGTGCAAATAAGGACAATCCCCAGATATTGCCCTAACAAACATAGAAAGTGGATAGAATAACAGGTGTGTCACTAGTATGGATTCTCTGAAGGGTATGAAGTCATAACCTGAAATGTTTGTCATGATTTAACAATGTCAGTCTTTAATGATATGCCACTAACTTGCCAGATAGACACAAGGTTATGAAAAATGGACCAAAGATAAGAGCCAAACAGCTGTACATGCATCGGAAATCTGTACAGTTGAAAGGTACGATATGGAGATATATATACACATATATACACAGACATACTCCAAAGCAAATTACGAGATGAGGAATGTACAGGCATATGTATATATGTACATATATAAATCTATACACACACGATACATGAATAGATATATACACAACAAACATATGTCCCTGTACATATAACACATGTATATAAATAGGTCACGGTATAGCTAATATGGATAGACAGACAGACATGCATGAAAGGAGAATACACCGATGGTTTCCGAAACATTGCACGGAAAGTACCAGTGTGACAGGGCCTGCAAGTTTTACACTTTAAACATGAATATAGGTGTCCTTTGCAGGAACCCAAAAATTGATCCTGTACGAAGTGCCAACCATCATTGATGCAAAAGAAGTCACACCTGCAACTACGATATAGGTGTACATGCAACAGTAGCAGGTTTAAGGGTAATAACACATGGGTCGATTGAATGTATGACGTACGAGCTGATATCCACAGAGTGGGGAGTGCTCAGAAGTGTCCTCACACTTTATTATCGCTCACATTAGACATGTTTAATGGGTACTGTGGAGGTGTGTCAGGTATGGGAATTATGGGTATGCAGAATTGAGCCAAGGTGTTGGTTGGCACAGATCTATTAGGTACGCCCCGTGGGAGTGATCAATATACCTATGTGGGTATAGCACACGCCTACATTCTCCAAAACGGTGCAACCCATCTACTGGATATTGTGTAAACCATTGGGGGAAGAGGTAGGGACCTATATCAGTGTCATGTAGGCAATTATCATGGAAGGACACGCGTACGGCCAAGATGGTAACCATACCTGCCAGAATGTCAAAATAAGACAGCTGGACTAAGGCATAGTACACAACAGACAAATAGGGACTATATTAAATATACCTCAGACAAAGTCAGACCATTGATAGAATAATTGCGTAGTCAGGAATACGAATGTTATGAGAGTTAGTAATCATGAAATAGAAATGTCAGTCATGATTACCTAACCGCACAGTCTGTCATGGCTTGCCAGCAATCTACCAGAAAGGCACATTATCATGACAAATGTAACAGAATCATAGGTCAAACCCCACGGCGTATACCCATAATGTGTACAGGTGAGAGGTATGAAGGTAACCCGTCCTAATGAAATGTACAGAACTAGTGATACTAGGTGGACAGGTGAGAAGAAAGACGTCAGGACAAATGACAAAACATGTACAAGTCATAAGCATGTTTGTCCACAAATGTGAATTACAATGTATGGCCTGTGAAAGTCAATGTGCAAGGTTAATAGACTCAAAAGACATGTGTCTGTCAGGGTGTCATGCAGTGTCACCGATACAGTGTCCAGTCCCCCATACTCGTACGTGAGCTCTGCCACTGATGGAAAGCGCAAATACCGGCATACACATAAGGTACATGATGGAATAATTAGTGTGGATAAGCACCTGTTGGCCTGTGTGAGGAATATAACCCAGTGGGAGGGTGTGTCCCGCAATAGGAATGTAATGGAAACTGGCCTGTGATGACGCCATGTATTGTGTGTATTGACGTAAGGAAATAGATGTCCAGTATCAGAAACATACCTCGCAACTGTACGAATGTGCAGATGTATGCCTCATATGTGTGGTGTGTTCCTCTCACAATCTGTACCTGTCAGCCAAATACCTGAGAACTGACGTCATTACATAATGATAAACATATGTGTTTAAGACCCCAAATCCTCCAGAAAGGTCATACTAATGCAAAACCTATAATACTGTCAACTATCTATGTGTGTAAGAGCAATATGTAGAATCTGCCCCTATCTGTCCCCCCATCATGTTAGGCTTTGTACAGATGTTTTGCACTAGGAGGTTGCTAGGTATGATCTGAAACAGATACATGATTGAGGAAACAGCATTATCGACTGCAAGATAACTCAGAAGATATGAAAAGTGCTGCAGTAGGATGTTCATCCGCAGGTATGTGCTGAGATGTCAAATGACACAGCAGTCTACAGCAAGTACCTATAGGGTGTCACCTTTACCAATGATGACAGTGGGACATACCCACAGCTATGCATACACCACAAATAGACATAGCACACAGCAAAGCCTAGGCCATGATACATGGATTGAGTGAGAGTACAGCAAGGAAAGATGACTGCCAGGCTATTCAGCAAACACCTGCAGGGGTGTGCAAGACCACCCGTAACATGAACGTTGCACGGACAATGTTGGGATTTGCAACATACCCCATTTGTATGTGTAAGTTATGCAAATGATTTAATGATAGGGTTGCCACCTTTCCAAATGCCCAAAGTGGGACATTTATGCTACAAACATCAGATTTTGCAGGGCAAAACATACCCACGGCCAGTACAAAGGACAGAACTTCAGTTTTTTGCCTGAATAAAAGTCTATTCTTGTAGCATTTTAGTTCCTTATTCTGTTTCTTATAACATTTAGGTGTTTCAGATACAGAATAACTGTTTTATGCAACTATGACTTAAAATATAGAAAATAATTTTGTCCTAAAATCTCAGGACATTTGCCATTTACTCATATTTTTGCAGGACACAACTGCCCAAAGAGGGACTGTCCCTCACAAAGTGCAACAGGTGGTAACCCTACATAATTATGCGATACATGAAACAGTAAGCTGTCCATGCAAGAGCAGTGTTATGTGCAGAAATGTACCCGGATGTTATGCGACTAACGTTTTGCACGTTGCTAAATGGAGCAATGACTGCTGCAAATACAGTATGAATACAGTCGAAGAAGCATGCCAATGTCCAAGTCCAAGGCCAGTGGCAGCTTTGTCCATTGGATATCAATGAACCAGTAGTTGTCCTCCCCTGATCCCTGGTGTGGAAGCATAGTGCAGTGCCACGAGAACGGGCTGCGCCTCAAAACAAGACATATGGATAATATACATACTAAATGTAGGTTTAGTTAGATGTAAGTACGCCATGCAGATGAATGGCAAGCTGGAGACAACATGGCTACTGCGTACTGGTACTTATGTGTGGAAGTGCTCTGTCAGAGATGTAATGAAGCATTTGTAGGCAGTGTGAGGCAAGTGAGGCTGAGGATAGTGAATCACAACATGTCATGCCATATGGGCCAAGCTTCTACCATGTAGTGTAGGTTAAGGGGACTATTAGAGTAGAAGATAGGTGACAACATGAGTGTGTATGTACAAAACACTGTAACCTCACCGGAGCAGTGTCACATGTGTGCTGTCGGTACTCAATGGAAGACACGTGTCATGAGCTATCCTAGGGAATGTCAGGAGACTGATGGCGTACGCCATGGATACCACCGATGTGACCTGCAAACCTGCCCACAGTGTGTCTGCACCCATGCGCGCCAGTAAGCCCGAGTAAGTATGTGTGCACGCGTGTTAGCCTGTGTGCGCATGTGGAAGAATGAGTAAGCTAGTGTACGAATGTTGAAGCCTGTGTAATGTCGTGTATGCATTTGTAAGCATGTATACATGTGTACTACACACATCACACACGTACTGCACACACAGACACACATGCTGCCAATACTACACACATCAGTGTAATGGCACATGGATGGAGACTGTTACATCATCAGACGTAACAGTGTTGTAAACTATGCTACAGTGATGGTCATACCTGCAATGCATCATGCCTGCTGAAGTACACCTGGAAGTAACACACTGTGTGTTAACAGCATGCTAACATCAATACAGTGGAATAAAGCCACCGTGTGCAGCAGCACCAGGTTAGTCAGATCCTGCATTAATGTTACACATCACAGGTGGTGGCACAGGTGACATCATACGCACAGGGTGTGGTGTTAACATGTCATAGAGCCATCCAATGTACACGTAGGTGTGTGTGTGTGTGTGTGTGTGTGTGTGTGTGTGTGTGTGTGTGTGTGTGTGAGGGACAATGGTTATTGCATGGCCCAATGGTGGTGCAATGGGTGTGTGTATGTGATAGCCGTAGCTGTTTGTGGTAAGTGTGTGTGTTAGCATATACACAGATACAGCATGTGTCAGCCATATACAGGAGGTTCTGGGACAGTCACAGACCGTACCTGCCAGGCTGTAGAGATCCCCATTACTGGCCATGGACACCCCTCCATGCATCCAACACAACTCAGTCCTGCACCTGTCAATGTCTACACATACAGTCCTGGGATCTGTACCACAACCTGTGGATAAACGTGCTTCTGTAATGTTAACCTGAGGTGCATAGAATTGACAGTTACTACAGATGGATATGAGGCACACTCACACTCCAATGTAATAACCACTGCTGACTGTTGCCGAGATCTGCATACGACCAGTCAAAGGTGCTGCACTAACATTGTTTCCAATGCCCGTGTAATACCCAGCAACACAATAACCGGTCTCTACACATGTATAATCCACGATCACTACAGCACACAGTATGTGCACTATCACAGAGCCATAGCAGATGTACATACATCCATGGTGCTCACGTACAGACAATGCAGCAGAGTCAAGAGTGATAATCCCAACATACATATCTATATACAATATACATATATATATATATATATATATATATATATATATATATATATATATATATACATATATATATATATATATATATATATATATATATATATATATATATATATATATATATATATATATATATATATATATATATAGCTATATATATATCTATATATATATATATATATATATATATATATATATATATATATATGTAGATAGATACATATACACACACACACACACACACACACACACACACACACACACACACACGTGGCAGGGTTGGGAGCAGAACATGAACGTAAGCACTGTACCACATGACAGCATCACACAGTTACAAAACGCGCTACCATGATCAGTGGATCACATGATTCACACAGGCACACGTCTAGCCTGCAGACAGCAGCATCAAAGGCAAAGACGCTGCACGGATGTTATGGAGAGTGAATACTGTAAAAGCAATGTACTGTTGTCATGCAGCTGGAAACACACACACACACACACACACACACACACACACACACACACACACACTTGGCTGGGCTGGGAGTCGAACATACACCTTCCTACCCTAACACACTACAGCATGACGCATTTACAGAATGCGCTACCGAGATTACTAAGCACAGCAGTCCCAGAGGCAGTCATCTAGGTGCGTGTCATCATCCGCAAAGGCAAAGACATCGGTAGCAAACTGCTGTGGTGTGCGGTGTCTAAAAGCATGACTGCATCCCTAGGCAGACGGGAGCATGCACGCAAACACACACACACACACACACACACACACACACACACACACACACACACACACTTGGCTGGGAGTCAAACATACACCTACCTACCCTAACACACTACAGCATGACGCATTTACAGAATGCGCTACCGAGATTACTAAGCACAGCAGTCCCAGAGGCAGTCATCTAGGTGCGTGTCATCATCCGCAAAGGCAAAGACATCGGTAGCAAACTGCTGTGGTGTGCGGTGTCTAAAAGCATGACTGCATCCCTAGGCGGACGGGAGCATGCACGCAAACACACACACACACACACACACACACACACACACATTTGGCAGGGCTGGGAGTCAAACATACACCTAACTACCCTAACACACTACAGCATGATGCATTTACAGAACGCGCTACCAAGATTACTGAACACAGCACTCCCAGAGGCATACTTCTAGGTGGGTGACATCATCCGCAAAGGCAAAGATGCCGATAGGGAATGTATGTGGTGTGAGGCATCTAAAAGCATTACTGTGTCCCCAGGCAGCTTCAAACACACACACACACACACACACACACACACACACACTTGACAGGGCTGGGAGTCGAACATACACCTAACTACCTTATCACACTACAACATTACGCATTTACAGAATGCACTACCGAGATTACTGAGCACAGCACTCCCAGAGGCATACTTCTAGGTGGGTGACATCATCCGCAAAGGCAAGGACGCCGATAGGGAATGTATAGAGAGTGAGCAGTCTGAAAGCATATTACTGTCCCAAGGTGGACATAGACAAACACACGGCAGTGGTGTGATCGGGGCAACCAAATATCTACGGAGCACTACAACAACACTACATAGATACGGGATGTGCCACAGACAGTACACCCTTCAAGACAGCAACCAGTGTGTTCAATGTAGGCATCCATCGTGACATTGGAAATGGACATCTGTTGCCTGGATGACCACCAGCACTATACAGGATGTCAATGGCCATGGCCACACGCTTAGTATCATACGTCTGTTTGGAATGTACTGTGTGTCCATCTACACAATGGCGTAATGGGCATGCTCACACAGTTAGCAGTTGCAAAGGGCCGTCTTGCATGCACACGGATTCTAATCACGGAAGGGCGCAGTTTGGAATGTACTGTGTGTCCAGCTACACAACGGCGTACTGGGCATGCTCACACACTTAGCAGTTGCAAAGGGCCGTCTTGCATGCACAAGGATTCTAATCACAGAAGGGCACAGTATGGTAGTACTGTCCCCACGTACATGAAGGCCACTCACATGTATTGACCAGTACACACTCAGGAGCTATCACATTTGTCTCAGGTGTAGATCACAGAGGTACTCACCGCAATCTACAATGTAGCCGTCAGACATCACCATGTCATTGGACCAGCAATACACAGCCATACATTAACACAACACCGTGTGACTCATGACCAGTGGACTGTACATAGGTCTACAGCAACTGTGCAGACTACACATGTACTGACAGGGTTCCATCATGTGTTATGCATTGCAATGATACCACTGTACATAACCAGGTCGACTCTACACATACCAGGGGCCCTGGGTCTTACACAGCTGTGACAGATGACTGTCGCTGTATACCAATGAACACACATGTTTGGCTATGTCATACATGTAATTGCAGTGGATATGTGCATGGACCAGACACACACCACATATGTACATAGCATAGCTTTTGCTGTCCACTGTGCAGACAAGTGGCTACAGCAATCATATGCACACAAATGGAAGGTGGGTCCATGGCTGTTGAATGCTAACAGTACATGCGGTAGCAATGTTGACCGAGGACACATTCCCTCTGTACTAGTTACCCATGACACCCATCATATCATACAACAGTGCATGTGTTATGGATGTCAACACACATGTCCACCAATTGCAATACATACAAACATGGCTACATGACAGGCATGTAGGAACAACACACATGTACAATCTGTAGTGTGCATGCATCTACCATGCATGTACAGTAGCTGATGTAAGTAACTCATCTGTGCCTAACTACAACATGCAGCTGCAATGCAGCCCCATAATTGACACCTGTATATGGTGACATACTGACAGTATGGTAGGATGTACAGCAGGTATGGATGGATGTGTGTACATAAAGTGGTGATGCACCTGTGTAGATGGATGTTTGCCAGGGATGGCTCACAGCTGTGTCACATGCCATCCAACCATGACATGTGCAAACAGTACGCTATGTTACCATAACTTGACGGTGGAGATATAACACCTATACAGCGGTCAGGTGTTACCGACAGTATGTCACTTGACACCTGTAACACTTACATCCTCCCGTGTGCATATAGCAGCACAATTGCTGAAGGTAGCGTTGCTATACATAATGCGGCCAATACTGCTGCATGTCTGTCAGACGTATCATCATATAGCAGGTGTATCATTCATAGTACTGCCATGTGTGTTTGCTTGTGTGACCATATATGCCACATATGGTGTGGACTACAACCCAATTGTCACACACCCCTGTACACTGTTGTAGAGATCTGTACATACTGCAGTGTGGAAAGCATGACATAGGCAGGTGTGGTGTGTGTATCACACACATCAGCTATTCAAATGTGTATGACATTTGTGGTCTCCACTGTGTGTGTGTGTGTGTATGTAGGTACATATGGCTGTCTGGTGCATGGAGTGAGGGTGTATGCTACCATACAAAACACACAGGATCCCTAACCCCTCATGGTGATGCAGTCCACTACCCTGTTGATGCCATCAGTCTCAGCCGCACTGGCTACCTGTACATGTATGTTCTCTGTGTCACATTGTGTGGGTGCACAGTACTGTGAGGATGATGACCACATAGGCAAGGGTCCTCACCTCAACAGTATGGGGTGTGCGTTATAGTGTTGTTCACCCCATTAGTGTGAGCATGTTCCTGTAATGTGACAGGGTATTACTGCTACACAGTGAGGCCTCATGCTATCAAGTGGCCTCTAACATTATCATTGGCAAGACCGCTGTGTACAACCCCTGCACCATGGCAACATACCTGTGATGTGACCTGGTATGGATGTCACGTCTCTAGCCACTGTAGCCTATTAAACTGCCCACATGCTTCTGGATCAGTATATGTGTGGACATCTGTGGTATGTTAGACTTTCAGACAGTCAGGCTGAGGCTACGTTTAGCATGCTGATATTGCCATATGTGCCTGTGAGTACTCCACAGTTACACATGGGAGACTGCAAACAGTGCTACCTGTAGGCACATGCAAGTAGATCATAAGGAGGGAACCAGGGCATCATTACAAACATACTGTTACTGTTGTTACCATGACACATACTGTGAACATATCACAATGCATGCTAAACCTGTACTACATGGTATGTCTGGTGTGTGTCAACAGTACACAACTAATGTAATATACGTGTCTCTCACTATTCTCACACAAGTATTGTAATATACACTTCTCTCACTATTCTTACACAACTAATGTAAATTACACTTCTCACTATTCTGTTCACCCTGTGCATCAGACCATTTGAGCATGTCCCTGCACCAATGGTGTGGATGACAGGGATGCAGCACAGGCTTCATCATATGCACAGGGTGATAATGTTTGCCAGGGGCATAGGCTGCACCAATGGATGACATCATGTGTGCGGGTAAAGGCCAGTGATATGATTGGACATGTCTGTTCAGTATGCATTTGGTTGTTGTTGTGCCCTACAGATGTCTTTGTTGTGTGCGTGTATGTGTGCACACAGTTCTGCCTTTTCTGAGGCCTACATGGGGTATGATTGACAGCTCCAGATTGTACAGACCAGGTTGTACAGCTCACTGTGTCTGGCCACGGCCACGTGAACTGTGCCTGCCAGGAGTTGCACGGGCACTACGAGGCGGAGGTACAGATTGGCTACTGTCCGATGACACATGCCCACTGGAACAGTGTCCCCGCTGGGAACGTCCAGGGCCACATCCACGTGGCCTGCTGTGTCCTGGTGTGGACAGCGCAGCACCAGCTGCACTGCTACTGCTACCGGCACTATGGGAGCGGGCATGTGAGGTGGCACGCTCACGTTGACCTGCACTAGGTAGTGTGGCTGGCCTATGTCCACATGGCCTATGCCTCACTCCTACCAGATGTTCCAGCACAGACAGCTCACGCTCGTGGATTGCCATGCCACGGTCAAGGATTCCAACCATGTCACCCAATCGCCTGTCAAGAACATCAGCAATCTGCTGTTGAGCATTTGCCAATGCCTGGATGTTGTTATTTAGGGTACGGATAGCAGCCCTCTGCAGCCTCTGCCCATCCCTGGTGTGCCGTTCAGCACGTGCCTGTGCCGCCATTGCAGTCTGGAACATGCTTCTGGTGATACCAGCTGCTGCACTCTGTCCTGCAGGTGCATGCCTGCCAGAGGTCCTCCTACGAGCAGCACTGCCCACATGCTTGTGTGGCACATCTGCAGTCATTTCACTGACACCATGGTGTGTAGACACACCTTCTGTAGCCACCACACATTCCTGTTCCACGCTAACAGACGCTGACTGTCCTTCCTCTATGGCCACTGATGATTCGGTATGTGTTGGCAGCAGAACTGTGTGCGGGGAAGAGGGGGACATAGCTGGGATGGCAACCGTTGGCACAGATTCAGCCCCTGACAACCCTGCCTGCACCTCATGCATATGTTCATCACTGCTAGTATCTGTGGGGACACTAACATCAGATGGACTGCAGGAGGGTAACTCACCTACATCACCTGTGAATGCAAAGAAAGACTCTAAATTACAATAGACACAGACACACACACACACAGACACACACACACAGACACACACACACACACACAGACACACCATGCATGTGATTTGACAAATGGCATGCAGCATGCCTGTGGTACAGCAGAGGGCATGCAGCTCGGACATTAATAGTGTTAATAAGCATACCTCCCTGGGGTGCACACTACAGCAAGCAGGTGTCATATCAGTAGCCATGCAGTTCACACAATCATGGTAGCATGCATGCATTCCCGTGATACACCATGTGGACCAGAACAGGATCACAGTACACATGGCTGGCGTGACCTTGACATGTACTCTGCTGATGTGTGCATTAACATGCATGCATGTCTGACACAATGGTGTCCTGACACATGTACAGCATCATAATAGGCATCACAGTGTGGTGTTGTCTGTATGCTGTACAGATAGACTGCATGTTTAGCAAATGTGCATGAGCATGGAAGGGTAGTGTGAGCCGTCTACATTGCTATACAGTGTGAAGTACAGACACTGTGCCATTGCATGGCATCTTGAGGCATCTATATTGCTGTACAATGCATAATATGTACACATTGCATAGCCATAACTGCATGCATACCCATGACATAACTGGATTGTGACCCACGATGCTGAGGTGTATACACACCAAACCATGCTGTGTCAAGTGACAGGTCACTGGAGGCCTACAGCTGATACCCCTGCACAACAACTACAGGGTCTTAGCTGCCTGGAAACCATGTCCACACATAGTAGACATGTCAATTCACCATTTCCCACATGACATTGATGTACCACACACACACGAGGTGCACAGCTAACGGTGATGTCCTACAGCAGCAAGGGAAATGCACAGTATCTGTGGCCTGATGTGGTGTCAATGTCTGTGGAAGCTGTACAGGTGACTACTGTCATGCGATGACACAGTCGTGATGTGCAACTGATCGTCTATGGTAGACTTCAGTGACACCTCCACTAGCTCTGCACAGGCTGTTAGGATGTCCACTGTACCACTTCAACTGTATAATCAGTCAACTAAGGCTATAAGCGGACCATGTGTGGACAATGTGCAACAGGGTGTATACACATCACATCTACTGTGTGGCTATGTGTCTCTGGCCATCCCCCATGGCCATGTGTGCACATGTGTTGGCCAAATGTGTGTGATGGCCATCTATCTCACATGTTTGTGTTGTCCCATATGACATACGCCCATAGATGTCAGATATGTCACCATCCGCAGGGCTATGCAGACAACGGGTTGTATGTTTGGTATGTGGGGTATGGGTCATGGGATAGTGTGACAATATTGCAGCCAGGACACTACATGTCTGGGACATGTCAGATGGCACATCACAATGTGTGCACCCAATGCAGGGGCATACAACACAATGGTGACACCTGTGGGCTGCCCATATCACAGCTCACTGTGTGGTACTGTTTGCGTACCACACATGTTGTTCCAATGCATACTACATATGCCTCCATTGTAGAACACCTCCACCGTTGTATGCACAACTGACCACACATGTAGCATTGACAAATACTGTGGTTTCACGTTGGTCTATCATTACGTTTGTATATATTGCACATGGGTGTCCTGTGTGAATGATGGGTGCTGCAAGCTGTATATCGTGACTGGAATGAACATCAAGTGTGCAAGTGTTAACTGGCCACATGGCAAATAGATCTATGCTTTAACATGCCTGATACTGATGGCAGTCTTACCTGCAATGGAGTCATGTCTGTGCGGCATGCCAGAGGTACCTGTATAGGGGTGACACAGCAGTATGAACATTATCCATGACTGTATGACAGCCACAGGGTGCACTGTGCATGTTAACACATTTGCCTGTATACTAGCAAATAGTATGCACGTGTATGCAAACACAGGGTAGCATACTGTAGTATGCAGCTTGTGTGTCCACATACCTTGCATATGTTGTTACTTTACATAATGTACAGTGACACATGCAACTAAATGGGATATAATAGCCATATGTGCAGTACTGACTTACCAGGCAACTCCAGGCTCATTGGTTGGGAGACACCCACCTCCACAATGGCAGCTACAGTTTCTGGATGCTGTTCTGAGGGTGCCCCCAGACTGGCCAGTAGCTCCTCGGTGTGTGTGAGTGGGGGCTGGGTTGGTGGCCCACCACCTGTTCCACCTTGTTCCCTGGCAATTGCAGTGGCACACTGTTTTGCATGTCGTATCAAGTCCGTGCAGTGTCTACACACCTGCTGGTAGGTATGGTTATGGCCATCCACATTGTTCACCCTCCTGTGAAGATCCTGCCACAGGTCGTCTTGCTGCTGGGCATGCTGTGGCACATGGCTGAACAACACCTCATAGTTCTCATGGAGGTACGGGATGAGGACATTATCCTCCTGGCGGCTGTACACCAGGAGGCGTGCATGAGGCATTATCTGTAAGACATAATGATGGTGACGGGTCACAGTTTCGGAGATGTACAGACATACTGCTGCACATACATTTCTATGACATCTAGTACATCTGCACAGTTATCTTTGCAAATCATCATGACACGGACACGACTGACGTGTTAGTGTCACATACATGTAACACCCGTTGTGCATTGGATATCATCACCAGATATGTGTGTCACCTCATTACAGTGTTCATACTCCATGTGAATGATGTCTTGATGTGGGCATGTCTATTTGCCTGCACTGGTGTTCTTACCTATCTGCACATGCCTGGATGTGTCCTCGGTAATGCTGTTGACCTTGATGTTGTGTATATGTCACATATCAACACAGACACAGCCTTAATGGACTTGAGCAGTGACAATGCACACATATGCATGGAAACCTGTACATGCATGTGTTTTGCCATATACAACTACACAGCACAGTACAGCTGTTCAACATCCTGCCACGGATCACCTGTGTTGCACATGTGGTAGACATGGGACAATGGTTAGTCGGACGTCATTCGCAGGGATGCTTATGAACCATAGCATGTATGGGCAAGGTGTCCTAGCTGTGACAGACAGCCATTATGTCACCGCGAGGTGTATCAGTGCCACATTACTGATCCAGACAGTTGATACTACATCTACCATGCGGCCATCACACCATGTATGACTGGGATGACATGTGCAGCTTTGATGGACAGGGTTGCATGGTTTGGTGGGAGTATGTCACATGTATGGCACAGGGATCTTTCCAGCATATGGCAATCCTAGTATTTGGACGGTGGATGTCCATGACATGTATCTTACAGATCAGGATATGGACATGCAGCATGCCCATCATCATGGTGTAGCAGATGTCTTTATGCAAGGTAGACAGCATGCTGCATAGTGGAGGTGAGGATTGTGAAGGCTGGTATCGCCCATACACGCATGGTCATTACCCCTTAAAGGTGATATGTGATCCAATATTGGTCACCCCAGTGCTGTATATGCCTGTCCAATGATCTCCATGCTCATGGATGGCACCCTGTCATGACATGGGTACCTCATATGACTACCTATGGGGCCTGGAGATGTCACCAAGTCAGGGAGGTGTACTGCACAGCACCATCCCTTACACAGTGTCCATAATGATGACCACAGCCTAGGTGGTAGTTAATGTGTACAGGGATGTTCATCTAGCGGTGACAATGCTGATATCATCCATCAGAATGTGCACATATGTCACACACCTCACCCACACAGCCCATTCCGTATGTTGTTCACAACACTGACACAGCTATTCCTCATAAGTCATGGCCATTCACATCCTTACATACACAGATGCCTAACATTTGTCTGTGTGGTATGGGCTACAATGAGGATGGAGTACAACACATTAACCCTGTTCTACTGTAGCTGGCACTGGTGTGATATGCACATGTCACTCTAGCACCATTTGTAGTTGTGAGTCTGTCAACAGGCCACTGGTAGAACACTCCTGTGACATACAAAGGTATTTGTAATCAAACATCCGTACTGTCTTGTACATCTGTACTGCTAACATCTACAGTGATAATGGTTCATGGACATGCACACCATACTCAGCAGGGTTATAGTATGGTGCCACACATTATCACTGTCGTCACCACTTGTGGGTTGATATTATCCAACACCCTATCTGTATTTTATGGTCATGCTAGGCACTTGTACAGAACTTGTGAGCATGTCATGAGCTACTGATTAATATAGCACCCATTCCACACCCTTTCCCACAGGTACACTGGCTGTGCTACAATTTCCAGCTTGCGTATGGTACAACAACTGTTGTACACACATAACTCACATATCCTGTGAGACATGGTTGCATATACAGGCATGTCCAACTGTCACATACCAGTACTATTGCCTGTCTATAAGATGGATATGTCATACATGTGGCAATGGAGCAATTGTCTCATGTACACATTCAATGCTCACTTCCCGACATACGACACTACAGCCTGTGGGGGATGTACTTATGCAGCACTGCTGGGGGTAATGCTGTCACCAACCCTGACTGCACCTGACAGTCATGTGGGGATGTGTAACATTCGCAACACACCACACTCATCACATAGTCTCACATGAACTCCACCACAGGGCACACATACAAGGACAATGTGTGCAGTACCTCTCCATACTCTGTGTAGGCACCAGAGGAAGCCCCCATACGGAACACAACATCACCAACTTATAGCCCACAGACTCATGTGTGCCCATCACAGACAACCAATAGTGTGTTATAACATACACAACACACCAGTCATCGGTGACTCTGTAGGCGGTCACACTGCAGTTCCACACAGCAGACTACACAAGGTGATAGTCACTTACATCTTGCTGTCGGGTAACTGGTTCTGCAACATGACCTATGCACCCATGCCACACCTCACCAGGTATGCTGTGACTTGTCATTCTCCATGTTAGTGTGACTGCCCTGAGATGCCACTTCACAGACTACGTGTGCAGGGACATGCAATAGCTCGCCATTCTTGTAGCCCTGAAGGTGTGGGCCAAGCCCTGGGGAGCATTATGCATTCATCCAGACCCAATACCACTGTACAATGCCTGACTGTGTCACTTCAGCAGTTGCCTATGCTTCTGCTGTCATTCCGCAGGCATCTGGTATCTGTCCGCTTTGACTGACCTGGTCAAACACAATGCTTTGGCACAGATGACCTGCACCTGTCAGCCCTGGGAGTACAGCTCACATGCAAGGCTCCTGCTGCTTCTATACTGCCTGTCTTGCGCAGTTTCCAATAACAGTCACCGGCAGAATGGGAACTGGCAAGCATGACATGGGGTCATGTGACACAATGCTTGCATCTTCCTCTGTGATGCATGCAGGCAAGGCACACCTTAGAATGCACCACTCCAATATCTCTGCAGTGACTGGGACCTGCCTCTTGTCTCTGCAGAGCACACCTGCAATGGCAGGTTATAGACAGACCATACCTTTCAGGCAGATACCTGGACTGGCACACCCACAGCTGAGGTGTTCCCACATCCCACTATGTTGTACACACATCCTGGCTAGTTACTTAGCACAATGCATCAGAGGTGCTCCACATGCAACTAACTGTGTCCGGAACCACTATACACATTGTAACAAGCTGCAGATTCCACTACATACCCCATGGTTACCAGACCTCATTTGTTGGTGTGCTGGACAGTAGGGCTCAGACAGCTACTACTGATGTGTGACTGACACTAACCCACACTTAACTGGGATAGCCACTCATGTACTGACACATCCATGAGTCATAACCTCCACTCGGCTGGATAAACCCATACACACCACCTCCAAGACCAACATTAACCTTGACATGAACACTACCAACATGTGACTGGTGTTCCACACCTGTGGTCATCCCCTCATTGGTGGAGTCTGAACATATGCTAATCAACCTTGTTAGTCACATCCTGGCACCACACCCTTCACGGCATAGACAGTACATAAGTACTGCAACACCTACTACAGATGTCTTATGACAGCGGTTGTTAATGTCATGACACCCATGCAGATGGACATTGCACATACAAATGCTGCAACACACCCCAGTGCACTTCAGTAGCACGTACACAACTGCATGGATCATGCTATGCCACACAGAGCCATGATGGTACACACCAGATAACAGACGCCACTCCGGTGGTCAAGTTCCATGGACATAATGTACAACAATAGGTGGCGGCTGTTGCACAGTGGTGTACAATACCATGGGTGGGGTAGCTCACTGGTCAGCCTTGGTAGGGCCATGGGATCCCTCATCATATACTCCATGACTAGCTACGTAAACATTACTGCGACACATTCCAGGGTGTACCACAATGCATTATGGTGGTATGTCAGTAGTCACTGGCAATACCCACATCTGCTGTCACATACAACAGTCACTCAGGAACATTACAGACCCAGGTGATATTGGCAACATGCTGGTGGATGGATTCAATGCTAACATTACACCCTCTCACTCACTACAAGGCCACAATCCATGCAGGAACATTGCGGTGTCCCTGCGGTCACACCTACACAGTACTAACCTGCACTCTATATGTCCTGGGACACTGGCCCCATGTCACCTTCCTAAGTCCCAGGCCGTGATGTCCACACACCTCTGAATGACATGTCTCCCCACTAGGCCACCATATTCAGTAATAGCCTTGTATCAGACATTGTGGCCCCTGAAGGGCACACAGCAACATTCATCACACTCCACACAGGTGGCACCACAGTGTACGAGTGGGACTGTAGTCCTACACACCTGACTGAACTGTTCTGCATGGTTATGGGGCACATCATCAAGGACGTCATTCACAGAGACATTGTTGGGCTCCGGTCCTTTGATGCCACCTGGGTTGGACTTGATAGGGCCAGAGCATGGCCCCTACACCTGGTGGACTCCTTTCATACAGTTACCAGGGTAGTTGATGATGGTGCAGGAGTCCACACATCCTACATTGTCCTCTCATTGCCTCTCAGCACTGTTCTCCATTCTGGTATTGACAACATACACATCCACCTGCACATCGTACCCTATGTCTCAGGATGTTATGCAACGTGGCTCATGGACAGGACACACAATGAGGGTAGCATAACATAGTAAGTACTGCATTTCAGTTACATTTGGCATACCACAGTCCTCAGTCATAGGGCCCCTCATGTTCAGTATATGCTTCCCTGAGGTACAGGCTAGCACAGAGGGACTTTCCCTGCCTAGCTTTACAACCCCCTGCATACAAAGTGCCATGATTGATCCACCAGCTGATACTGACTCCATCCATATGGGTGTCACTGTGACAGATACCTGATATGAATATCATGGCCTCAAGCTGCATGACACAAGGTCCATGGACATCACCTTTGCATTACACCATTCACCCACTGTCACATAGGTGGAAGTCCCCTACATACGTGTCACATTGTACATGTTTGTAGTACACACGTATGTCACACCCACTACTGTGATTACCGTATTGCCACTGTGGCGTGGACATCCTTCTACATGGCCACACTTATCTGTACTGGGTGTGTAGCTGCTACATAGCCACCCATTGTACCTCTGAACTCAAGACATCTACACACATTCTAGGGTACACCACCCCATTTAGGGTGTACCTTATACAACAGCTACAGCTTTACATACCGCAACATTAACATGCCATGAAGTTTATTGAGCTCTGACAGCTAAGGTATGCTGCTGAACTACGGACACCACATCTGTACACATTTGCATACTACATACTCATGGGTGACCTCTGCTGAACAGACAGGGCCCATGTCCACAACAATATTAATGGATATACTCCACATACGCGACATACGCAGATGCCACTGTGAGCAACATGCTCATGGATATGTGCACACATGCAACAATGAGTGAGATGTGCTTGAGGGTTACATTCCCAAACCGGACACTCACCATGCTTTGGAACATGACTCCTATGTACATCACGCAGGGACACTCAGTAGCACTGTTCATGTGATACCTCCCTTGGTGTTTGGGACACACATGTACACCAGGGATCACTGCAGTGGCTGTACTGTGCAGAGGTGCAGGTAACACATGGCTCTGCTGATCACAGGACACTACCCTAGAGAGGTGCCACCGGTGTGAACACTGTGGTTGTGCTTACACATTGACTTGCCAGACTGCATAGTACCCCACTATGAACCTGTGAAGCTATTACATGTCCTTTGTGCATGGTTACTTGGTAGCCCTTCCATTTAGATTATCTATCATGCTATTACAATGTCCCATGCCTACAAGCCATATGTATCCTGTTATTGTACATGCCAATAGACGGTACCTGTGGTATGCATGATATGCCTGCTATGCTGTGTAGAATATCTGACATATCTACCTACAATACTATACATTATACATATTTTACATAGTATCCCATAATGCAAAGCATACTTGCACAGCGGGACCACCTTCGACATGTCATTGCCGTTATATGCCCATACACATGCCTACTGTGACAGTATATCAACATATACTATCCCTGGCTATGGTACGTACTTGTTGGACATACCCTACCACTAACGGTGGGTTGTATGTAATTGTTCTGTTTAAAGCCCTCGTATAGCATCCCTTGTGGTGTCTGTGATGTGTACCTTGTGGCCCACAGCTGGATGCACAGTTTCTACAAGTTTAAGTATGCTCAGCAAGACATCACTACATAAATACCTTTTCCCACATTATGCATTGCGGACACTTTTAATTAATGCAAAACGAGCTATACATACAGTAAATAATTAATACAACACATGCTATACATATACTTACATACAGAGTGTTCTACATACCTTGTTATCGTTACGTACTTTCGTCTCTATCTCTCTCACACTGCTTACATGGGTATTTTGCATGAGCATACGGTTTGAATGTCTGGCAAGTCTTCCTTATATACGTTGATACCTGTAACATGTGGTTTCCTGCCGCCTATTGGTGAGTCTGAGTGACTAATTACTTGCATATCAGCTTTGCAGCTACTACATTCGCCAATTATGCGGCAACAGTGGGGTATAATTGACTTCTCCACTTGGGCATTGGCCATTTGCTCTACCTTCGGGGACATGGCCTGTATTGCATTTTGTTATGTGTAATTGCAACTGCTATGCATAGAGACAAGTATACTTTGGATTCATGTCCCCCGTGGATTGTGTGTGACAGCTAGAGTATGTGGTTCAACATGTGGGTGTACCTGTCATCCCAACGTCTGTTAACGGACTACTGCAAACAAAACCTGTAACATCGCCGTTTGTTCCATTATACAATGGCTGCAATTTTGCATGGTGCCTTTAATTGTGTCTCTCACAAGGTATGTCGACAGTTCTGCAGTTGTAATTGACTGACTGGATGTTTGTGCTGTTATTACAGTCTGTATTGCTATAGTTTCTAGTGTGGGAGATGTCGGTGGGTGTACGTACCATATACAGGTTTGTGGACCTTGCATTTATACATATTCCATATATATGTGTGTGGGCTCCATCCCTTATTAAAGAGCTATCAGTTAGTAGACTTATGTTACGGGATTGTACATTGGGCCATTGTTAATTGGTTTCTATATAGTATGCAGGTGAGGTTGATACTTCCATACCTCCGGACTTGCAGCGATATGTAAAGGGATATGTCTACATGACAACTATCCCGTGTATGTCTGTCCCAGATATTTGCAGTCATTGTGGTTGTGTTGGCAACAGAACCTCTTTGCCATGGGTTGACACCTTTTCATATGGCCATTGTTGGACACTTCCGGGACACACAGCGGTGTTTACAGGCCAACACATAGCCATGGTCAGTACACAGGATAGCACATACTTTTATCCTCAATGCATACCTATTGTTGTTGGACTTTGGCTACTTATCATATTGCATGTAACATTCACGTTTCTTACATACAGGCATAACTATTTAATGCAACTATTACATTATGTATGGGACATATTAATGTCCTACGATCTTAGACATTTGCCCTTTGTAATGTTTTATGTCGGGACACACCTGCCCAGGGAGGGGTTGTCCCTCCCAATGTGGGACAGGTGGTGACTGTATGCCTACGGCTAGCTATACCCACACCTACCATAATCATCTACCTCCGAGTTGGCACTAGCAGACACGTGATGCAAACACACACACGCATTACAGTCACACGGGGATGCACACGGCACCCTCAACACACACATACACAGACTGCGGCACTCACACACACAGTTGAACACAGTACCTACGTGGACCGCAACACAGGCAGCGGTTCCGAATTATCCATTCATATCATCATACTATTATTCGCAGTTGTACTGTTCTCTTTCGGTCTTTCAGCCTCGTGGTTACGCATGTCGGTATGTTACACATTCCATAGTTGGTGGTATCCTAAGTATTTGTACCTCCAAGATATTATGACTGTCATTGACCTATCTATATATATTTGCAGATATCGCTGAATCCGTATATATCAACATATATCACTCTATCGCCCTTTCTATCTGTATTATATATATGTATATATGTGTACACACATATATATGTATATATATATATATATATATATATATATATATATATGACTTGGTCAACAGTTCATATGATCGACTGTTTATTTGGTCGACAGTTCATTTGATCGACAAGCATTTTCCCCCTTCCCCAATGTTGTGTGACCCTGGAGTTGATATATATAGTTGGGGGGGTGTGGGGTACAGCCCCCCACATTGGGGGGTGTGGGGGGTGAAGCCCCCTACCTAAAATGCTTGTCGATCAAATGAACTGTCGACCAAATAAACAGTCGATCATATGAACTGTCGACCAAGTCATATAGACCCATATATCTATATATCTATATATATATATATATATATATATATATATATATATATATATATATATATATATATATATATATATCTGACGGGGAAAGTGACAGGCAAGCTACACCTTTCATTGTGTACTTGTTGGTGTATACTGTTTCGTGGACTCCGCACGTTTGTGTCTGTACCTGTCACACTACACACATGGCATAGGTTAGGGTTGCCAGCTGTCCCACTCTGCGAGGGACAGTCCCTCTTTGTGCAGTTGTATCCTGCAAAATATTGAAAACATGGCAAATGTCATGTGATGTTAGAACATACTTATTTCCTAGAGTTTATGTAATAATCGCATAATACAGTTATTCTGTATCTGAACCAACAAACAGAATAAGTAAGTAAACATTACAAGAATGAGCTTTTATCTAGGCAAAACAGTGCAGTTCTGCTTTCCGTACTGGCCGGGTGTATGTGTCGGCCTGCAGGCATCTGACGTATGTCCCACATTAGTACTTTGAAGAGGTGGCAACCCTACCATAGGTACATCTTGCCTAGCAATAGTGTTAGGTGATTCTATACTATTGCGTGTTCTACACCTGGCAGTGGTCGTTTTACCCTTAATAGCAGGCGCTATTAGTACAGTGGTATATAATGCTGGTTTCACCTGTTCTGGACATCATTCACCGTGATCTGCGCGATATTCGGAGTAGCTTATCCCTGTTTTGTGCATATCCATATAGTCATATTTAAACGTCACTTACCAGCAGTGGGCAATGCATATTCCTGGTTATGTGTGCTAAATATATGGATCTGATGACCTGCATCTGACATGCATTACTCGTGCCTTCGGGATTACTTTATATCCCTTGCAGGACGTGGGACCGGGAACATGCACGACGGTCACTGCATTTAACATATGGCCATCTGGGATTTGTACACCTGTTATGTCGTTTTGTACATGGAGTACACTACAGTTGTTACTCCATACTGCAATCACATGGATAACTCAGTTAGTTTACATATTGATGAGTCCAGTTAATGGTATGTCCATGTGATGTTTACTGTATGTGTTCCAGCATTGGGTATGTATATCACAGTGAGCCACACACGATACTGTGCTACACCTTCAAACGACTGTGGTTGGAGCATGCTGGGGTGATGAATACCTGTCATGGGTACACCCCATGCCTTGACACACTCCGTGCTGAGTGTCTGCAGAACAGTGCTTAAACACATGTGCTCCCACGATTGCCTCTGCTCCTCTACACAACAGTTGGTTACTCGATGTTGTGGCGACAGCGGACACTGTTTGCCCTGTTTGGTGTATGGCCTCTGACAATCGACCATGTACCCACCGATGTACCTGGGTACCTATACACACAGCACCAACATATGCTGATAGGCACATATACTGTTCAGGTGTTGACATTCCATGTTCCAATAGCTGTTGTGTGTACAATGTTTGTGGGCTGCCTATGTAGGATTCACACAGTGGGCCACCTATACATTACAATTTACAGGTGGTCGTGCTTGTGTGCCATCCATTTTACTGTGTGTGCAGGTGGAGAGGTGTGTCAGTCCGTAGGGGCCTACACTGTCAGTGTATGTGCTATATGTTCCCTCTTTGCCAAGGCATAGGCATATTGGGCATGCCTCCATCTGCCTACTGGGGCTGGCACAGTGTGTTCATGGTCTGAATCCCTCTGTGTCTGTGATGGCCTTGGCAAATGCGGTGGGCTATGAGGGCCTTCACCATTTTGTCCCTGCTGCAGCTGCTTCCACAGGATCATATTATGTAGCATGGCACATACTATGATGATGTGGGCACATGTGCCTGGAGAGTACTGCAAGGCTACCAGATGTGTCCAAGCACCAGAACCGTGATTTCAGCATCCCGAACACACGCTCTATGATGATTCTGGTTTGAGCGTGTGCCTCATTATGGCGTTCTTGCATGGGTGTGTGTGCATTTCTGATGGGAGTCATCATCCACGGCTCCAGTGCATAGCCAGCATCCCCCACAAGGTGGCCATGTGGGATGTCCCCCCTGACAAATACCTGATACAGCTGTGAGGCATGCCAGATATGGGAGTCATGGTAGCTTCCAGGGCTGCCAGCACACACATCCATGATTATGCCCTGGGCATTGCACACAACCTGGCAGTTGATGGAGTGGAATCCCTTGCGGTTTATGCAGCACCTACCATGCTCACCGGTTGGTGACTTGATTTGTATGTGCATGCAGTCTATCGCACCCAGTACCTCCGGGTAGTGTGCCACATGGTGGAAGTGATGCATATTGCTGGCCAACTCCTCCTGAGTTCGGAGGAAGTATATATGCTCATTGGCATGTGGTAACATGGCATCCAGGAACTGCTGTAGTACCCTGGATGCTGATGCCTGTGAGATCCCCATTATATCTCCACTTGGCCTTTGAAAGGTACCTGTGGCTAGTATTCGCATGCTTACACATACCTTCGTGTCCACTGGGATGGGTTCACCTCTGTTATTTCTGGTTCTCAGGCGTGGCCGCACAGCTCCACTATTTGCTGTAAGATGTCCCTGTCCACCCTGTAACGCTCTACTATCTCCAGATCATGTAGCCCCTGATAGGTTACCCTTGGTCTGAACACTCTTCTCCTCCTCCGGGGCCTGTGGTGGTTGTCGGCATCATCCTCAACAACACCGTCAGTCTCTAACACATGCTGATGAATCAAAGCTATGGCAGCTCCCAACATGTAAATTTTAAAAGTTCCCCGTGTGTTTACACCTATGGTGCAGTGTTTGGGAATTCACAGGTGTGTGTAGGGTGCTTTCACACTTTATACTATTGTGCTGTGAACACCGATGATGTCATAGGGTGTGTATGTACGATCATAGCTACAGGATATCTTATGTGTTTTACTACCGTAAATACTATTGTTGTGTCTTTGGTGTTGAATTACATTTGGCTGCCGGGGATTACCTCTTGACCTTCCCTTTACATTTCTGCATGTTCCACCTACCATTTTCTGGCATGCATATGGCAGCCTGCTTTAATTTGTACTTTCCTAGACTTGGCGTATCTTGCGTAATGTGTGCTATTGCCGGTCTACTGTCGGTTTGCTTTGCTCTGCTATGACAGATCTCCTATCTTTGCAATCCAATGCCTCCCCTCCTTTCTTTGCATTCCAATGCCTTCCCTATCCTGTTTTGCAGGTTTCTGCGAGCAGACTTGACAGCTGCCGCCGATTGGCCGCCGTGAGTTGATTGGTGTTGATTGCTCATTAGTATGCCAATTACCCTATTTCAGCATTTCCTTCTTTTCTTCCCCTGACCTTCCTGTTTGTGCTATTGTTCGCGCCGCGTGCATCCACTTACTGGGTTTCGGGGACATTTTCATCCCCGTACACATGCGCTTTTGGTCACCATGTGTGCTCTCAACTAAACGATTCTATACCTTCCTACCCACCCCTGTCCTGCAGCTTTGCTTAGCAACGGACAGGCCAGATTTGCATTGCTCCAATGTGCTTACTGCTACAGTGGCACACCCCTCTGCTGATGTCATGTATCTCCTCTGAGCCACTCCTCGATGTTATAGCGCTGCACCGTATGGTTCAACCTTCATCCGGCAGGACATTTGCGATTCAGTATTATCTGCCTCATTTGCATGGCATTGACTACTAATTCATAGTTACCGCTCCGAACACTGTCGCAGGCCCTTAACAATCCTTGCACCTTGGTTGTGGTACTCCATGCCTACCATTGTGTATTATGGTGTACACCTGATTTGTATTACATTGCGATTTTATGACATTTTTATATATTTTCTTTATGTTCCAGTTTGCGCACACATGCCCTGCGGTTCTACTTTGCTTTACTGTGGACATGACATTAAAGTTGTTTTTTAGGTGTTGTGCATTCTTTCTTATGCCATTGGCTGTGTATTTAGCCATTGGCATACGTTAACTTTGTAATACATGAGTCTGGTCCGCTTCCATAGCTCAGATGTTCTGTTTGGGAAAATGTAAATCGTGTTTTTTGGTTTACATTTCCGTGGCCTTACGCTACACCTGCACCACTTCATGGATTGCTATATGCCTTCATTTGCATGGCACGACACTGTGCATGGGGTGATTAGCATACCTATGCCGAGGGTTGCGCAGTTCTGGCGTACGCCGGTAGTGCACGTGGTATTGGATCATACCTGAATCGCTCAACGGCCATATTTGGCGTTATTCCACCTATGCTACGCCTGCGCCTAGTGCAAGCTTCATGAATCCCGGGGATTATTTATTTTTTTAATTTATTTTACATTTGTTTACTGGGAGTATACGAGTGAGCCCAAAAAGGCCCACTTTCAGTGGAGGCCTTGGGAGAAAAGGTCCAAGTTACATAGTAGACAGTGTTACCATAGAGTGTAAAAGAATAACAGGTTACATACTAAACAAAAAAACAAGCAACAGTGATACAAATAATACAGTAAGGATGGCTAATCACACATATTACACATTATAATTGTTGGTCCTTGAATGCAACACATAAAAAACTAAAGCATGAATGTATTTCTACTTAGGGGGTAGGGTGGTAGCCTTACTAAATTAAACAATTAGAATTAAAATATACAGTAATAAGATGGAGATATGTTTCAAAGGAAAGAGTCAGGGAATATAAACATTAGAGAGGAATAAACGTGGGATGAACAGTGCTAAAAATTATTGAGGGGTCAGCCTGGTTTTGAGCATGAGCATAGCCAGTTTTTTGGGTCTATATTATAATATTGAAAGCCGACAATGTCGAATTGGACATTGTCGACACGAGAATATTGAATGCTCAGAATCTCGAGCGTGTAAACGGAAATCTCTGCAAGGGGAGATTTCCATTTACTGCAATGTAGTGCGGTCTCAGAGTTGGTATATTTAAGTAGCAGGGAGTGTGGGAGGTGCAGGGGGGCTTGCCCCCTACTTAAACCCATTACGGTACTTTTTTCTTTTTTTTTCTTTTTTGTCTTTTTATAAGGTCGACGTTTGAAGACATCAACCATATGGTGTCAACCATATGTTGTTCGATTTTTTCAACCGTTGATCTTACAATATAGACCCAGTTTTTTTATGCAAATGAGTCTTGAGAAAATTTTTGAATTTGGAGAGGGTTATACTGTGAACTTGGGACACCACACCACAAATGCTTTTCCATTCAACCTTGGAACCTGCTGTTAACATGCAACCAAATGAAATACCTCAAAACAAGTGTTTTTGCAATCTTCCATACAGCTGGGGTAATCTACTAAAACTCCCCAAATTTACATATACCAAATTTGTGGTAACTCTACACTGTGGAAATCATAAAGTCTAAAATATAGTTACCAGTGGTCTCACCAATCCAAACCAAACACAAAGAAGTTGCAAAAATAACAAGGACTTTTTCAGAATATCAATAAATCATTCACTTTAAATACACACCATAATACTCTTCAGGACTTGCATGACCGTGGAATGTATAAAGTCCACAATACAGTGGCCAGTGGTCTCCACTAACCCCTTTCTCTGAATCTTTGATAACTGAGTTAGGAATGTCAACAAGCTGGAGAAGTGAACACATATGAGGGCATCCACATAAATAGTTTGGTGCAATTTGACTGGACCGCATATTATTTATTTTTTTAATTTATTTTACATTTGTTTACTGGGAGTGTCCAACTGAGCTCAAAGAGGCCCACTATCATTGGAGGCCTGGGGGAAAAGCTCCAAGTTACATAGTAGCCAGTGTTACCATAGAGTGTAAAAAAACAGGTTACATAGTAAACAAAAAACAAACAACAGTGATACAAATAATACAGTAAGGATGGTTAGTCACACATATTACACATTATAATTGTTGGTTCTTGAATGCAACACATCAGAAATTAAAGCATTAATGTATTTCTACTTAGGGGGTAGTGTGGTAGTCTCACTAAATTAAACAATTAGAATTAAAATATACAGTTATAACCTGGAGATATGTTTCAAAGGAAAGAGTCAGGGAATATAAACATTACAGAAGAATAAATGTGGGATGAACAGTCCTAAAAATTACTGAGGGGTCAGCCTTATTTTGAGAAGGAGCATAGCCAGTTTTTTATACAAATGGTCCTTGAGAAAATTTTTGAATTTGGAGGGGGGGGTTGGCTGTGGAAAGAATGGGTTGGGGAACTGAGTTCAAATTTTTGGAGATGTGCTTTGAGAGCAAGGGATCCATGTAACTATTATTGCCTTTAGAGATTTCTACAATAAGTTTGCCAGATGTGCAGAGGGATCTATATCTAGTGTAGAGTTTTACTAGGTTTTTAAGGGCTGGATATTTATGTGATAGGTAGATGATGGAATGGCAAATTATGAGTTGTCTGAAGCACAACAGGTTTGGGAGTTCCAACCAGTCTAGTTTGTGAAAAGCTTGACACTGATGTGTTCTGTAAGGGAGGTTGGTTGTAAACTTGGCTATTTTGTTGTAGCAGGCTTCCAGTTTATTTAGATTTGTTTTCTTTAAATTTGTGAAAATTGGAGTGACAAATAACAGAGTGGAGAGTATATGGCTTTGGGCAATGGCTATTTTGGTCGTTTGGGTGAGGAATTATTTGGCTCCATAGAGTGCTCCAAATTTTATGTGGACCTTTTGATTGCTTGGGATATGTGTAGGTCATAACTGAGGGATTTGTCTGTGGTGATACCTAGTAGTTTGGTGTGATTTAATGGCTCTATTTTTGGTGTTGTTAGTGGAATAGATGGCAAATGGAATGGGGAGTTCAATTGTTTTATTGTTGGTAAATAACAGAAGTTTGGTCTTGTTGGGGTTGAGTATTAGTTGTTTGGCAGAAAAGTAGCATTCAACATCTGTAAATGCTTTTTGTGTTTTTGCAAGAGTTCAGGAATTGATGTGGCTAAGGAGATGAGTATAGAATCATCTGCATATTGAATAATGTTAGCTAATGTGGTGGCTGAATTGAGATCATTTGTAAATTTGTAAATAGAAGAGGACCAAGTATGGAACCTTGGGGCATGCCTACTGAGACTGGTAAGAGTAAGGATATATTTTGTCTAGCCATTTGACAGCTTGCTGTCTGTCTGGCAAGTAGCTATGGAATCATGATAGTGTGGATTGTGAGAAGTTTAAGGTGGCTAGTTGGTACAGAAGTTGGTGTGAGACAGTATCAAATGCTTTTGACATGTCTGGGAAAACTGATGAAACATAAAGGCCATTCTTTCTTGACTGGTTGTCTATGTCTGTGAAGCTAATTTGGGCAGATGTGGTGATATGCCTTGGTCTGAAGCCATGTTGTGTATCTGAAAAGAGGGTACTGTTCAGGAGATAGGGAAGGATTTGTGAGTGCATACATTTCTTGAGGGTCTATATTAGAACACCGAACTTTCAAAATTTTGAGTGTTCTAATATCAACCCATTTTCAGCGAACGCTGAAAATATTGAAGAAACAGAAAAACAATTTTTTTCCTAGGGAAAGAATTCGGTTGTCCGTTTCTGTTGCTTCGGTATTTCCAGCGCCTTGGTGGAAAGTTACGGGTCAGGTTCAGGTAAGTGGGCGATTGTGTGGACGTGAGGGTTAAGGCGGGTTAGGTGAGTTAGGGTTAGGGTGCAGGTCAGGTAAGTGGGCGATTGTGTGGACGTGAGGGTTAGGGAGGGGTAGGTGAGTTAGGGTTAGGGCGCAGGTGAGGTGACTGTGCAATAGTGACGGATCTTAGGGTTAGGGTTTTGGTTAAGGTAAGTGGATAGTTAGTGGTGTATGTATAGTTTAGTGTAGGGTTAGGTGTAAGAGTTTAGGTGTAGGTGTGTGGATTGCTGTTTGTTTGGTGTGCTTGTGTTGTGTGTATGTGTTTTGGAACAGCAAATTATTTCCCTACGAAAAAATTTGCTGCTCTCTATTTTCGATGTTTTAAATTTTCGATTAATAGGGTTCAATATTAGAACACTCGACATTTTGAAAGTTTGGTGTTCTAATATAGACCCTTTTCTTGAGGATTTTGGTAATGGAAGGGAGTATTGTGATGGGTCTGTAGTTTGATAGGAGTGTAGAGGTGCCTCCTTTGTGTAGAGGGATAAAGTGGGATATCTTCCAGAGTTTGAGTTTGGGGATGTATTGCTCAGATATGGACTGATGTATAAGTAGGGATACTGGCTAAGTAATGGTTTCAGTTGTCAGCTTCAGAAAATCATTGGGAAGCAGGTTGGCTGCTAGAGTTGAAGGTTTCAGTCGATAGAGAAGTTTGTTAATGTAGCTCGTTTGTATTGGCTTAAGCCTAAATGCTACAGGATTGGTGGCAGAGGTGGCAGGTACAATCAATGGACTGGTAGTGTTATGATTTAGTAGGGACAGTACGGAATTGGTAAAGTGAGAGTTGAACTTGAGTGGCTATGCTTTCAGTAGTGTTTGGGGAGGAGGGGTTAGGGTTAAAGAATGTTTGAGGTTAAGAATTTGGTTTATAGAGGCCCAAATGTTTTGATGGGCTATTTTGATGTTTCTGTTGAGCAGTTGGATAGTAGTTTTTTTTCCTGTTTTTTTATTAGCTTTTTGACTGTGTTTCTTAATTGTCTGTAGTTTTGGAGGGATGCTTGGTATTTGGTGGCCAGATAGTGGGACCATACTCTGCCTCTTCGTTTCATAAGGAGATTAGTGTGTTTTGTTTGCCATGGGGTTGGTTTACATTTTACGTGGATTTTCCTGATGGGGGCTACTTTGTCTAGGATTTCTAGGAATGCGTTGCATTATCTAATTGGAGATATTTTTGTGTGGACCAGTTGCATTGTTTCACGAGGGAATTAAAATATCTGTGGAGAAAGCGGGCAACAGAAAATTGGAATGTATGAGATTATCTATACTAATATCAAATTAACAATTAAATGAAATAAGAAAATAAAAATAAAGATGCATTATTTGTACTCCTAATAAATCCTGTAATTTGACAGATTATGACAAGGGCTTGAGACTTTGAATCTCCTGTGTGTTCTGCTTTTGCACAGCTCTGTAAAGGGCAGTTCATGAGATGTATTTGAAAGAGAAACATTGCTTGCTGAAGCAAACATCTCCTACTTTTGTTAAATCATATGTGTTCATTAAGATTAGGTAGGTGCTCATGTGTATTTATTTTTTTAATGTGGGAAGCATTTAGTATACCAGTCAGAGGCTGCTTTTTACTCTTTATGACACTTTGTGCTGTTAATGGCAGATTAATTACTATATATCTTAGTTACAAAAAAAAGGAATTAGACATTTAGCAACAAAATCTTCCACTAAACGTGTACAAATGTAACGCGAGTGCAACAGTGGTTTGGAGGAGGATTTGAACCTCTATCTCTTATGGTCCTCCTCCTACTGCTAGCTAATTGCAACACACAAATCTCTTTCTGATTAAACTTTTATGTTAATTTACTTTTACCTTATGATAGTGCCCTGTCCTCTTTATTTGTTATTCATTAGAAAACAACTTATTCTACTTGAAATGGATTCTTGTACATTTTTTAAATCTTTATTCCAAGGTTGTATCCTGCCTTTCATTTTTTGCCTTATGTCTTATGCCATGCTTTTATTTATTTACTTTTGTGATATGTTCCTTTATAATTGACTTCTGCCAAAAAGGTTTATAAACATACTTACAGGCACTAAAGTTATTATACTTCACATTTTTTTTGAAAGCTATGGTGGTACTTTACTACTTTTGCCCTTCACCTGCAATAAACTATGTAAGGGTACAGGATAAAGCTGAGATCTAAAAACAATAGCATTTAACCTTGCAGGTTATGGTTATGTTTTAGGCTAAACAACGTATTACAACACTGTCTGTATGTCTGGGCTCCTTGATGAAGAGAAGACGCCGTAAAATAAAATAATGACTTTTTTCTTAAATAATAGACTTGAGGTCAGAATCTAATGACTGCTTCTAAACAAACGCACATTAACTCAATCTTCATAAGGCTATCTGACTTGTGTTATTACTCAGAGAAGCTTTAAGAGCCCTCCTGAGTCAAGTTTCTGGCTTCTTTTCTGTTGCAAAATAGAATGTTGCATGAAATGTAACATTCTACAGCCTACAAATGTTACACTGCAGTACACTAATCCCACAGCTATATGCTTGCAATCAAATATTTATAAGTAAATCCAAGAAAACAAAGCTTAATGTTGGCACAGCACCACTATTCCAGTTGTAAAACAAGTTTAATATAATCTACATGAAAAGATATTCATCCTGCAAAACTGCATTCTGCATCTGCATGGTGAGATGTACATTCACTTATCAGTCTCCTCATACTTTCATATCAGGGGAAACTGATGAATAAGCCAAATAAAACCATAGTTTGACTTCTAAGTTCACTTCAAAGCTAGAGTAAATAAGCCAGAGGGCCATATTCATTAGCAGCTACACTAAGTGTCGCTATCACGTGGGCAGTGCTGTACCCATGAGAGCGTGCTGTTTGATAATTGTTAAACGGCTCTGCATGTTGTGTAGAACCTCAAAACAAGGGGGAAATAGCAGAATATAAGCTAATGAAAGCATATAAAATCAAATTACATGCTAATTAACCAATCCAACATGGTGGAGCTATTCAAGAAGCTATAAAGCAATTGAGCACACTCAGTGCTCACTTTTGCCCTGAATTTCAAAGACTTTGCTGCTATCATTATGCTGTGGTTGTAACAGGCTTTAAATTAAGATAATGCTGCTGCCAGACCTCAGGCAAGAAGAAGAAGAGTGTTTAGACCCTGTTTGACTTTGCATGGGCCGTATGACACAGAAGCTGCATGGATCAGAGTGGACAGGGAAACACCAGATGAACTATGCAATCTCTGCCATCCTCACTACAGGCCTCAGGGAAATCAAGGAAAACCCATCCTGGTGAAAACAAAGGTATGTGCAGCATTACATATACTAGCTACTGGTTCTTTCTGAGAGACACAAAGGGTCTTGAGTCCAGAGACACATAGGTGATATGCTAGGTGTGTCACAGCCATCAACCTCTACAATAGTATATCAGTATTTTAAATGCAATGCTACAACATGCAAGGGGTCACATCTTTTTATCACGTACCCCACAGGAAAAAAACAAGAAATTTCATGGAATAGATCACTTCCTAAAGTACTATGGCCCATGGATTGCACACACATAGAAATAAAAGCCCAACTCAGTGAGCAAGCAAGGAGGTACATCAACAAAAAAGGATAGCACTTTATAAACCATCATGTTGTCTGTAATGCCCAAGGGATCATTTTCAATGTCTGTGCAGATAACCCAGGCAATTTTTATGACTCACATATATGGCAGAGCTATGAGCTGTATACAATGTTTAATACAAGTGACTTTTCACAAAGGGATCTAGTAAGGGATGCAGGCTATGCCCTGGAGCCCTGCCTGATGACACCCATAAGAAACCCACACAATCCCGCTGAGCAAAGATGCAATGACACCTGCACTCAAACTAGTAATATCATAGAGCATGTGCTTGGATTTTCAAATCAAGGTTCCGTATATAGACACATCAGGAGGAGCCCTGCAGTATGACCCATGTGCCACTGCCCAAATACTCACAGCCTGTGCCATGTTACACAATACAATTCTCAGAAAACAGCTTTAGCAAGGATAGCAAGGGGCAGGATCATGGTTTCAAGGACCACAGGCAGGGCCAGCAGAAGCAGCAGCAGATACACATGAGGAATCTGAAACAGAGCCACCAGCTACAGATGGTGCTAGTATATGAAGGCATGTAGAGTATGCCCTGGTTCTAGCTAACAGACATATATGCAACCCTACATCACAGAGACATGTGCAAAGGGCAGGGCACAGTCATCATCATTTGCACAAGGTGGAGGGGTGGAGGTGTTAGGAGAGCAAGGATGACACCAAAGAAGTGAGTGTGTGCAAGTAAGAAACACAGGCGAAGGATAACACAGACTACCTCTACCTAATTTAAAGCCTAAGATAATGTAAATATGAAAAATGTTGCCTGACCAACTCCACAGCCTTTACTTTACCATGTAATGGCTGTGTTCTGATAACATCAGAGAGACACATTCCATAAGGACACAATTTGTAATGGCAAGGCTAATGTGGAACCTGTAAGAAAAAAATATTTATAACCAAGTACGCTAATATGGAAATATGTATATGCCCCTAAAAGCAGAGCATTTGTCTGAGGTCCACTCTTAAGCCAATAATAACCTATATGACTGATGTTTGCAATATACAGCTGTGTATTCTACCTAATACTGTGCAACAAACATTTCATTTTTCCACTGCCTATAAACTATGGAACAGGTTAATTATAACATCATTTGCACACGTATAGCAATACGCAAGACTGGAATAACAACTACTTCAAATGGTTTGCTTACAAAACTAACTGAAGTAAAATGAGATTCAACAATCTTATAAACAAAACAAGTATGAACAAAAAATCAAAACCATTTCTTCTGCAATCCACCTTGATAAATGTAAACTTGTGAGAATGCAAGCAGTAGCTATCCACTGTGTGCATTAGACATATATGCAACCCTAAGTCAGGGAGACATGTGCAAAGGGCAGGGCACAGCCATCATCATTTGCACAAGGTGGAGGGGTGGAGGTGTTAGGAGAGCAAGGATGACACCAAAAAAGTGAGTGTATGCAAGTAAGAAACACATGTACCTATCAGAGTATACAGTGTTCAGGGCTGGTAACAATAGATGTATAGTACTGTTTAGATAGCTTGCATGGGTGTAAGGTGATATGGGCAAGTTTGTTTTTTTCATTGTGTGTCTATGTGTCTGCATGAACACAATCAAGAACTGTGCTAACACTACATCCTGGCATCTCAGACAGGTGTGAGCCATGTTGGGAGAGTAGTCAGTTCAGCATTGTTACTCCTGAACATGAAAACTACATCTGCCAGGAGTAGCACTGATGCTTCCAAGACCCTGGCTAGAAGTTGGGCTGCTACCTGAACATGAGTAATGTCTGCTGGATGAGCTGGCCTTACAACTAGACCACAATCCCATGACCTACCATGACTGGGTGTGGACACCTTAATTACTGAAAGAGCAGAAGTAGTGTCACTATGGGAATGGGATCTGGCACAGCCATATCAGCTAATACCAGATAATAAAGCAGCATTCTGGCCATGTAGATACCCACCCTGCCCCAGCAGACATTCCATCACAGACACTGCCAGATCCAGTGTGCCATTCATCCTGTCCAAGAAGTCATCCACATTGTTTTGGGAGTTACAAATGTCAGAATACATGATGTTTAGTACTTTCACTATCTCCTCCAAGGCCCTGGTGGAACATGCCTGTGCCTCCATTACAGCCCTACATATATGTCTGGTGGAACCTAATGATGCAATGCCCTCAAGAGGAGAGTGGACAGCAGTCATCCTTCAAGCACCTCTATCAAACCTCCTGTGTGGCACATTACCCTCACAATGGCTGCTGGGAGAATCATCCAGCTCTGCAACTGGAGTAATCACATTACCCTAATCAACTGTGTCACCATGACATGCCTGTCCTACAGCATAGGGTTTCATAACTCGGTATGTATAGGCATACTGACTGTCCAAAATTTGGGCAGAGGATGTGGGAGCTACACCTACAACCTCAGTGTCA
The DNA here is from genome assembly GCF_019279795.1 of Protopterus annectens. Taxonomy (NCBI): domain Eukaryota; kingdom Metazoa; phylum Chordata; order Ceratodontiformes; family Protopteridae; genus Protopterus; species Protopterus annectens. The sequence goes on from NC_056751.1 coordinate 659,704,838, forward strand.
GACTGACCCTCTGCAGCTCTAGACTTAGCCTCTTCATTGCCATCATCATCATCATCATCAGAGGCTACTCTCTGGTGGTAGGAGTTCCACAGTGCCAGTGTCAGGAACACCTATAACAAGCAATAAACACAACAAAGAGAGAAAAAGGAAATGAAAATAACCAAAACTTTTTTGTATGAAACGTATGCTAAACTATAATAGATGCTAAAGAAAAATAGATATTAGTCTCAGTTAGACCTAACTCTGCCTTATATACACTAACAACAATAAAAAGGTATGCTTACCATGTGCAGGTGGTCTTGCAGACTGCAATCCAGATGTCCTTTTATTAAACAATGTGAGAAGAAAGAAGGCTGATAAGTATCACAATGCAAATAAAGCAAGAAAAAAGTGATCTATGCCTGACCTACAAGGCACTCACAAATCTAACCCTGATGTAGCTGCTACACATTTGCAAGTCAAACAACACAAGGGCCACCCAATCTAGGGATCTAAACTTAGTCAACCACACCAGCAAAACATGATGGAGGGACAGATTATGTGCCTTGGAGTTTGCTCCTTGTTTGGAACAGCCTTCCTATTCATGTTAAGCAAAGCCCTTCTCTGACCCTCTTCAAATGCAGTTTGGATCAATAGAGAAGGAATCACAAATTCAAACTTGCAGTAGCACTTATGTCCCTTATGGATAAGGGCAATTTTTAAGATACTCAATGCACAGGCAGAGACCCATGCCATCCTCCTGCCCCTAGGGCCCATATACTGGGTAAAATTGGGTTACATCTGCTAGGCTTGTAAAGGGTCTTGAGTCATTGGCCTAGTAATCTCCTATGAACCTATGAACAATCTCCTTTACATATGCAGATTAAGAATTATCTCATAGCAAAGACTGCTGACCAGCTGAATCCTCCCCAGACATCCTCCTCTATCGCTTTCTTGTACTCTGGCATCTAACTCACACTTATCACTGGCTCTAGATATATCAGAAATATAGAATATATGCACATAAAAATATATAGAATGACAGTTACATTACTTTTATTTTGCATACTTGGAAGTTCTGCTTGAGACACTCTGAGTCTGTCATCCAGATCAGCATCAACATCAAGAATTCTGTGTGACCCCTCTGCTGAGCTACCTGGATCTCTCATAGTGGGCAGGAACGCCTCTGGTTCAGTCAGTAGTGACTTGATAGCAGGACCACCACTCCCAATATCCACCTGCTCTGGGCAACTGCAGCTATCCTATGGCAGGCAGAAGTGATCATATCCCTTGCCCTGTGTCATATCTGGGAGTAAGTGCCCCTATTCCCTCTGACAGCATTGACATTATCAACCACCTTCTGCCATATCCTGTCTCTGGCAGATTTGTCATCTATACAACTCCCTAAGAGAAAATCTCCATGACAGTGGAAGGGGTGGATAATGGCATTATTTTCTGCATTTGTTCATGGCAGCTTGTGGGGTACAGATGTCTTGGGCACATATCCCTGTATGACATGAAAGAGAAAACAGACAGAAATTTAAATTTATAATACACAGGCAGAATGACTGTGATCTCAATTATGTATGAATGTATGCATCCATTACGCACAGTACAATTGAAAAAGCTATACTCCCTATAACTACAATCATGTTAAGACAGCACCCCCACAAAATTCATAAAATAACAATTACAACAGTTCTGTAATGCAAACAACTGTTGTGTAACTGTATAATGCACTGCCACATTAACAATACTAATTCACAAGTCCAAAAAGAAATGGAGAAAACTATTATAGTGTTATCTGCACTGGTGTGAAGGGCATCCAGGCAGACATCACAACCTTAGCACATTCTTTGGGCTACACATGTCAAAATACCTGACCTTGCTACAACGTTATATTAAGCTTTTCTGCAATAACTGTTCAAATTCCCAAAAAATAAATCCTACAAAATCGTACACAATTTACTAAATTCTGAAATGCAGACTATTTACTGATGTGGGCTATGCCAACAATAAATGATAAAGAAAATTCAAACATATAAATCAGTGATTGCACTGGCATTGCAATTCATCCTAAATGTTAAACTAAAAACATCCTGTGAAAAATATCAACATACTTTGCCATGAAAACAGTTTATAAAGTAGGTACATCTTCTCAACATGTATTTAGCACTCTCTGGATCCAAACTCTCGCCCCACTATAATACAAGTTTCTTAGGTGTATGATTTCCTTCATATAGTGCAGATTCAGCCTTCTGAGCACTGTGAGCATGCTAATGAGATGTGAAATCATTAGCATTCATGAATACCACAATCTGGCCTAAGGGCAGGGTAGCAGGGCCTGTGATAGCATTTTTGGAGTCCCCAGCAAATGCTGAGTTGGGAAACCCCCTGACTTTAAGTGTCACCCCCTGTCACTGCCACCCCTCATAAGCAGTCTTTAAGTTTTTCCTGCAGAGTTTTAGGAGTCATATGCTTAAACTAAACTGTAGCTATAATACTCTTACATTCTAACAGGCTTGTGTACCATAATGTATTGACTCTTCTCACAGAGAGACATTCACAGTGACTGAAATTTAGTTGCAACGATAATATATTACAACAACCCAATGTACAGAGGTGGTCTTAAGTGAAATGGTGCCCAAGACAGAGGGCTTCATGGTGCCCCCACTGATTAATGTCCTCCCCCTGCACATATCCTCCAGTGCTCCACCCTGATCTCTCCAATCTTTTGCTCCCCACTACTTTTTTATCCAGTGATGGCTTGAACAAAAATTATAACTGAGGACAGAAATTCAGTATTGCTGTTCAGTTTTACTTTTCCTTGCATCCTTTCAACACACCTTACCTGTCCAAGACAGCACAGTAACAACTGTGTATAAAATAACTCAATTGAGTCAGGAGCCTAGGGCTCAAAACCATAAGATTATGGATGCTCTGAGGAGCATTTAGAGCATTTTTTCAATATTTTGATCCTGTGGTGGCCTGAACAGAAATCAAGGGTTAAAAAAATCAGTCTTACTTTTTAATTAACTTTCAAAAACATCCAACGGCAAAAAGGAAATACCATAAAAAAAATTCCAGATATATGTTTTTATTAATTTATTAAGCACTTTCATCCACAAAGACCAAGGACTTTATCAGAATAAACACCTTTAAATATAAAACCAGAATTCAGTAATAATCATTGTTGAAACACACTACAATTGCGATTCCATTGGAGTTGTGTATTTGAGTATATTTTGTAAATGCTAAGCTTTGTATGTAGATATGACAATGCACACATTGTCTGAACATACTAAAGAATATATTTATGCCATTAACCAAATGAAAAATGAAAATAATGTGCTGTTTAAACACACTAAAATGTATTGGTTTTAATACATTTTATTTTTCAGTTTTAGATAATCTTCCCATGGACCTAAGGGGTGGGGACTATAAAGATAGACTTGAAATGAAAGAAACCATTTGGCAGATTAAGCTTCGACCTACTAAATTCCCTGGTTTTAACAAGAGCCCTAATTTATTGTTTTAAAGAACAGGAGATTGGGCAAGCAATTATAACTAATGGTTAACTGATGTATGTAAGGAATATGTCATGTGACTGTAGTGGTGGCTATAAAATCATATTTTGTATTTAAAAGTGTTTATTCTTATGAAGCTACTTTGTCCCTGCCTCCCTCCACCCTGACTCTGTATCTTTGCTTTTCTGTGTCATTAGTCTCCCTCCCCTGCATTTGTACAAAGTCTCTTGCCAAGTACCAACTGCGGCTGAGGCTAAATGGAAGTACACAGCTAATGGCAAAAATCTTGTGAGTTTTGCTTTGGGCCACATTACTCTGGTGCCCAGTGTAGTGCTGTGCTTAGCTATGTATAGTCAAGTTAATCTAGTTTTCAACAAGCTGAAGAGTTAAATGCACAGCTTACAGTTGTCAAGTGGGTATTGACTTGTAATGCATACGTTCTTAATTTTCTGCAATCTTTTAATATGTGGGAAGTGTGTGAAATATGAATTCCTATGTGGTGTGTTTATATGATATCCTGGTATTCAGTTGTTTTCTTGGAATGCTCTCAAGGTTCAAATCTAGATGTATGCCAAATTGTTTTTAAATGTTTTGTATGGCTCCTGTGGGTGTAAATGTTGGCTACAATTTTCCTTATCACACCATTTTCCAGATGCTATAATAATGTGCCTGTTCCCTAGTGTGAAGGCTGTCTTGTATAGATTTTGCCTAAATAATTATGCTGATAAAGAATAAAGTAACACAACAGAAATATGTGCTAAAATGAAACATGCACTAATGTGTTATTATGTCTGTACTGTGCATTCCTGTCACAACTATCCATCTCTTCCCACCATTTCTATGTCTTCCAAGAAACCTATTTGATTCCAAAATGTTTCCGGAAGTCATGCTTCCACCAGCAGTAACGTGTTTGGTTCCTCATATGTTTCATAATACACCTGTAGCACTCGTATAACGATTGACTAAATGCAGCTCACATGACAAATATCGAAACTATTAGACTTAAACATAACCATAACACGTATCTGTTCAATATTTCAGCAGGTTCACATAAGGCTGTATACATATAGGTTCATAGGTTCATACTAGGCTATCTGCCCTGGGGCATTTATAAGCCTAGCCCGATTGTGTTTGACTTACACCACCCCTTGATTTGAGTATACTGTGCCCTTTTTAAAGTTTAGTTTACTGTGCCTCTGTCTAATAGTGACATGGAAGTAATCCCCGGGACAAACCTACGATCCCCCATCCACTCATCAAGATTCTTCTTGAAGAGAGTCATTGAGGTGCTCTGCCTAACATGAATTGGAATTCTATTCCAGAGTGAAGGGAGCCTCTGGGTTATGAATCTGTCCCTCCAGCATGTTCTATTTATTTCTGTGCTGAGGTTCAAGTCCCTCGAGCGCGTGGCTCTAAGAGATTTAGATTTACTGAGGTGGAACATGTCCATTAATTCTGGGTTGGACATAGATTTATATGTCAGGCATAGATCGCCTTGAAGTAGGCGGTATGCAACTGAGTAGAGCTGGAGTTTTTTTAACCAAGTAGCATATAGCATCTAGTGCTTCTTTGTGTGAAAGTCGGCAAAGAGCAGCACAGACTATTGATAATTCCCATTCTGAGTTCCACACCTCAGTATATGATTACACACGCGCTAATACTTTGTCATCAGCAGTGCAATCGAGCTTGGCAGTGCTGCTCTTCAGTTAGAGAGTAGAGAAAATGTACAACAAATAATTCTCTGTTTAGGTTGTACAATGTTTGTATGTCCATACTGAATTTTTACTACAAGTTTTCTTGATTTCAGAGTGATGTGGACTCAGTTAAGTCAGTAGGTAAATGTATGTCTGCTCTCCAATGGTTCCATTTGCAACTGTGTTACAGTTTTTTTTTTAACTCATTCACACATAACCCATTTGATTGATGATCCACTTGTTTAACATTGTGATTTTCTTCAGCATCCTATGCTGTGAAACATGTACATGTCCCTTATATTAATGCAATACATCTGCTCCAAACAGTGAGAAAGCACAATCATAATTGGATTGTTGTAGTGGATTTATTTACCAATTAAGACTGTGCTTTTTCATGTGATTACATTCAAACTTCCTCTATGGCACATGCAAGTAATAACGTGCTCTCTAGATCATGTAACTAGACAGGTAAGAGGTTTGATGCTCAACATGGATTTCTTGTGTGCTTGTGTGTAATGGGGGGGGGTGTATAGATCCATGCAAGCATATCCTATAACTCAGCTATGCTTAATCAGCTTCCACTTTGGAGAAATGTTTTAAACAGTGAGATAACTCTACTATCCCCTTATCCCACCTTTCACAAGAACATCTTCTCTGCAACACACTAAAGAGGTAATGCTTTCTAAAGTGCACTCTCACACTGTGGAAGTCAGACTTCTCTTGTGGTACTTGCAGTTACTACAGTGATCTCTAGAATGTGTAAATAGTTAGGTAGGTGGTATGAATACAGTACTGATTATCATATTTGAGCATACCACTCAACTGTCTAGATTTTGCAGAATGCCCAGGTTTTTGCTTCACATTTATAATCTGCCGTCCTAAAATATGTGGTTTTCTGGCAAATCAATGAGTACTGAAGTCACTAAATAATGTTAGGAATTTGATGTTCAGGCTTCATAACCTTCAGAAAATGTACCCTAACGTAAAACCTTTCATTCTGTCAACTTTCTAAGTTTATAATAACAATATTTAAACTTTGTCCCTATTTTTGTGTCTTTATACTCCAGGTATTTTTGCTTTGCCCAGATTTCTTGAAATAAGAAATTGAGAGGTATGTGTCTAGGTAGAGTTCATAATACATTGGAATGCTTTCACTCCTTCTTGCAATGTGTAACATTCCACTCCAGTGACATGTTTTGGCTAGGACCATAATCCAACATCAACATATTTTTTAAACAATAGCAGTGTTTCTACAGAGTGATGATGTCACCCCCTCAAAGATACTGCATATCTCACTTTTAGTCAGGCTTCTACTGTGGTGCATGCGTTTAATGCAGTGACCTGTAGATTATATAACTAGGTAGGTAATATGTTCAAATCTGTCAGTGGTAAACTTGTCTGTGTGGGGCTATAGATTCAAGTAGGTATGACTTCCACAACAGCTGAAATCAATACACTTTCACATGAGGAGACCTTTAGACAGGTAGATGAGTTCCCATCCCCTTATGCCACTTCTCATAACTTCTCTGCAACATACTAATGAGGTCATTCTTCCTAAAGTGCACTCTCATACTTTAAAAGTCAGACTTCTCATGTGGTGTGTGTTTCTTACACTGTTCTCTTGAAAGTGTAACTAGATAGGTAGGATGTCTGAATAAAACAGTGATTACCTTCTAAGTGTGTATGCATTTGTGTGTATGTGACTGTAAGTGGATTCAAAATTGGTTTATACACATTTGTGGTGTCAAACTTTACAGTCCCAGATGGCTGCAAAAGTAATTTTAACACACACATCTCCTTGGCAATAAACTGCTGATGTCATCCCTTCATAGATGCTGTATGCCTCACTTATGCTCTGATTTCTTCGTGGCACTGGTTGCTGTTACTATGCTGTACATATTGTGTAATTAGCTGGGTAAGTGGTTCAAGTCCATCCTTGCTTAAATAGTGTGTTGGTGATTACTGTCATATACAGTTGGGTACCTCATAGCCACTGTTATCTACACTTCCACTTATGAGATGTATTTTTAGTAATACCATGTTAAACTAGCAAATTCTAACATCCCCAGGAAAAATAGATTTCTGGCAACACAATGGTAACATAATGCTTATATAACTACAGTATCTCACAGTTGCAGTATGACTTCTCCAGTAGTACATGACATTGATACTGTGCTTTGTAGTTTGTGTACCTACATAAGTAGGAGGTTTGAGTCCAGCAGTGAGTGCTATTTCACTCTCATGCTGTGTAGACTACTCTTCAAAGACATGTATGATGTGTAGCTGTACAGTGTTACTGTGCCCTCCTACCACTTTTCGGCATAAACATCCAACTAATAAACAATGGTGATAGCATCCATTCAAGTGGGCACTGTCACAGTTGTACAGCAACATGTCATGTGGTGCTTGTGATTCAGGCACTATTCTGTAGCTTATGATCTTAGATAGTTCAAATCTACCCTTTACTGCTCAGACTATGTTGTGTCAGTCTTATTGTGACTGTACATGTCACTAACACTTTTGTCAAACACATCTGCTGGGCAAACACATAGATTTTGATTCCTCTTACAAGTTATGATTATTTCTCACATAACAATGCTTTTATTCAGAGTAATTATAACAAGGCTTCTGGCAAAGGCTGTTGCCTCCCCTATAGTGCCTTTTTTAGAAAAAGTGATGAGGTTAAAACTACCAACCTAAATATTTCAACAAAACACAAATTAATGGTCATGCTGCTAAATGCTAGGAGTCTAAACATGAAACTGCACTCATTGCATGCATTCCTAACCTTGGAAAATGCTGATATCTGTGCAGTCACAGAAATCTGGTTCAATGCTGCAGAGAGTACCTCCAGCCTTACCTGGTTTCTCATCCTATCATACATTCAGACCCCAAACTGTGGGCAGTAAAGCCAAAGGAGGTGGAGTTTCAATATACATTAAAGACATACACACCTCCAGGCTGATCAAACAGTATGACGCACAGGAGACACTCCAGGTGCAGTTAACCATTGACAAGACCCCTATTCAAATCATAGCTAGCTACCAGTCCCAAAATCTGACTCAAGATGCCCAATATGACTATTTGTACCTGTTCAAATCTACCAAGATTCAACCCTTTACCCTTATCTTGGGTGACTTTAATTTTGCAAACATAGACTGGAAGAACTACTCATGCCAGAACACAAATGCCCAGATATTCTTTGATTTTTGTTAATGCAAATGCCTTGGAACAGTTAGTTGATACTCCCACATGTGGTGATAATATATCGGACTTAGTATTAACCAACATGAGTAACCACTGCAGCATCCCTATAGTGTCATCCTTCCTGGTAAGATCAGACCACAAAGCAGTCACTTTCGAAGCCACCATCTCCCCCAACCCCCATTAGCTAAGATCAGACATAAAAACTTCTCCAAAGCTGATTACAGCCTCCTGAGGGATGGTATAAACAACTTCACAGCCCCCTACTCCTCTGAAGGAACTGGCACCAACATCCAAGACTACACCAAAGTGCTATCCGAGCATTTATATAGATGCATGGAATAAGGAATACCCGACAGGACTAAATCATCCTCAGCAAGGAAGAGTAAACCTGTCTTGTGTACATCCAGAACATATAGGGAAAACTTGAGCTATTTATATTTTTATATGGAAAAGTACAAATGTTTAAGATGTGACTGTACATTTCTTAGAGAATGTCTGAACAAAAACATTATTCCAAAAGGCTTGCGCATTTGTAAATTTCCGAACAGGGTGGAAGAGTGTTCAGAATTGCATTCGGAGTTGATACACATTTTTGATAAATGCGGTTTAGAAGTGGTCAGGGCCATTCTTAATGAAAACAAAAGGGTCAGGACAGCACTTTTGACTAAAATGGAAACCATTAATACTGCCATCATCAATGATCTTCTTTTTACAGTGGTATCAGAGAAGAATCTATACTATGATATTTTTGCACAAATAGATTCAGAATGTATAGAAAACATGAAAAGGAAGCAGGGTAAATTGGACAGGGACCTCAAGGAATATAAGGAAGGCATGGCCTACCCTAAACCTAGACCATTCAACTCTTTTTTTAAAGAACCCAATATAGATGGGAAGAACAGATGTTATGATGTATTTTATGAACATGAACAAGTACAACAAGAAGTTTCATATGAAAATCAAGGAGGGGTCCCTTTAGTTCATCCACCTCCATTGCAGAGGTCAGACAGGATTCACAAGCAGAACCCAGTTTATTACAATTCCCACAATTGCAGGGGGAATTACAGGAGATAGGGATTTCAAGCACTAACCCCCAGATAAGTCAGCAAGGTAACATTTTTGAGCTTCATAATTACAACATATTTAACTATAGTATGTTGGATATAAATTTTGATAATTTTAAACTATTTTTAAAAGGTTTCAAGTTCATTCCTACTAGGAAAGCTAGCATACCAAGGGCAGTAGTTGATTTAAAGCTTTTCTTAAGGAAAAATAATTTGTCATTGATATTCCAAGATACAAATCCCAACAATTTAAGTTCAACAACGTTAAAGAAAAAAAGTATCATTAACCCTCCTTTGCACCCCCAACTTAAAAATATGGAAAACCTATTGGAAAGGGAAATCAGAGATATAGTGAGACAACATAAAGTACATTCTAACCTTTCCAAAGAGGAGAAAAAGTTATTGAATGACTTGAAGGACAATAGATCCATTAGGATCATGCAACCAGACAAAGGGGGTGGGACTGTCCTTATGGACACAATATTATATGAATCAAAAATGAAAGACTTATTATATGACACTTCTAAATATTCCAGAGCTTCTATTAATGAAGTTAATATTGCTAATTCAAAAATTAATATTATGCTTAACGACCTACTTCTTGAAGGTTCCATTAATAATGATCTGTTCAACTTTTTGTCTAACAAACATCCAAGGGTCCCTTCAGTTTTTGGTATTCCAAAAATACACAAGGATTCGAGGGACCCTCCTTTACGTGTTATTGTTTCCTCTGAAGGATCTGTTACGACCCCTTTAGCCAGATTTGTGGATGACAAACTGAAGGAGCTCTCCAACATAGGTGATACAGTTTTAAGGGACTCATGGGATTTTCTTAGACAAGTTAAACCTAACTTGTATTCTCCCAATATACTTTTTGTGACTTTAGATGTAGTGGACTTGTTTGGTTCTATTCCCCATGGTATGGGTCTCCTATGGTTAGAAGAAAGTATGAGGGAAAGTGCCTTATTTTCCCCCGTTGATTTCAGAAATTGCCTTTTATTTATGGAGGTTATTCTAAAAAACAACTTCATGAACTTCCAAGGAGAGTTTTTTAAGCAAGAAAAAGGTGTGGCTATGGGGGCCAAATGTGCCCCCACCTATGCTAATATAGATTTATCATGGTGGGAGAAGCTATTTGTTATTCATAGTCACTTTTCTAGTTGTTGGTGTCTATACAAACAGTTTCTTGATGATATTTGTATTTTTTGGATGGATTTCCATGAAAAGTTTTTGGAATTTTTGGATTATATTAAGGGTACCACCAATTTTTTGGACTTTACCTTTAATTTTAATCAACATGAATTAATATATTTGGATATTTCTTTAATTAAGACTAACAGTGGTTTTTCATCCAGAATACATCGAAAAGAATCATTTTCTAATTCCTATTTGAATTTTAAAAGTGGTCACCCATTTTTCCAAAAAAATAACCTGGTTAAGGGACAATTAGTCAGGGTTTGTCGAATGACCTCACAAGGCGACGATTTTAATAAAGAATGTGAATTTGTTCTGGATATGTTTAGAGAGAGAGGATATCCAAATAATTTGATGCAAGAATAGGTTGAGGTGGTTGTTGAAGGAAGAAAGGGGAGATTTGCCCCTATCTTGGGTCAGGACACCCCGGTTACAACTGAAACAGAGGTCAAAAACACTACTCCCAACAATTGGGAACAGGCTTATATTTTAGACTACACAGGTGATTCATGTGTTATCAAATAAGTTGTTAGTAGAGAACGGGATAGGTTTTCACAAATTTCAGAGTTGGGACAGATTAACAACCAGCCTTTAAAATTTATTTATAGAAAAGACTTGAATTTTAAACAAGTATTTGAGTTTAGTGGACGTCCAAGTATAGGGTGTAGATCAGGTAGGCTAGGAACTTTTAAATGTGGGTTTTGTTCTCAATATATATATATATATATATATATATATATATATATATATATATATATATATATATCTTCCAGAAATAGGCAAGTTACCAGTACCAGTTATTCCTATTGTAATACCAACGGGGTTGTTTACATTGCTATTTATAACCACTGCGACTCCTTTTATGTAGGGAAGACTGAGAGGAAGTTGAAGTTTAGAATTTATGAACATTTTTATGAAATTAAGAAACAGAATGGAAATAATGCTCTGTTTCACCACACCTTGGTATGTGCACAAGCTTCCTTCATTTTTCTTGTCTTGTAGACAGTTCCCAAAGAGATAAGGGGTGGTATGTGGGAAGCTAAGTTGGAATACAGGGAATTGTTTTGGCAGATTATACTGGATTCCACAAAAGCTCCTGGTTTAAATGATGTTCTGTCCATTATTCCAGTATTTAAGTTAAGAGCAGCTAAGCTTTAATTTGTTAAAAATTCCACTAGATGGCAGTATTCATTGCATCTTATTCAGCAGAATAAAATATGTTTTTACTATTGCAAAATGAATTTTATTGAATTATATATATATTTTTATAAATACAACATGTTGTTTTTAATCAAAGGTCATATTCATGTTTTTATTCTTGTATTTAATTCACGACCTTGTGAATATGAAATTTGTGTTTTTTATTTATGCAAAGTTTTCTATACAGACTGTTTTACCCAAGTATCTTTTTCAATTACATTTTATTGGATAATTAATTCATTAATTATTTCAGATGGAAAAGTTATAAAATGATTGTTCAAGCCTCATTTTGGATTTGTTTCTGATGAAGAAGTTCGAAAACGGATTTGTATAGACAGCGTTAATTCTGTGTTGTGTGGTTTTATAATAAATTACGTGTATCATACGGTCTTGGCGCCCTTATTTGGTTCTTCTGCGAACTTTTTGTTTGGTTTTGGTCTTTATCGGGTTCGCTATCATCTCTTGGATTGTCTGGTGTACATCTGCAATAAATAAACTCTACAACAAAAGGAAAAAATTGCTGTCCAAGACCAAGAAGGAGCAGATGCCCAATTGGAAGCAATCTCCTTAGCCTGAACAAATAAATAAGAGCACTAGTGAAATCCTCCAAAGCAAACTTCGAGCTAAATTGGCCACATCTACTAGAAACAATCATAAGGCCTTCTTCACATATGTCTGCAGCCTCAAAGGAAGCACCCAGATCTGTTCAAAACTGATGGTCAAGGTCACCACATATACAAATGCTGTAGATATAGCAAACTTGCTTTCTGACAAATTCAGCGAAAACTTTACCTGTCTGTCCCCCCATCAGTAAATAAAGATATCCCCAGCACCTGCCCCCTTCCCCTTATATGTAGGGAACAGGTCATCACTGCTCTGTCCAAGGCAAAAAATACAGCCTCCATGGGATCCTATAACATCCCAGGCTGCATCCTACATGAACTCAGGCAGGAACGTGCAGAACCATTAGGCACCTTGTTCAAAAAAAGCCTGAGTACAGACTTCATCTCAGCTGAGTGAAGGACAGCCACTTTCATCCCTTTACACAAAGGTGGAGCATCCACCGATTCAGGAAATTTTAGACCCATCAGCCTATCTAGCCTGATCTGCAAGGCCACGGAACGGATTATCATGGACCTCATTAACAAGGACATTGGCAACCTCCAAACACTTGATCCCATGCAGTTTGGCTTTGCAAAGGGGGGGTCATGTCTGCTAAATTTAGTCAACTTCTTTGAGACAGCCACCAAAGCCATGGGTGAGGGGAAGACTATGCACACCACCTACCTTAAATTGGCCAAAGCCTTTGACACTATTCCCCACTTGGACATAATAGATAAACTCTCTTAACTAGGCATTAATCCATGTGTTACCAGATGAGTAGCAAACTCGCTCACTGAGAGAACCCACATAGTCAAAATAAGGGAAGTCACCTCAAGCAGTAGACCAGTAACAGGTGGCATACCCCAGGGTTCAGTCTTGAAGCCTCTGTTATTTGGGATATACTTTTCTGAGGTGCAGGCCAAAACCAGTGGGCTATGGCTGACCAAGTCTGCAGATGACTGCAACCTGGGTCCTGTCATCAATTCCGCTAGTGATGTGGACATCCTCCAAGAGGGTCTCACTCAGACAAATGACTGGTGTCTGAAACCTGGCCTCAAGTTGAATACCAAAAAATGCATCCTCATCCCCTTTTGGGAGAGTGACGTCCTCACAAATTATCACATTAATAACAATGTCCTAAGCACTCAATCAGTCATGAGGGATTTGGGCACCCAGGTTGATAGCAACCTGACTTCTGACCACCATGCTGCTTACGTGGTGAGGAAAGACTTTTACATGGCCCACCTCAAAAGTAAGGGTATCTCATCTAGGAACAAGGAGGTCATAACATCCCTATATTCTTCCCTTATAAGGCCCATTATTGAGTACAACGCATCTTTCAGCATGTACCTCGCAAAGCATATGCAGCAGCTGGAGAGACCACAGAGGTTCCTCACCAGGAGAATCCAGGGCCTCAAACATCTACCATACACAGATAGGCTAAAAGTCCTATCCCTCTACTCAATTTCATAGAGACTCCTCAAGAGGTGACCTCTGTCTGGCATACAAGGTGATCATGGACCCCACCTTGATGGGGCTGCTGCATATCCGCAAGTCAAGCTCCACTCAAATAACCCACACACGTGGCCTCAAGCTGGTCTGTGACAACAACAGGACTTTTTGGCAGGACAGATTTATGTCCCAGATACTCTGTCATCTATGGAATAGACTCCCTCTCCATATCAAGCAGAGTACCTCTTTAACCCTTTTTAAATGCAACTTGGATAACTGGATGGGAAACAGAAAATATACCCCTGGGATTCCACCCATGTCCCTGCTAGACAGGGGCATTGGTTGTGATTTGCCTAAACATAGGCTAAACTCTTGGCTAGGCTGATAAGGGCTCATGGCCAATAGCCTAGTAACATCCTATGATCCTATGATCCTATGATTTTCCTTACATAACATTTCTTGTAAGTGTTCTCCTCTGAGGCAATATTCTGCATGTAGTTCCTTAACCCAATTCAGCTATAACTTGGACAGTTGGATGGGGAACAGGGAATTCACCCTGGCTTGGCAGTTACAGGCATACATATCCCTTGCACAATATCATGATGTAATGTCTTGAAATACCGACATATCCTAGAATTATAGTGGCACTTCTACTGTGGTGCATTCATTCCCTACAATGTCATGCATTTCCTGTAGGCAAATGCACAGGGGTTCAACATTTTATTTATGTATTTATTTATTTATTTATTTATTTATTTATTTATTTATTTATTTCAGTTCGATGACTGGGAAAGTTCACTGGGCCTAAAAACAGCCCATTTTCCATGGAAGCCGGGGGAGAAAAGCTCCAGTAACAATGATAAACATATTAGCAAATACACATACAAAGCAAAGAAGTCATTGAGCTTTATGTAGCATTCTACGGTAAAAAAATCCACATTCCACAATAATAATAATAAAATCTAGCAACTGCACAGTCTAAGAGTCATTAACAATGAATTACAATTGAAACTTTACATTCCACAATAATAGCAGTAAAAATCTAGCAACAGTACAGTCTAATGGTCATTAACAGTGAATTACAACTGAGGGCAAGAAATTGTTGGAAATAAAGCTATTGACAAAATTTGGATGTTAAGGAGTAGGAGGGCAAGTGATGTGAGTGCAGAGATGATGCATAGAGTTAGAAGGTGGGTTTTGATATAGGAGGGTCCTATGTGGGGAAGGAGCAGGGGCATTCCCACTTTGAAGATAGGTGGGAGTGGAGGAGGGATTTAAAGTTAGTGTGGTTATGAGTATTTCTAAGGGAGGGAGAAAGAGAGTTCCATAGTTTAGCTAAGGAACATGATAGCAGAGAGTGTCCAGGTGGCTGTAAAGGTTTGTAGATTTTGAGCAGGTTCTAATTTTTCTGACCTAAGTGAGTGATTAGGAATATGGTGGTTAAGGAGGTGGAGAGAGAGGGACAGGAGAATGAGTTAAATATGAGCTTTTGGGCAGTGGTGAGTTTAAGGAGGTTCAGATAGTTGGGAAGCTCGAGTCATTGCAGTAAGTGGAGGGAGATGCAGTGATGGGATGTGTTCCTAGAGTTGGTGGCAAATTTGCAGATTTTATTGTAGCAGGCTTCTAATTTAGTTTGAAGGCTGACTCTGAGCTGAAGATTTGAGAACAGAGGAGTGCCATACATTAGGGAGGGGAGAAGGTGTAGGGAGGCAAGGGTCTTTCTCGTGGAGGGGGTGAGGTAACAGTTATACCTATATAGGAATCCTAATTTTTGGTGTGTTTTTTTTTTGTTAGTTTGGATGTAGATATCGAATTTTAGACGTTCATCAATAATGACTCTAAGCAGTTTGGCGTGAGGTACAATTTCAATAGGGTTGTTGTTCTGGCTTATGAACTTGAAAGAGTTTTTATCAATGGGGGAGTGTTTAGATGGGGAAAAAAACAATTAATTTGGTTTTATTGGCATTAAGGGCTAGGCGGTTGTTTTGCATCCAGATTTCAGTATTTGAGAAAGCTGACTAGGTTATCTGCAGAAGGTTGGAAGGGGTGTCATCTGAGCAGATGATTGTTGAATCATCTGTATACTGGATTAGTGTAGAACTGGAGATGGAGTGGTGAAAGTTGCTGATGAATATATTGAAAAGTAAGGAGCTAAGGACAGAACCTTGGGGTATTCCAGTAGGAGTGTATGGAAAGGAAGAGGTGGAATGTTTCCACTTAACAATTTGTTGTCTTTTTGAGAGGTAGCTGGTGGACCAAGCTATGGTGGAAGGGGAGAGATTGAGGGAGTAGAGTTGTGATAGGAGTATAGGGTGGGAGACAGTGTTGAAAGCTTTGGAAAGGTCTAGGAACAGGGTTGATATGATTTTTGCGGAGTCACAAGCATGGTTAATGGACTCGAGGAAGGAGAGGAGTGCAGTGATGGTACTGTGACCAGGACGGAATCCATGTTGTGTGGGGGTTAGGAGGTTGGTTTGTGTTAGATAAGGCATCAATTGTGAGTAAATACATTTTCCACGACTTTTGAGAGTGGAAAACGTATGTCAATAGGACAGAAATTAGTGGTGTCAGTGTTTTTACCAGCTTTATGGACTGGGATAATGAATGCTTGTCTCTAAAGTGAGGGAACATAAGATTCTTGGATGGAGATAGGGAAGGCAATGCTGCTGGCAGATAGTTTGAGGAAGGATGCAGGTAAAGTATCGGGTGCGTTGGGGCATGGTTTCATTTGGAGAAGGAGTTTTTTTTATTATGTATGTGGGCACAGGATTGAGGGTGAAGGAAGGGGTATGTGTTTTGAGGTCAGAGGGGAAGGTATGGGGGGGATATTGGAGGGAGCTGGGGAAGCTGGCAGTAAGTCTGTTTATACATTCCACAAAGAAGGTGTTAAATAGAGAGGCTGTTCCTTGATCAGAGCAGTTAAGGTTTGGGCATGTTTGTTTTTACTGCTGGGGTGAAAGAGTGAGGATATAGTATTTCAGAATTCTCTGTGGTTGTTAGTATGTTCAGACTGAAGCTTAGAATAATATGTTTTGTGGTCTCTGGTTATTCGTTTTTTTATGGAGTTGTGGAGTTTTTTAAATTCTAGTAGGGTATTAAGGTATTAAAATCTACATTCAGTGTCTGTTAGCATTGTATGGCCTTATACTGTAACACATGGATGGCATCCACCACTTTATAATGTGTATGTTTACAGTAGGAGACGCCTCCACCATCCCTTTTATCTCAAAGGGATTGTTTGTAACACAGTCATATGATGTAATTACTTAGCACAGGTGGAGTGTCACACACACATTGTTTGGACACACATTGTTTGTGACACAGTCATATGATGTAATTACTTAGCATAGGTGGAGTGTCACAGTAAGAGTGAAAGGGAAGGTCTACAAGAGGGTAGTGAGACCAGCTATGTTATATGGGTTGGAGACAGTGGCATTGACAAAAAGGCAGGAGTCAGAGCTTGACGTGGCAGAGTTGAAGGGTGTGATGAGGATGGACAGGATTAGGAATAAGTATATTAGAGGGTCAGCCCAGGTTGGAAAGTTTGGAGACAAAGCCAGAGAGGCAAGATTACATTGGTTTGGACATGTGCTGAGGAGGGATGCAAAGTATATTGGGAAAAAGATGCTAAGGATGAAGCTACCAGGTAACAGGAAAACAGGGAGGCCTAAGATAAGGTTTATGGATGTGATGAGAGAAGACATGCAGGTGGTTGGTGTGACAGAGCAAGATGCAGAGGGCAGGAAGAAATGGAAACAGTTGATCTGCTGTGGTGACCCCTAACGGGAGCAGCCGAAAGAAGAAGAAGAAGAGGTGGAGTGTCACACTTATGTTAAGACCTCCAATGTAGCAAGTGTTTCATCCACATGTCATTAGTCAGAAGAATTACACAGTTTGCTTTTGAATTCCTGTAAAGTACAATTTTGAATGAATGTACTGACGCTGCACAAAAAACATTGTATCTAGTTATTCGTATCCATTTTTATGTTGGGCAGTGATATTTAATCACATGTTGAGATTGAAATGCAGTAAAACAATTATTTGGTGCATGTTGTGGTGTGATTACTGGCTTGTATGGTATGCCTACACAGACAGAATGTGGTTCAGTTCTGAGACAATGTGTATACTACACAATAAAACAGCTTCCTTGACAAAGAATCATTAATATTGTACGGGTCACTGTTGTGTAGACAGTAACATGCATAGCTCCTTTTCAGCATTCTGATTAAATCAAACTGCTGAAATTATATCTGTAACTCCTTTCGTATTTCACACATTGATTTCAGTTATTTGTGGCACATGCAGTCAATACAGAGGTCTGTAGAAGGCCTAGTCTCATAGGCAGGGACTTGAATCTGGTAACACCTGTCTGCCAGACAACTGTGTCAGACAACAGTGGCTTACCCACAGAAAACAGTTTTGGGATAGCCAAAGTGCTGCATTTCCAGGCCTTGTCCTAAAATGTAGGGCATCTGTACCCCTTATGATGGGATAGTTCTGTAAGCCCTTCAAAGGTGGTTTTCATGGCACAACTGATATGTGGATTTCTGTAGCATCTATGATTGATATGTATCTCTCTGATATCTATCCTGGCATGTGTTAAAAAATGGCATGATACAAATGTTTATGTCATTCATTGCTCATAGGCATTATTTATTACTTATGCTCTGTATTGCATGTCTTCATCCAAAACATTTCTTTAATATTGCAATTCCTTTCTTCACACTGCACAGCTTTATGGCAGATGAGAGCTTCCACAAACATTTCTTACTGTAAGGCATGTTGTCATATCATCAGAAAGTGTGATTATGTTTCAGTTATGACACTTTCTTGTGTGTTGGAGTTGTTGCATTGCTGTTATGTTGCTGTTCCCTGTAATTCCTTGTGAGTATTCCCAGTATAACGATATATGAGATGTGTGCCATTTATCAATGGAAAACTTGAAATGCCATCAGATCTGTGTTGCCATTTGTCACTTATGTATGTTGAATATTATTATTTTACCATTTATCATTTATATGACTATACAACATGTGCTTGTCTATTAAATGTTTATAGGTGATAAACCTCTTTCCTAGGGGTGCCAACAACAGTCGTTTGCAAAAACATGTCCCTTTCTGATGTGCATGACACAATAGCTGTAAGGTTAATTTCATCTTATGCATACTTGCTGAAGTGGAGAATACAGCAGTGATGTTGGATAGCATACATAAAATCTCTCTATATGCATCTTATATGCAGTCAATGGAGTGTATGCATTTATCCCATAAGGTATCTACTGTCATTGCTAAGTGTTATCTCAGCTCACCATTTTAGTAACATGCATAGCGCATTAACTCCCCTTTGTTACACTGTAGCATATAACCCTCTCACATTCTTTGTTTGCATGTCATTTTTTATTTATGTGCATATGTCAAGTATTGCCATTGAGATTAATCATCATTACATCAATAAGGCTGTATTTATGTCACAGGTGTGTCTTTGACAATTGAGCACATTTCCTTGCAGTATCCGAGTACATTTGTCTCCATTTCTCCTCCCCTTACTTCTGCTGTTCAACCAATGCCATTTGTGTACAGTAACCCTATTTCACTTTCCTTCCTTCAGAATTCTTTCACTGTATCTGTCCTTAGTATTTCTAGGCTACAGCATATGCTCACATATTAGGTTTGCCTACAGGCAAGTCGATTTCTTGGGTCTATATCACATAGTCGAAGATTTATAACTTTGAACACAAAATGTACAAACCATTCCATTTGAAGTTACAAAACTTCGACTATGAATAAAAAAAAAAAAAAAAAAAGAAGGAAAAATAAAATAAAAATAAGCTGCGCTCCCCCACACCCCCTGCTACTTAAATATACCAACTCTGAGATTGCACTTTATTCAACAGAATGGAAACCTCCCCTTATGGAGATTTCCGTTGAAACACTCAAACTTGTACAAGTTCGAACTTATGGTCTCGACCATATAAGGTTTAAACTTGTACAAGTTTGACTATGTGATAGGAACCCCGATTTGTTTGCATTCTGTGCTCATGCTTGCAGACACCTTGCATGGTCATGAACCCTATGGCAGGCCATGAAAATGTGCTCGCAAATGTGTACGCATGATAAGCAGTATGCTGCTCATCTCACTAACAAGCTCAAATCATGTAGGCTTAGTGCTACACCTACATGATCATTAATGAATCCCAGGGAGTATTTTTCTTGCTTATTAATAGTTTAACGCTTTACTAGAAATGTTACTTTTCAATTGTTCATTATCATTTCACGTTTTCCTCATCAAATCCTCTAAAGCCACCTATAGCTATATCAAGGACCTCCATGACAATACCCAGAGTTACTCTGAGATACTGCACAATGGTACCTCCTATACTGAGCCAACAGATATTGCCAACATACTGGACAACAGATTCAGTGACAACTTTACCCCTCTCTCCCCTGTAAAGAACCAACCACAATACTAGAAGAATGCCAGGCACCCAGCATTACTGCAGCAGAAGTTACTGCTGCACTGTCAAAGGCCAAGAATTCAGCTTCCATGGGACTCGATAATATCCCTGGCTGTATTCTACATGAAGCAAACTGGTGCCACATCCGTGTGCCTTGTTCAATCACTGCCTCACCTAGGGCTTTGTCCCTACCGAATGGCACACTGCTACAGTCTTCCCTCTCCATAAAGGGGGAGCGACTACAGACCCTGGGAATCATCATCCCATTAGCCTGAAGAGTCTGATAATAGAAAGCTACAGAGTGCATCATCATGGACCTGATTAATAAAGATATAGGAAATCTCCAAACTCTAGACCCCATGCAATTTGGCTTTGTGAAAGGGAGATCATGCCTGCTCTACCTGGTTGACGTCTTTGAGTCTGTCACCAGGGCTGTGGATGAAGGTAAGGCAGTGCATACAGCCTACCTTGATCTGGCCAAGGCCTTTGATACCATTCCTCATTTGGGAATTATTGATGAAATCACAAAACTAGGCATCAACCCCTATACCACTAGGTGGGTTGCAAATTGGCTCACAGATAGAACACACAGTGTGAAAGCAGCGGGCTCCAAGTCAGACTGCTGACAAGTCATGAGTGTAGTCCCACAGGGATCGGTCCTGGGTCCTTTTCTGTTTGGCATCTACTTCTCAGAAGTCTAGGCCAACAGGGAGTGACTCCAGCTGACCATGTTCACAGATGACTGCAAGCTGGGAGCCATTATTAACTCCCCAAGTGATGTAGACATTCTACAGAAAGGCCTCACTGAGACCTATGACTGGTGTTGAAACCATGGCCTTAAGCTTAATGCAAAAAAATTTGTCGTCATTCCCTTTGGGAAAAACTCAGTCAACTGAATCAAGGCTCTTTGAATTTAGGTGAATACCAGTATCTTAAGGTAGAATTTCCTATTATACCTGGAATTTTTGGAATACCTAAGATAGACAAAAAACATATTGATCCTCCATTTAGGCCAATAGTTGTGGCCCAAGGATCAAAGACAGAGCCACTGGCAGCATTTATTGACCACCATTCCAAACCTGTATTGTGAACTTTTATACACATTCTTAGAGATTTGTGGCACTGTCTAGAACAATTGAAAACTCTTGAAATGCATCAAGAATACATTTTTGTAACTGTGGATGTTATAAACCTCTTCTCAGTGATACCACATGATGTAGGTTTGGAATTCTATTAGCATAGTCTAGTGCAAAGTGATAAACTGGAGCAAACCAAAGTGAATTTATTAGTAGACATGTTCGAAACAGTGTTGGTCAACAATTTCTTACACTATGATGGAGAATACTTTAGACAACAATCGGGGGGGGCAATGGGAGCAAAATGTGCCCCAGTATTTGCCAACTTAGTATTGGCAGATTGGGAAGAAAGAGAAGTATTCCCCTCACCTTTTATGAATAACATTGTGGCTTACTATAGATTTTTGGATGACATCCTAATTGTTTGGAAAGGTAGGCAGAACAATGTGAAGGTATTTATGGATTTTCTCAATGAGTCAACACATTTTTTAAAGTTTACATACAAGGTGCATGACAAATAAATTGTTTATTTGGATATAAAGTTAACTAAAGGTCCACACACTGGGGCACTATCCTCCACTATTTATAGAAAGGAGACATATGCCAATATGCTCCTGCATTATAACAGCTGCCACCCTTTCCATCAAAAAAGAAGTGTAGTCATAAGGAAACAGGAATCTGCTTTAAAATATCTAGGAATTGAGTTATGCACGGATAATAATGAATTAGTCTCAAAAACTACAATGATATCATCAATACAATTAAAATCTCTGTGGAAAAATGGAACAAAATAATATTAACATTTGAAGATAGACTACAGTTAATAAAAATGGTTTTACTGCCCAAGATCCTGTATATATAGCCTTGGCAATACAGCTGTTACCAGAAAGGAATATACTTAAAGAAGTAAATTCATGCCTAATAAAACTTTTATGGTTTCCCAAAAGAAACAGAATAGCTTTAATACATCATATCAGACCATGGAAACAGGGAGGATTAAACTTTCCTGATATAGAAACATATATGAAAGCGTCAATATCTAAAACAATCTCAGATTGGATAAGTCCAACTTACTCTGCAAATTGGAAAGAATTGCTAACTGTAATATCAATAAATGAATTTGATTTACACTGGCAATCAAGGAAATTATGTCCTAATTATGTTACCACCTACAATTTTAAACAGGATGCCTTGCACTACTACATTTGACTCTGAAGATGCCTTTTTAGCTGTAATGCTAGGCGAAAGCACTTAGTCAACTGTGTGTCTGTCTGTTTCAACTTAAAGTTTGAAGTCAATGGAATAAAAGACCATCCTTTCATTTTGAGCTTTGGGCTGCAGCTTTATTTTATTTGCATTTAAACAAGGTACTGTTTTACCCTCATCCATTGTCTTAGTGACTTTGTCAATAAAATCCACTGGATTCAGTAGGCATGACTTGCCCTTTACAGAGACACATTGA
Source organism: Protopterus annectens (assembly GCF_019279795.1). Lineage (NCBI taxonomy): Eukaryota > Metazoa > Chordata > Ceratodontiformes > Protopteridae > Protopterus > Protopterus annectens. The sequence continues at coordinate 659,727,750 of NC_056751.1, forward strand.
GTCAGGTCCAGTGCATGGAGATGTTTTGTATATCATTATTTATCGGGTCCATGTTTATTCTTTCCCTAGCCTTATATATATGACTAGTCACACTTATGGGTCTGTAATTTCCTGGGTCAGTAGATGGTCCCCCTTTATGCAGAGTGATGACTTTTGCTGTCCTCCGCTTTATCAGGACAAAGCCAGTCCAGAGGTTGTAGTTAAATAGAGATCCTAATGGGCCTAGTAAGTCCTTATTTAAGTTGTTTAAGTGGCAACCTGGAATATTGTCAGGCCTCAGTGAAGCTGTGTGAAGCTGTGTTTTTACGTTTAGAGTGAGCAGTGGTAACCTGTTCTTTGGTGATATTTGGTGGTGGAGTGGTGGAAGGTATTTCTTGGAGGAGAATTGAGGTGATGGGGAGGTGAAATTTCAGTTGAATTTGTTGGCCAGCAGATTTGCTATATCTACCAGCTGAGTATAGGTAATGTCATCTATATCTAATTCTGCACATTGTTGGGTGTTGCCCAGCAAAGCCTTATCTGATATACTTTTGCACTGTTCTTGTGTAGTGATGCATAATACAGTATCTCAATATGTAATGACTTGGGTATTTTGTACTGAAACTGTGGCAGAAAATGATAAGCATTAATGAAATTTTCATCAACTTACTCAGTCTTGTAACACGGGCACTTACACAAGTGGTCAAGTGGTACACTGGAGACAGTGGCTTCAAACTACTTTTGTAGTGCAGTTTTGTTTCAAAACATGATTTTGCAGGTCCTGCACATTTTCCTGTCTTCTATTCAAAATCACCTTCTAGGGTGACAAGATCCAAAAACAAAAGGGAGCTCATAAGCTGAGGTTTCATAGAAGCTAGTTTATAAATTTGTACAAAGAAGTTTAAATTTAGGAGAGTTAAAAGGAAATTCTCTTCATATGAGGCAGACTCATCTTCAATAGTTTTATGTACCATAAGGGGGTCTCATGATCTCTGAGGCATTATCAAGTGATTCTGTCTCAAATGATAATTTCACATTCATTCTGCAATATGTTTTTTTTTTTTGTTAATTAAACTGCTTTGTCTCATTAGCATCGTTTATATGGGAATTCACATAACTGGTACTGAAAATCTTGCCTCCAGATAATAAACCTGATGAAGTTATTGTTATTTGTTAAAAGGCTGTGGAAAAATCTCGTTTTACCACAAAAATGTCCCAGTCTGGGCAACTAAAAAGGTGGCAAGCCTAAAGTATGGTCGCTGGTTTTCCAACATTTAGTGTCTGAACTGGATTAAATTAATGATACTTACATTATATTTTTTATGAGGGGCAGGGAAGAAATGGGCCGTTTGTGTACATTTAATATTTTCATCTCATGTATGCACAAGCAAATTAAATATGCAGACCGGGTTGTCACTCAATTTAAGACATGCCCACTTCTGCGTGAATCGAACCGGTGAGGCCCTCAACTACAATATCGCCCCAACCTGTACCTGAGAAAGATGCAGCATGCCTCCATGATAACATAGATGACACACCAGCCATTTAGCATTGGGGTTAGGGCTTAATGGAAATGCACTCCTATCCCTATTAATAAGGGCTTCCTTGTAGGTCATTGCACCATCTGGCTGCTCACAATAATGGCAGCAGCAGTAGAGTGTGACTGTGTTGGAGATCCTTAAGGTGCAGGCGAGAGCCAATAGTGATCCTTAAGGTGCAGGCGAGAGCCAATGGCAATGTAAGCTCTGTCCTGTAGAACTCAGTAGTGTAGAACTGGTAACCACCCAGTGATAAATAATGCTGAGAGGAATGATGATGACCTGTGAATGGCTGACATCAAGCTACCCATATCTATTCAGATGATTGCTTACACTATTTGGTTCTTACTTGTCACGGTGGCTATAATGTCATTTATATAGAAAAAATAGGCTAAGACTTATAGTTGATAGCAAGGAAGTAGGAGGCAAAAACATACAAAAAATATGAACTTTTAAATTAGATACTTTTGGTCAAATCATACACACCAAGTCCTGGCATTTTTAAAGTACTTTTTATATAGAAAAATATCATACCTCTTCATGCAAAAGGGTTACACTAAAGTACCCTTCATAGGATCATATCATCATAGGAGGTTACTATGCTAATGATCCCACGGCCATTATAAGCCTAGCCAAGTTCAACTCATGATGTTAAGTTGTCCATCTCGCCTTTATTCTTGCTGTTTGGGTTCAGAGCCAATCCTCGGCTCCGACTCAGACATCTTTTATAACTCGAGAGCTGTTTACTAGCTCAAGGCTACCCCTTATCCCAGAATGCCCAGTGTCAGCTACCCAGATCTTGTTTGCTGCTTCAGCTGAGAGGTTGCTTCGTTACTGGCTCAGGCTTAGTATACATTTTTCTATTATTATATTTGTTGTTTATTCTTAAAAAATTGTCACGTTTTTGTCTATATATTACTTTATCCCTTTATCGCTTCTTGTGTGTTGTAGCTTTGTTATCCATTGCTCCATAACTCGCAGACCTTCTTTCTTCCCCTGAACTTGTTTAAATTAGAGAGTCCCCCCCCCCTTAGGACAGGCGTTTAAATTAGAGGCTCTCCTTCTGTCCCTTAACTGTAAAAAAAAAAAAAAAAAAAAAAAACTATTGTTTCTTAGTTTTGTAGTATAGCTTTTTCTTATTGTTGTTGTGGTTGTTGCTAGTAAAAATGTCTAAAGATACCAAGGTATCTGGCTTCAAAAAGTGTGACTCATGCTGTCAGAAAATGTCTCTGACAGATGAGCACACTAGTTGTGTATATTGCTTGGGCGCTGTTCACCTGCAGGATTCCTGTTCTATATGTCACGCTTTTAGTCCAAGGGTCCTGCAGGAGCGCTAAAACAAATTAATCCTTTGGGGATTATTGAAGCCTCAGGATTCTCCGTCTAAATGTACTCAGCCAGTGAAATCCTCTAAGTCTGTCAAGCTGTCGGCTCCACCTTCAGAGCCGACTCCTTTACTTGACCAACCAAGTATGTCGGTGCTGGCTGGCACCGACAAGACAACTCCTCCGTCGGCTCCATTGGCTATTTCGGAGCCGTCTTAGAGCCATAAGAGACTGAGGTCTCTGTCCTTGGAGTCCATCCACTTGGCACCTCAGTCACCTTTGTTACAGAGTGAACATAGCCATCATTCTTCCCACTCCTCTCGATCCTCTAGATTATCAGATCATGATGTGGAGAGAGTAGTAAGTAGGTTGCTTAAGTCACAGGCACTGTCAAAAATTCTGTCCAGCCCACCTCAACAGATATCGGCTCCAACCACCTCTATTTCTGATTCTCCTCCGGCTACATTTAGCTCGGAGTGGGAGACCATGGATCCGCAGGTAGTAGAACCGTCGGCGCTGATCATCATCTCTCCTCCAGTTCCGACGTCAGCTCTGATTACCTCAATTATACCTTCTATCGAGGGATCTAGGTGCTGAGGCTCTCTCGTTGGCTCCAAGGGGGGGAGTGACATCGGACCCTTGTCTGACCCCGTTCTCCCTCTCGGAGCTTCGGTGCAGGTGAGCTTGGCTCTGACATCGGCCTCGGAGCCATCACCCTCGACACGGAGAAAGACTCCTGTTTCTTCGGAGCCGGAGCTTTCTCTGCCTAGAGGTTGAGACGCCTTTGAGGTCATGCGGAGTGTGCTGCCCCCTGAAACAGCTCTACTGCCAGCTCCATTGGCTCCTCCCCCCGTGTTGTCTGTTCCAACCTCTACTCCTCCTCCAGACCCCAAGCATAGGGAACCTATGCCCCAGGACACCCCATTGGGTGATTCCTCTTCTTCTGAAGCCTCCCCAGATCACTCGGAAGAGCCTCCCCGGAAGAAGAAGTGCAAGAGGAAGTACATAGACTCCCCTGAGTCTGTCACTTCAGATACAGACATGGATGAATCGGAAGGGACCCCAAGGTCCCCCTCTGAAGATGTTTCCTTTTTGGACATCCTTGAAATGCTTAGATAGAGGTGGGACTGGACTTCCCTAGCCCCTACCAAGGATGAGTCTGTATACCTGGATGCATTTGGTTCCCAACCTTCCACCTCCTGGGTATCTCCTCCTTTCGATCTACTCATGTCTCTAGTGGCTCAAAAGGCTTGGTCAGCTCCAGATGGAACCTACTCTGAGGAGACCAAACAAATTTATTACAGCCCCCAGGACAAACAATTCCTCCCCAAACATGTGCCCATTTATGCCATGATGGTAGCAGCAGCCACCAAGAAAGAGTTAGCAGAAACCTCTTCATCTGTTCATCCTCCAAACAAAGAGTCTTGGATGATGGACAGATATGGAAAGTGAATGTTTGCTTCAGCGACCTTTCCGATGAGGTCCCTGAACTATCCATGTTATTTTACACGTCTTTAAAGGGATCTCCTGAAAGAGCTTGGAGATACTCTTCAAGATCCTACAGCTGAGGGAGCACCAGCCAAAGTAGCTTCTCAGCATGCAACTCTTAATTCCATAGTCATCTCCTCCATGAAGCTGATTTCCTATGCAGCCGATGGAGTGAGCAGAGCCACAGGGACAGGTGTGGCTCTCAGGAGACATGTCTGGATGCAGCTGTGTCAGTTTGCGGAATCCTTTTGAGCGTCCTTCACCAATACTCCCTTTGTTGGCTCCTTTTTCTTTGGGCCTCAGGTGAAAGACACATTTACCAGGTGTATGCAGGAAGGCAAGAATCTCTCTGCCATAGAAGTCCATTTTTCCACTCCTTCCATACCTTATCCCAAGGGTCAGAAGAGCGGAAAGATGTGGTTCCGAAAATCCCAGGGACCCTTGCCTGACACACGTGGTGATTTTTCCCCCAGGGGCAGAGGGGGAAACAACAATAACAGATGCTGCCCTCGTGGCAGAGGGGGACTGCAACACCAGGGTGACAGAGAAACCTTCTCTACCAAGCCCTTCCAGCATCCCTGAAGGGTTGTCTGACTGCTCACCTCTGGAGGCAGTCGGGGGAAGATTTTCGCTGTACCCAAAAGCCTGGCAAACTAAAACAGGAGACAGATGGGTACTATCCATCATATCCAGAGGTTACAAAATACCTCATAGAATCAAAACAGCCCATCCCAGATGTCCCACCCAATCTAAGGGATCAAGCAGTCACAGAATTTTCAAGACTGCTAGAAAAAAGAGCCATTCAAGAAGTCCCTGCAGACCAACTAGGATCCGGAACTTACTCAAGATTCTTTTAAGTACCAAAAAAAGATTGAACAAATCTGTACAAAAAGAAAAGTTCCAGATGGTGACACTGCAGTCCATTTTCCCTTTTCTGGGTCAGGACAATTGGATGTGCTCAATAGATATCCAGGACGCGTACTACCATATCAAGATGGACAGATGCTCCAGGAGATTTCTTCGCTTCCGGGTCAGGGCCAGTCATTACAAGTTCAGTGCTCCACCCTTTGGTCTTACCTCAGCCCCCGGGGTGTTCACCAAGTGTATGGCAGTAGTCACAGCTCACCTGAGGCATCAAGGATTCCATGTGTTTCCCTATCTAGACGACTGGCTCCTGACTACTACCACCAGGCATCAACTCTTAGAGGCACGGGATTATACAATCACATCATGCACTCAACTAGGCATTAGAGTAAATTTTGAAAAATCTGCCTTGTTGCCCTATCAGTCTATCACATACATAGGAGCAGAATTAAACACAAAAGAAATGTTTGCAAGATTACCACAGGAAAGAGTTTCCACTATTCGTCAACAAGTGTTAATTCTAATGCAGAGCAAAAGGGTTCAAGTCAGACATGTCCTCCAATCTCTAGGCTCCATTGCAGCTGCCATTCTTCTTGTCCCATTAGTGCATTTCCACATGAGAATCCTTCAGTGGCTACTTTCCACGCAGTGGTCTTTCCAGGAACTACCCATGTCTCACATGATCCTGATCACAGAAACATGCAAAAGCCACCCTTCTTGGTGGATTGTCTCCCCACTAGTAATTCAGGGCAGACCTTTCATGCAACCCCCTCCAGTAGCCACAGAGACCATGGACACCTCCCTGATAGGGTGGGGGGGCATTACCCAGGCAGGACAGTCCAAGACACTTGGCAACCTCACGAGTACCATCTGCATATCAATGTCCTAGAAATGAGAGCAGTTCTCCTGGCGTTGCAAGCCCTTCAAGACTCTCTTCCTTCCGGGACCATTGCAATCCAAATGGACAACATGTCAGTGGTGTGGTACGTCAACAAACAGGGCGGGACCAGGTCTTACCCCTTGTGTCAAGAAGCACTCAGAATGTGGCAATGGGCAATTTCCTCCCAACATTTTCTGATAGCAATGCACATCCCTGGGAAATCCAACGTCATAGCAGACAGGCTCAGCAGAGCTATCCTCATGCCTCACGAGTGGTCTCTGAATCAGGAAGTTGCGGATCTTATCTTCCGCAAATGGGGACAGCCTTGCTGCAACCTATTTGCCACTCCTCTCAACAACAAATGCAGCAGCTACTTCTCCCTACTTCCTCTTCCAGGTCATATACCCAGAGATGCTCTAGTCTGCAATTGGCCTCAGGGACTCCTTTACACTTTTCCCCCTTTTCCCCTAATTCCAAGACTCATACAGAAAGCAAAATCGTTGGGTTGCAAAATGATTCTCATTGCCCCATATTGGCCTCAACAGATATGGTTCCCGTTCCTACACCTCCTCCTTCTGGATCAACCGTGGATTCTGGACCCAGTTCCAGATCTTCTGATTCATCAGTCAGGCAGGTTGCACCAATCCCTTCAAACTCTCCAGCTCACAGCTTGGTTACTCCACTTCCAACCTTAGCCAGGCTTTCCAATATCTCCCCAGCAGTCCGTGATATTATTGTTTCCTCACATAAATCTACTATGAGGAAAACATATGCTAGTAAATAGAAACAGTTTTCTTACTGGGCAGAATCTAGAAATTTGGATCCTTTCTCAGCCCCAGTCCATGAAATTATTGAATTTCTAGCACAACTCTTTCAGGCTGGTGTGGCTTCCACTACCATTAGAGTACAACTAGCTGCCATTTCTAATTTTCATATCAGTATGTTTAATTCTAGCATAATGTCTCATAAGCTCTGCAAGGCCTTTATGAGAGGAACATCTCTTCTTAGACCCCCAGTTAGAGATCCTCCTCCTCCTCCTTGGGATCTCAATTTAGTTTTAGCTTCCTTAATTTTGCCTCCCTTTGAACCAGCAGCATCATGCTCCTTAAAATGTATTTCTTGGAAGACACTTTTTCTGGTTGCTATCACTTCAGCTAGACGTGTCTCAGAACCTCAAGCACTATGTGTTCATCCTCCTTACCTGGTATTTCACAAGGACATAGTTTCTCTGAGGACCAATCCATCCTTTATTCCTAAAGTCTGCTCAGAGAACAATTTAAATCAATCCATAGATCTCCCAGTTTTCTTTCCTAGTCACAGCAACAAGGCAGAATGCAAGCTCCACCAATTGGATGTGCACATACAATTGCGTTTTTACCTCCATAGAACTAAGGAACTAAGAAAGTCAGACCAGTTATTTCTTTATTATGCTTTCAACAAACAAGGCCTTCCAGTTTCTAAGGTGACCTTATCCAGATGGTTATCTGATACTATTGCCTTTATTTATCAGTTATGAAATAAAGAGCTAACGGCTAAACCAAAAGGTCATTCCACTAGAGCATTAGACACCTCTGTGGCCTTTCAGTCTAGGTTGCCCATATACTCAATCTGTGCAGCTGCCACTTGGGCAAACCCTCACACTTTTATCTCTCATTACAAGGTGGATATGGTCTCCCGGAGCAGAGCTTCCTTTGGTTCTACTGTTCTGAAGAGTCTGTTCCAATGAGCCACCAGGGATTTTAGGTGCTAGGGACGCTGTCCCAAACAGCAAGAATGAAGGCGAGATGGACAACTTAACATAAAGAAGTTATGTACCTACCATAATGTTCCATGTTAGTTGTCTTCATCTCGCCTTCCTTCTTGCATCCCCCCTCCTTCCCCCTTCCTAGAGGATTGAGAGGAGTTCCTTTTTTGTTTTCACTGGCTGAGTATCTTTTATTTCTTCACTTGCCAGGTAATTGATGACTCTTTCCTTGTTTAGGTGTATTGGATAACCAGTTTTTAGGTAACTGGTTACTCTACTTATGTCTGGTGTGCACTATCACAAATGAGATCTGGGTAGCTGACGCTGGGCATTCTGGGATAAGGGGTAGCCTCGAGCCAGTAAACAGCTCTCGTGCTATAGAAGATAACTGAGTCAGAGCCGAGGATCAGCTCCGAACCCAAACACCAAGAAGGAAGGTGAGATGAAGACAACTAACATGGAACGTTACGGTAGGTTCATAACTTCTTTTTCCCAAAGGTGTCTGGTTTAAGAAGACACTAAAATCAGCACATATTGCAGACACTAAAATCAGCGCCTATTGCCCCTGCCCAAGAGGGACACAGGTAGAATGCCCAGGGTGAATTTCCATTTACCCATCCAATCGCCCAAATTATGCTTAAATAGGGACAATGAAGGAATTTGCTTAACATGAATAGGAAGCTTGCTCCAAAGGTGGAGCAATGGTGAGACAAATCTGTCTATCCAGCAAGTTCTGTTGATGTCACATAGAAGGTTAAGGTCCTTTGAGCAATTGACCTGTGTGCAATTTGACTTGCAAATGTGCAGTATTTCCATTAAAGCTGCATCAGAGATTGCTTTATATGTAAGGCACAGGTTGCCTTTGAGCAGTCTGTATGACACACACACACACACACACACACACACACACACACACACACACACACACACACACACAGGCTTTTGGCAAGTGTCTGGAAAGTGTCTTGGTTCCAGCAGCGTCAGGTGAGCTCTCGCCAGCCCTTCAAAATCTGGGGGAGAGGTTGTAAGTCTCACACCGGCCCATAACCATATCCAAAGGAGGTCTCCAAAGTGAACAGCCTATGGCATGTTAGAACAATGTAGGTAAAGGAAGTCAGCAAACCAGATCCGTAACTTCAGGATAAGGATTGGCTCTAAGCACTGGGTTGGTTGGGCTTGGGCATGAAGCAGAGCAGGGCATGCACCGCAGCTGGATGAGGTGTCAGCCCCCTCGCTGCAGTCTCCCTTGTAACATAACCTATTTTTATTACTGTTGTTTCCTACGCTGAAAATGGATATGTATCCAGTCGGACTATCCCTGTCAACAAATGTAAAATAAATAAATAAAAATAAGGGGTTCCTATTACGTTATCAAAAAATAACATAATCGAACCATCAAAACTTCGAAATGGCTGCATTTCAGAGATCACACTGTGTGATCGCAGTACAGTGAGGATTGGAGTATTTGCCCTTTCCTCACTATAGTGCAATCTCGGAGTTGGAATATATATTTAGCGGAGGGTGTGGGGGGCGCAGACCCCTGCAATACAAAATTCAAAATTCTGCCATTTTGAAGTTTTGGTGGTTCGATTACTTTATAACGTTATATGAACCCATATATAAGGGTATTGTCAAAGCCCAGTTAATGTGTATGAGTAGGTTAAATACTAATGATTCTGAATGTGTCAAGCAGATTGATGAAACCCTGGAGTCTTTTAGACTGGGGGGATATGATAACAAAATGTTGGAATATGCTAAAGGCTTTGTACTAGCTAATAGACCCTCGGCAGCCTGACCATACTTCAATGAAACATTAAGTGATCATGATATAGGTAAGAGTGCCATTGTACTAAAGATGTTCGATATATGACTACTTACAGTAGGTGCAGTGATGGTATTAACAAGGTAGTGACAGATAATTGGGGCATTCTTAGGAGCATACCTGAGTATAATAATATTATTAATGAGAGGCCAATGTTTACATATAGAAAATGCCCAAATCTTGAAAATAGGCTATGTTACAAGGATATGCAAGAAAAAATTCAAAATAGATGGGCTAAACAGGTGACCTTTGCTTGTTTCAATTGCTGTATATTTATTGAGAAGAATAATAGGCAGGATTCACGAAGCCTCCGTGTAAGCGTTACAAGGCTTACACGGAGGCTGCAGTTAAACGGTGTGACATCAGCATGCCATGCATATGCATGCTGAATCACACCTAAGGCTAACACGGTCCATGTAAGACAGTAGGGGGCGTGTCCGTAGGGCGAGCCCTGCAAACGGACACGGCCCCAGAAGAGTAAAAATTCCGAAAGTAAACCCCCACGACAGAGGCTGTGTAAATGTGAATAAACACAACACAACACATGCCCCCACAGACTATGAACATAAAATGTAGAAATGAACATCTTATATATTTTTTTATAAGTTGTAAAGATGTTTGCCCGTGAGTGCGCTTGTTTGCGCTGGCGTGCCCGTCGCTTAGCCACAGTTAGCAGTCAGTGGAAAAGCATATAAGAACTAAATATGCAAAGTAAGCCAAAAAGCAATAGCATAGTGGTAGAGACGTCAGCTGAAGAGGAGGCCGTCATGGTTCGAGCCCCCACAACATCAATTTTTATTTGTAGTGAAATAAGCACGAAACAATTCCCTGACATATATGTACATATATAAAATTATATTTTATGTAAAATGTAATGAAATGGGCCATGTATTTTGAAGAAATGTGAGATAATAAAAAAAAAAAATGTCAGATGTGCCTATAGCTGAACTACAGTCCACCAAGTTGAGGATATATACCCGTAGGTGAGCAGTGGTTTAACAGGTGTAAAATGAGTGCCTGTAGGTGAGCAGTGGTTTAACAGGTGTAAAATGAGTGCCTGTAGGTGAGCAGTGGTTTAACAGGTGTAAAATGAGTGCCTGGGGTTGCGCAGCGTTTTAACATGCTGAAACTGTGTGCCCGTAGCTGAGCTGAGCATAATATGCGTGCTGACAGCCAAACGACGCATAAACCGGCGTAACCCATTTGCGCGGAGCTGCGCACCGCGCCAACAAGCTAACCGACGGGCAACGTTGAGCAAGCTGTATCAAAACTGCCTTTACACAGACACACCTCCTAGCCTGTGTAGACAGTCATAAAATATAAAAAGCAATGGCCAGGCTCGAACCCAGGATACCATGCACCATAGTCAAAGTACTGAACCACTAAGCCATGACAGTTGCACTTAGAAATGCAGTAATAGCATATATATAGGAATGAATAGAAAGAGGAGCATGACAAAGCAGGTTTTGTGAAGCTGATACAATTCCAAAATGGCCAATCACAGATAAGTGCGGGAAAAACGGCATATATAAGCCCCAAAGGCGGGAATACACAGCATAACCGATTGTGGAACCGACTTGCAACCAGGATGTCAGGTGTAGGAGAGGGTAGTTGCTTCCGAGCACAGAGGTGGGGCATTGAGGAGTCCAAATATATGGTTTGGCTCCTTGTCCATGATCATGAGGCCCAACTCATGCAGGGCCAGGTCCTGTGGGGAGCATATAGGGCTGAGGCATGGGACCGGTTGGCACATGATCTCACCAGTACCACAGGAATACCAAGGACTGGTGAACAGGTCCGTCACCACCATGTGGACCTGAAGAGATGGAAGCAGGACCAACTGAACCGTTGGATCCAGGAGGCCCGGCAAATGCCCAACGCCCCACTACTGAGTAAGTTACATGTAATTATTTATGTAAGAAATTAACCTAGCTGATATTATGGAGATGTGTATTCCAATATTACTTCATTTATATTACAGCTGCAGGTGTCCGTTCCATGAACCATTGAGCCTATGCCGATAGGCTGGTGCGGTTGCGCCACCAGGCAGGTCAGAAATTCTCTCCCTGTAACTGTAAAAAAATATATAAGTATGACAGTTAGCAAAAGAGTGCAGTGTAGTCACTTATTAATAAAATGTGCAAGTAACAGTGTAAGAGAGTTTGCAAGTATTGCTTGATTACAAAAGTGTGATGCAGCCTGTAATCCAAACATAAAAATGAAACAAGTCTGAAATAAAGATGTCCCACCTGTAATATAATAGTACATAACCTGCAGCAGGCTGAAAAGTACAGCTGCAGAAGCTGAGTAAAACACATGTGTGAAATATATCCCTGTTGAAATTCTGAAACATGACATAAGTGAGACTGTTGGAAAGGATTGTTATAACTAAAAGTAAAACATGTCAATAAAGCCTAGAATTAAGTACCATCCTGAATTGTAAAAAAAAAAACAAGTGAGAGAGTGTGAGAAAGAGGTTTGAATCCACCAATAAAGTAGTAATAACTCCTGAATAAAGTATACTGCAGTCAGTACAGAATGAAATGAATGTGACAGGCAGAACCAAACAGCAACATGTGTTGAAAAAAGTACTGAAGCTGGAATGTGTGTCCCAAAATCTGGATATGTTGCTCTCAGTTTGCAATATGCAGATAGTATGGTTGTCTTAAATACCAAACATCCACAGTTGTCTATAGCCATATAAAGCAAATATGGCAGGATGATGTAGCTGAACAGAGCCAGATATGAATCTGTATGAATAAATATGAAATGTATATTGATGTAGCAGTAACATTCCTATCACCAACCTGAATTAGTTATCACATAAGAAACTGTAGTCAGACCTGTAGTGTGTATATATCTGCAGCTAGTAGAAATGTGCAGCATATGTATAGGTATTTGAAGTTGTTAATGAAATATTTCTTCACCCTACCCTATAACCACAAATAATCCATTCCACGTGAAATGGGTATGTGCATTCACAATTAACACCCCTGGACATTTGTCCTGTTGGTTCATACATATTTGCATGTACGTTGATACATGTGCCCTGTTCATACATCCAAAACTGATGGCCTGTTGCCATCAATCAACCCTGCATGTTGTTGGATTGTGTATTGCTGTTCAAATTATGCATGTGTTATGCTTGCTGTTCAATGGCTTGAATTTATGGGTGTTTGGTTAATGGGAATACTAATGCATGCTGTTACAACTAATTGTGAATGATATTGTACATTACTAACCCAAACTGTCATAACATAATGCAAAACATAGGATGACAGGGAAGGTGGGTTCCAGCGGACTCACCTCTCCCACCTCAGCTGGCGAGTGCACCTGGCAGTAGTGCCCAGGCCGGACCCTCCTCTGGTGGCTCTGTGCCACCTGCAGGTGGAAGCGCTGCAGGGGATGGGGCTCGTCCCCCCTCTGCAAGTGTGGCCGGAGGAGAACATCCACTCACCCTCCATAGTGTCCAGACTGTGGTGCGTAGGGAGATCCGGCATGCTGTGCTTGGGCCCCTATGCCAGCTTGAGGCACGGGTGGCACAACTCACAGGCGTGACTGCTGCCCGGCCTACACAGCCCCCAGCACAGCCCCGTCCTGGGCAGTGAAGGCACAGTGGCAACTGCCCATGGGTGGGGATCTCAGTTCTACTGTTGCCATCTGTGGGCTCATGGACTCGAGATATCCAAACATCCGTCCCCGTCAATTGTGTAACCCCCCCACATGTGTCATACACCACCCCTGTATGCGTCTTGTTTGTCTTGTCTGTTAACCTCCCCTACCTACCTCCCCAGCTATACCGACTTCCTGTACCTGACATGCCACTCTCACCTGAAAAAAAAAAAAAAAGGGCACTCTGTACCCACAAAAAAATTACGCCCCATACATAGCTGCCCATTTTGCACACATGTCTGCTGGACATGTAAACTGGCAATTACAATTGGCTGTACAACAAATATTATTGAGTCCTCACACCTCTCTCAGGGGTGGAAGGTTTCAAATTTCACACCAAATTACAAACATATGCACAGCTGTTACTGACGAAGAAATGGGCAGCTATGGGCCTTTCCTACATCCCTCCTGCAAAACCCAAGCTTGTTTTCCTACTGTCCTACCCTCTTTGTGCCCCCTTTTTCACCACTTTCCTATCTCCCCATTTTCTTTTCTTTAAAAGAAAATAGCGCGGGTGTGCACGACAGTAAGCACTTTTAAGCAGTAGTAAGTGGGTGTGCGCGAAGCTAAGCAGCAGTGTGCTTGCGTGACCTCCGCGCAAACCAGTGCTAACCTGCTTACAACTGCTTAAAAGTGCCTTAGTCACTCTGAATGACAAGGCCTGTAGTTTTCTCAGCAGCAAAATAAAATACCTCCCTCAGTCTCGAACCCAGGAACTTGGAAACACTAGTCTGCATGACTTACCACTAAGCCATGACTGCTCTACAAGAGCATTGTGCTGAAAGAAATATATCATAAAATAGTAGGAATTAATGTAAAGGGAATATAGCAAGTCTAGTACACAAAGCATGTCATGTATATTTACTGTCAAATCTAGTGGATTTGTAAAATAGTACTGTGTGCTGAGAAACAGTCATGCTAGTTGGTAGCTACTAGGTAATAATGTCACAGTAGCATCTGGCAAGCCACACACATACGCAGAGCAGGATAAACACTGCCATAGTTGAATAGTTAAGAGATCAGACATAGCAACTGTGACTGAGTTACAGGGATGTCCCTGATGTGTAAACAAATGTCAACTGTGCCCCACTGACACCCTGTCAAATGTACTAACAGTAGGCAGAAAGGTGTAACTACACATGCAATGGTAACTATGATTGACTGAGGGTATGCACCACCTGCACGGCACAAATGTACTAATACATATGCTTGAAATAACCCACAGTCACAACTGCAGAGTATCAGAATATGTCATTGGAGTAACCCACTGCTATGTACCATTCCATGAGGCTAATAAAAGATGCACCGGAGAGTATCTGAGGCCTGGTTAGCAGCATGATCAAATACCCCTGTAAGTGTCAAGGCCCACACCATGGCCAGACCACACTGCATGCAGTAACACCCTACCACAACAAACACATAGGGAATTGCTGCCCAAACAGATTTAGCAAGCATTACAAGCTGTGAATGTAAATGGAAAATAGGAAAGCCATAGCAACACATTACAGGAAAGACACCTAGCAGGCATACAAGGAGTGAATGTAAAGGCCAAATATTGAAGACATAGCAACAGATTGCAAGAGCCACTGCTATATATCAGTTACACCACAATCCTCACAGGAAAGCACACACACCCATATACACAGTATTACTAGTCATAGGTGTCAGTTTACATACACACGGAGAACAGGACACTGGAGGAAGGAATACTCAGCTTACAGAACAACATGCATTGCAGTGTCTACAACACAGCCTGAAATATGAGAGACATACCAACCCTTACACTCACAGAACAGTGTCCACAGCAAACCAGCATGGTCCCCACCCTGATAATCTGAAAGGGCTACGCCTACCTAACAGACCTTTTTATAGCACAGTCCTGTAATCACAGTGAGAGCTGCAATCACTACACAACAGGCTGCATGCAATTAGTAAATGCTGGCTAACAATTGGTGCAGAGGCCATCACATCGACATGTGCAGATACCTACAAAAGCATCCTGTACTCCCAGTCCACACATGCAATACTGTCATTGTACCCACTGGAGGTAGAGAGAGAGAGAGAGAGAGAGAGAGAGAGAGAGAGAGAGAAATAAATAAAGAAAGAAAGAAAGAAAGAAAGAGAAAGAAAACAAAAAAACTGAAACAACAAAGCAAAGAGACTGACAGCAGGCCAAGCAACTGCAAGCCTACACAAACAGCTGCAAAAAACACAGGTAATGTAAAGTACTACTATAATACTCTACATACTGTGAACCCTCCAGATGTGTTATTGGTCTGTATCTATGTATATGGACATGTGCATAGGGCCGGGGACATACTGAAACTGTCACTGAAGGCTCCACATACATATGTATGTGACGGTAGCTATGTGCACATAGCAATGTAGGTTGTAGTGCAATGTACAAGTAGGTTGTACAGTAATGGATGTTCAGCAGTACGTTACTGTGTGTATACATATGTGGAACTAAAAAGGAGTATATATATATATATATATATATATATATATATATATATATATATATATATATATATATATATATATATATATATATATATATATATATATATATATATAACATGTGTATACGTATGTATATCGAGATATGTATGTATATATATATATATATATATATATATATATATATATATATATAAAATATGCATGTGTGTATACATAGATAGAGGGGAATGTAGAAATACATAGACATATATAGTTTCACAGTGTCATAGTTTAGTACTAGGCTATCTGCAGACAGTGTAAAGAATAGATTTAGAAACTTGCGCCTCTGTATAGTAGTGACACAGTGAAAACCCCCCTACATAATAGCATTAGTTTACTGTGCCTCTGTCTAGTAGTGACACAGAGAAGACCCCTGCTGTAAAGCTATGATCTCCCATCCACTTGTCAAGAATGCACATGAAGAGTGTCAGTGAGAGTCTCTGCCTAACATGAACTGGGATCCTGTTCCACAGTATGGGAAGCCTCTTAGTGATGGATGTGTCCCTACAGTATGTCCTATTCATATGTGTGCTGAGGTTTAAATCCGTAGCTGTCGTGCTTCTGATGGATCTGGATTGTATGAGGTGGAACATGTCCATCAATACCACATTGGACATGGCCTACTACATCAGGCACAGATCACCCCTACGTAGGCAGTATGCTATGGAATAGAGCATGAGTTACGTTAGTCTGGCAGCATATGACAGTTGTTGCAGACCCTTGATCCTCCTGGTGATGTACTTATGGGGTCCCCCTAGCTGTTGCAAGTGCCAGGTGAGGTACATACCAAATGGGGCATAGTACACAGTCATGGGCCTGATAAGGGAGGAGTATAGGGGTACAATGACCCCTTTTGATGTGGATGTGAATCCCTTCATGATAAGGTGGGCAAGGTAGGAAGTCCATCCAACCACTTTGGCAACGTGGGTGTCAAATGAGAGGTCAGCATTGAACAGTGTCACCAGGTCTCCGATTACTTTGTCTGTACTCAGTGGGTTATTGTCTATGTGATAATATGTAGGTAACACACAAACATACCCCCTGCACGAAGGCGAATGCATGGCTCAAAAAACCAATGAATAAGATCAAAAAAAGTGTAGAGCCAGCATACAGTGACCTGAAAAAAGGTTTATTTTGAATATATATGAAACAGCAAAACAGACCGGTTTCGGCCGGACAATATCACAGCCTTCTTCAGTGTAAAGCAAACAGAAAAACAATGCTGTTTAAATATATGCTTCTCATAGCTCATTGGTGGATATCTAAAATTGTTCATTAAGCCCAGGTGGAAACAATCCACCTAGTCTGATAATCCATTTCTTTTCTTTGGCATTTAAAAAGGAATGCCAACCTGTCTTATTGGAACGATTCCCTTGTATACTGTCAATAACCATAAAAGAAAATTTAGCAGTAGTGTGTGTCATATGATGTTTATAAAGTGCATTATGAGCTCTTTTATTCTTGATATTACTAATATGTTCAGATATATGTAATCTTAATGGGCGGGAAGTTTGTCCCACATAAAAAGAGCCACAATTGCATGTTGCCAAATATATCAACCAATCACTACTGCAGTTTGCAAAGAAATGAAGATCATAAACTGAAGAACAATTCCTGCTAGAAAATTGCTTGGATTTACATACATATTGACAGTTGGTGCAATGACCACAATGAAAACAGCCACACAATGGTTCTCCCATCAACGTTGTTTGTAAGAGTTGTGAGTTGTTCAAGGTATTACCACGTTTATAATGATTAAAAAAAGAACTGAGATTTTTCCCTTTCCTGAATGAAAATAAACATCTATCTGGAATAATACTTGTAAGCTCATAATCACATTGCAGAATATTCCAGTGTCTATGCATACTTTGAATTAGACTGTCAGAATTTCTAGCATAGGTCGTTGTAAACCTTATGGGTTGTGGTGATATTGCTGAATGGTCTCTATAAGTAAGAAGTTCTGATCTATCCATTGAGTTAACCTGATGACTAGCCTTTAGCACATCTCCTATCCTATAACCCCGGGATTTAAATCTGCTGGTTAAATCACCCTTATGTTGTTGAAAGGAAGAATCCTCAGAACAAATATGTTTTACACGTATGAATTGTGATTTTGGAATATTTCGTGCAATATGAGGTGGGTGATAACTGGAGGCATGTAAGATGGTATTGTATTGGGGGTATTTCCTGTACACCTCAGTACCTAGTGTGTGATCAGGTAATCTATTGATTAATACATCTAAAAAAGTGATTGTATTTAGATCATAGTGTACAGTAAACTGTAACCCCCATATATTGTGATTCAGATATGAAACAAAATCCATAAGTTGACATTCATCACCCTTCCATACTAGCCAAACATCATCCAGATAATGTCTCCAGATGTCAATATATTCAATGAATATATTGTTATGGCAGTCATAAATTATATGTTTTTCAACATAAGCCATAAATAGATCCGCATATATGGGGGCAAAGGATGCCCCCATTGCTGTTCCTTTAGTTTGCCAATAACAATTATCCTTGTAATAAAAGACATTATTCGTAAGGACATGTTTGGCTAGACCCACCAAAAATGAATTAAAGTTCGCTTCATATAAGCCCGATACTTCTAACCAATAGGCCATTGCATCCAAACCAGCTTGATGGGGGATGTTGGTATATAGGGCACTTACATCCAATGTGCATAAAAACCACTCAGGTTCCAACTGTGTGTCTGAAATAATCTGCAAAAAATTGGTCGTGTCTTGCAATCATGATCGTACCACATGTAATAAGGTTTAAGATGTTTGGTGAGATACAAGGATAAAGGCTCAGTAATGTACCCTTTACCAGATACAATAGGTCTGCCAGGTGGATTTAATGGGTCTTTATGAATCTTAGGTAGGAAATAAATGTATTGAGTTGTAGAATCCTTGACCATACGTTGGTGCATAACCTCATTGTTAATGATAGCTTCATCCCTGGCCAAAAGCAAAAATTGATCAATCTATTTTTTGAACCTGAAAGTAGGATCAATAGGCATAATGGAATAATATCTCTGATCAGAAAGCTGTTTGTTTGCTTCATTATCATAATCACACCAGTTGAGTACAACTACAGCTCCACCTTTATCTGCAGAGATAATAACTATATCTTTGTTGTTTTGGAGTTCCAGAATAGCTTGTTTTTCAACCAGGGTAAGATTGTTGGATTTAAAACGTATATCCAAGCTAGGAAAATGAAGATCTTTGAGCACGCCATTCTGGAACTGGTGTACCATAGGATGCATGGGGGGAGAAAAACTGGATTTGTGATAGACAAATTTATCCTTGTTAAAGTTACTATCAGTATCACCAAAAAACAGTTTCAAATTTAAATTTCTGCAAAAAGACATGACATCCTGGGCCAATGTAGCTTCAGGAACCATGAAGCCAGGTATGAAAGTAAGACCTTTATTCAAAATAGACATGTGGATGGATGACAAGTCAAAATTTGACAAATTTAAAACATTGTTGTTTGAAATAACATTCAATTGTTCATTGCCATTTTCAATAGACCCTGAATATTGTGTACGCCTTCTATGTTTCCGCCCACCCCGCTGATATTTGGACCTAAAGGGATCGATCCAGGTATCCTTTTGGGGGTCGGTGAGCCTGATGCTGCTGGGGACTCATTGTCAATGCAAGACTTTTATGAAGCAAACTTTGACATCTGATATATTGACATCTGGAGATGTTATCTGGATGATGTTTGGCTAGTATGGAAGGGTGATGAATGTCAACTTATGGATTTTGTTTCATATCTGAATCACAATATATGGGGGTTACAGTTTACTGTACACTATGATCTAAATACAATCACTTTTTTAGATGTATTAATCAATAGATTACCTGATCACACACTAGGTACTGAGGTGTACAGGAAATACCCCCAATACAATACCATCTTACATGCCTCCAGTTATCACCCACCTCATATTGCACGAAATATTCCAAAATCACAATTCATACGTGTAAAACGTATTTGTTCTGAAGATTCTTCCTTTCAACAACATAAGGGTGATTTAACCAGCAGATTTAAATCCCGGGGTTATAGGATAGGAGATGTGCTAAAGGCTAGTCATCAGGTTAACTCAATGGATAGATCAGAACTTCTTACTTATAGAGACCATTCAGCAATATCACCACAACCCATAAGGTTTACAACGACCTATGCTAGAAATTCTGACAGTCTAATTCAAAGTATGCATAGACACTGGAATATTCTGCAATGTGATTATGAGCTTGCAAGTATTATTCCAGATAGATGTTTATTTTCATTCAGGAAAGGGAAAAATCTCAGTTCTTTTTTTAATCATTATAAACGTGGTAATACCTTGAACAACTCACAACTCTTACAAACAACGTTGATGGGAGAACCATTGTGTGGCTGTTTTCCTTGTGGTCATTGCACCAACTGTCAATATGTATGTAAATCCAAGCAATTTTCTAGCAGGAATTGTTCTTCAGTTTATGATCTTCATTTCTTTGCAAACTGCAGTAGTGATTGGTTGATATATTTGGCAACATGCAATTGTGGCTCTTTTTATGTGGGACAAACTTCCCGCCCATTAAGATTACGTATATCTGAACATATTAGTAATATCAAGAATAAAAGAGCTCATAATGCACTTTATAAACATCATATGACACACACTACTGCTAAATTTTCTTTTATGGTTATTGACAGTATACAAGGGAATCGTTCCAATAAGACAGGTTGGCATTCCTTTTTAAATGCCAAAGAAAAGAAATGGATTATCAGACTAGGTGGATTGTTTCCACCTGGGCTTAATGAACAATTTTAGATATCCACCAATGAGCTATGAGAAGCATATATTTAAACAGCATTGTTTTTCTGTTTGCTTTACACTGAAGAAGGCTGTGATATTGTCCGGCCGAAACCGGTCTGTTTTGCTGTTTCATATATATTCAAAATAAACCTTTTTTTCAGGTCACTGTATGCTGGCTCTACACTTTTTTTTGATAATATGTATGTACCTTTTCTGTCCAAAAGGGTATGAGTATACATTACGTGGCATGCAGTGTAAGGCCATGACTCCGGCACCAGTTGTTGGTGTCTGTGAGGCCTGTCAGTAGGATGTATGTGTCAGCAGGTGTATCGCCTATAGCACCTAGTATGCAGTCATCTTTGAACATTGTCAGCCACTACCCTCCCATGTCTGCTTCCACATCTGAGAATGATATGCCGAACATGAGCAGTCCCAGGACAGAGCCCTGTGGGACACCACATGTGACTGGCTCTGAGTCTGACATGGCACCAGTGAGTTTGACTGTAGGGTTTCTATCCGTTAGCCGGTTTGCAACCCATCATGTGACATATTGATTTACATTTCAGCTGTTGATCATGTCTATGATGCCACAGTGCGGTATTGTGTCGAATGCCGTAGGCAAGTCCATGTAGGCTGTATGGACCGCTGTGCCCTCATCAATGGCTCTAGTGACTGATTTGAAAAGGTCAACCAGGTTCATAAGGCAGGATCTGCCCTCTACAAAGCCAAACCAGGTGGGATCAAGTGTCTAAGTCCCCAATGTCTCTGTGTATGGGTGCCATAATGATCCTTTCCATAGTGTTGCAGACCAGGCTGGTTAAGCTTATGGGGCGGTAGTTACCAGGGTCTGTAGAGGTGCCTCCTGTGTGGAGTGGGACTACTGTTGCTGTATGCCAGTGTCCAGGTACATATGCTCTAGTAAGGCTACGGCTGAATAGCATGTAATGTGTATGTGTAGCTCCTCTTGCAGTTCACGTAGCATGCAACCTGCAATACTGTTGGGTCCCATTGATGCTGTGTTTACAGCTCTGCTGAGGGTGGTTCCCAGCTGGACATCTGAGATGACAGGGAGGTTACAGTCAGCTGGGATAAGTAATTCCACATGTGTGGGTGAGGGAGGGGAGAAACCTGCACTGAACCTGTCTGCCAGACTGTTGGCATTATCTGTGTGTTCAGTGTAGCGTTTGTCACTGTGAACTAACTGTGAACACAACTGAGGGTTCCCACCCAGGTGTGTAACATAGCAGAGGAAGGCCTTGTGGTTATCTGTAGTGACCATAGCGATGTCCCTCTCATTGTTGGCCTTGCATGTTTGTACGACAAAACGTATCTTTCTACTACTGCTGATCAGAGATGCCGTAGCTCTATGGATGTATGCTCTGCCATGCAGTAGCTACCTTCTGTTGTTATACAATTTGTTCAATGCTGTGGTCCACCAGACAGGACGCCTGCCCTTGGTGGAGAGGGTCATGGTTTCATTTGTGATTGCATGATCCATGCATTCTTGGAGATGTCTGTAGAAAGCATATGTGAAGGTGTCTGCATTGTGGGAAGTGGTTTACACTGGCCCAGTGGGCATTAAGGATACCAACTCAGTTATAAGAAGTGTAAAGTTGGCATGTGAGAGGTTTCCCACTATAGTCTTTTGTGTTGTGGGGGAGGTGGTGTATGTATATCCAGGGGGATTAGTCTGTGGTCAGATGTGACTAGTGAGGGGTATACTTCCAGTGTGTAGCACATTGTCCCCATGTTTGTGATGATCAGGTCTAGTATATTATCTCCTGTTGTGGGAGAGGTGACTAGTTGTTCCATTGCATTTGACATAGTGAATTCCGGGAACCTTTGGGCTAGGGTGTTTGGGGTAGAATAATGCACCCAGTGTATGTTAGGGTAGTCGCAGTATCCCAATATGATGGTGTGTGGTGGGACATTCATATCCTCCAATGTCTACAGGAAGGCTAACTGTGGTCCCTGAGATTGGGAGGGTGGTCTGCAACATGCTGCCAGTTGTATAGCAGGTTTGCCTACGGTTATCTGCACCTGGATGGTCTGTGATGCTTCATGTGTTGCCAACTAACCTGGAGGTGTGTGTGTCCTCCATGAATATGGACACACCCCCTCCATTTTTGTTTTGTCCCGAGTCCTGGGGCCAAAACGCATGATACGGGGTATAGCCTGGTACCGCTGGTATGCTCTCAGGAGCCTTGAACCAGGTTCTCACTTACTGCACAGACATCGAGATTGGTAGAATATGTAAGTACAGATATATGTAATACACACATACATATATAGATATCTGTAGAGACTTATACATATACAGATAGATCTGACTGACAACAGATATGTCTGTATATGACTATCTCTCACTCTCTGTCCCACCCCCTCACACTCACACTCACCCTGTGTCTCTCTCTCACTCTCTCCCCACATCTATATGTATGTATCTACATCTATATATACATATTTTATATACATATATACAAACAGATATATATCCATATATATATATATATATATATATATATATATATATATATATATATATATATATATATATATATATATATATATATATATATATATATATATATATATATATATATATATATATATACATATATAGACTGTGTGAGGCACATGTGTGCAGATGTTTTGCAACAGGTGCCTGGTGTCACAGGCATGAAGTGAACACCAGTGTGGATACTGGAGTACCATACCCCATTCAAAAACACTGACACCAGTAACCACCACATATGTACATGCCTGCCTACTGCTGCATGTGTCAGGGGGGAACAGGGTCAACAAGTGTACAATAGGCTCCACATCGATATACACAGTGGCACACTAGTTCTGTAATACCTGTACATGGAATGTGTCAGTGGACATGGTGTGTCAGCTATGGACATGTAGGTCACTGTACCCCTCCACACCCCACAATGTCCTACACGGTATGTACCTCCCATGACAGCTACAGATATGGAGAAGGACACAGACATATGCAAGTAACTGTGTCAATGCACTCAAACACCACAGAGTGCACACAGACTACCTACATAGAGGTTACCACTGCTGGATATACATAGTTCAGTCACACCCGTGACAGTTGTCTAACAACCATGGTAACACCTCCAACATCCACAACACAAATTACCTATGTCTGTCGTCCTTGTCACTGCAGTATAGAGCACATGGTGGAGGTACAGGACCCTACCCACAGATATGACATACCCTGTAGTAGACCACACAGAATTAAGAAGCAAGGCTCCCCATGAGTAGATGTCAGACATACCCCCTGCTGAATTTTATGCAGATAGGTAATATGCCATATGAGTCACTCCGTTTAACTGTTTGTAAGGAGCAGGTACGATCATAACACATGTGTCACAAGGGGCAGGGTAGCATAACAGTATGCTGCTGTAGGCCCAGGGCCAAAAGCACACTACCTACCTAGGACACAGTGCACACCCATGAACACATTGCAAATGGAATATGTGAGGTGGAATGAGTGTGCTAGTGACTGGGTGCATGTTGTGTACTGGTGTGATTGCTCACCATGACTGTCTGTCTGTCATGGTAGTGTGTGTCCTTGGTGTGAGGCCAGAGACAGGTGTGTGAGGTATTGCGATCAACACATACTACATTGCCATATGTTGTGCTCTGTTACCCTGTATGTCACTGTGGTGTAGGTAGGGTTATGGCAAGTAAGAGTAGTGTGCATTACCAGTGAAATATGTAACGTGCATTGTGTGCAGTGCATGGGCTGATAATGTTCCCCATACAGTACCTTGATACAAACCCCAGTGTGAGGTTGTGTATTGTACCTGAAACAGTGTGTTGACTGCTGCAGTATACTAGTCTGTCGTATGGAGTGTGCCAGGTACTGTTCCACAGTTGTCGGATGAGCACTGATATCTGGTCATGTACATGTGTATCCCCCAATAGACAGACAGATGCTATATATGGTGCTTAAGTTATATCACTGCAGTCGAGTATTATGTGTATTATTTGTGCTATAGTTTGCTGACAGATATTGCTGACATATTTTCCTTCTCCTTTTCAGGGCCATGATTCACCAGCGGAACCCTGTCTACTCCGCTGCAGAGGAGGTGGAGATACACCAGAGCCTGGTGCGGGATTTCGCTGTACTCTTTTCCCGCACCAGCCAGAAGCAGCAGGAGAGGGCTGCACTGTGGCAAGACCTGGTCTGTCGGGTAAATGACATAGATACACATAACCGGACATATGAGCAGGTACGCCATCACTGCAGTGATTTAATTAGAAATGTCTGTCAGCGTGCGTCAGATATCCACAGGCAGCAGCTTGCCACAGGTGTTGGGGTGGCTAGACATCCCCCCCCCTCACCAGACTGGAGGGACTACTCCTGAGTGTTGTGGCTCCAGCACAGCAGCAACAACAACAGCATACATGTATAATGATGGAGGCTGGAGCCACACAGCAGCAGGACACAGAGCGTGCAGGTAACATGCCATGTGTATAGTTGACCATTCTGTACACTGTTAGGTTATGCATGTGTGAGGTGTGTCCTCATTTTCTAGCTGCAATCTTGGTAATTATTGTGCATTAGTGATATCCTCAACATCTGCAGTACACCTGTGGAAGCTAACTATTGCACTACTGAACTGTATCATGCCCACAGTATCAATGGCACAGTTGTGCCCACTGACGATAAATG
This sequence comes from Protopterus annectens, assembly GCF_019279795.1. Taxonomy (NCBI): domain Eukaryota; kingdom Metazoa; phylum Chordata; order Ceratodontiformes; family Protopteridae; genus Protopterus; species Protopterus annectens. Next base: position 659,753,070 of record NC_056751.1, read on the forward strand.
TCTCTTTTCTGCAGGTCCCTTTGGTGTAACAGCAAGGCAGCCTATCCATGCTGGTGAGTGTGTAATACCATTACCTTTAATACTCTGTATACTAATAGTAATAATAGGCTGAAGCAGTAGTGCTATGTGCTTGATTGCATCTGTGTTTGTGTCTGTGGGTTGATATCTCATATACTGAGGTGTGTGCATGTGTGCATGTGTGCATGTGCCCATGTGCGCATGTGTGCATGTGTGCATGTGTGCATGTGTGCATGTGCCCATGTGTGCATGTGTGCATGTGCCCATGTGCGCATGTGTGCATGTGTGCATGTGTGCATGTGCCCATGTGCCCATGTGTGCATGTGTGCATGTGTGCATGTACACATGTGTGCATGTGTGCATCATTGGTGGCATTGTGTACACATTGTAAACTGTGTTTCCTGTCTTACTCCCACAGGTTCTGGTGCTGCTCTGGTGTAATGCAGCAGGGAACCTGAATCAGCTGCTGTGGATAGTGATAATGATGATACCTGTGTAATGGCACAGGTAGGTGTGCCAGGGTCCGTCATTGGTCAGCCAATTGACACTACACAGCTGTCAACCCCATCAATGCGCACAGTCATCCTGCCAATACATCCTTTGTCACCAATGTCCTTAGGTGATGGACAGGATACAGTGGGCATTGACCAGGGTAATGTGGTACCGGTGGCACATGCATCCCCACACTGCAGCCATGGCCAGGGTCCTGACACTGTACCACACAGGCAGACGTCCATGAGTTATTGTGGGAGCATCCGTGGGCGTACCGCCCCTGTCAGACGTGCCCACAGAGGTCTTTCAACCCCAGCTATGTTTTGGGCTGTAATGCAGGCACAGTCACGTATGGAACGGTACACCAGACAGGGTCTGAGGGAGCTGAGAGCATGTCGCACAGCCATGAGTGACAGTATGCGTGATGTTGCGGCTGCCATCCGCAACTTCACCGAGGTCATTGACAGACGTTGGGGGGACACATTAGATCTGTTCCACAACTATATGTCCATGAGCCAGGGCAATGGTGGATGGCTGAGGTGTCGACGTGGCCGTATGCCAGCAACAGCAGCAGCTGGCAGCCGTCGTGGACGACAACAGGGCCGCGGCCGCTCACATAGTGCCAGCAGCAGCCCCAGCAATGCTGGGTCTGTGCTGTCATCGGATCACCCCAGGAGACCACGTGCACGTGGCGCTGGACAGTCCCAACAGGGACCTGTCTCCAGTCAACAAACACCTGCTTCTGATGACAGTACCCAGTCTGGCTTAGTACCTGATACAGTCCGTAGCACCCCTGCCAGGCACAGGTACCGTGTCGTGGCCACAGACAGTGATCTGTATGACCTGGCAGGTACAGTCTGTGGCTGTCCACAAACACCTGTATATGGCAGCCATGAGGTGGGACTGTATGCATTCATACACACATGTAAAGTGATAACACCTAGGGCTACCACATACATGCACACACTGCATCAACATTGCCCCATCTTGTACTGCTATCCCTCACCAACACACACACACAGACATGTCAATTGGTTGTATCAGTGGCAGACTCAGGCATACCAGGTACACACCCTGTGCATATGATGAAACTGTGCCACCTCCTGCAATCTGTAAAATCGGTGCAGGAACAGGTTAACATGGTGCTGATGCACAGGGTGACTACATAGATGTATTGTAATAGTATGATGTTGACAACAGTACAGTGTAATGATAGCATTGTGGGTATATACCAGCATGCCTGATGCAGTTACAGTATGAATGTCATTGTATTGTTTTGTACACCCATAGTAATTAAAACAGTGTTCTGTCTGCACATCTTTGCATACTGGTTGTGAGGCTGTGAAGGGATGGCCACCTACATAGGTAGCACAGGGGATACAACAATGTACATATTGATACTCAATGATGACCATGTCAACTGCGAGTTGCATGCTGTCCACACACGACTCTGCAATGCAGATGTTTCAGGATGTTGATATCTGTGCAGTACTACACAACAGGTTCAAGGCTCACAAGAGCACACTAGCACTACAAGGTCACACCTCATACCATGCATAGCAGCACCAAAACACAGAACTAACTATGACAGGAGGGAGAGTGTCCATACATGTCAAGGATACTGTGGTGCCAGGACAGGTAGCATACATCATACTAAGTCTGGAACTGCTGAGTGAGGGCTCAGTGTCTGTTATTTGACATGTGTATTATTACAGGTATAAGCACTTGGGTATCAGGCCAGTTATTCAACATTACAAAGGTACGTGGTCTATACACTTGTGTGGGGTGCGGCTGGACCCAGTCCGTCTGACCTGGGAATGTCTGGGTACTGGCTTATAGTGCCTGCATATATGCACTGTTACCTACTGGAAGTCGTACACCTTGTTTGTTGTAGCATAGTCTACATACAGGCCTGCTGACTGTAGCTTTGTTTGTATGCATGTTTGCCTGTTATGTTCCTGAAACACTGATTCCACCTGCAGTGCAGATATACAGTGCCTCTGTGGATCCCTACTGACATCTGTGTTGCTTACTGTACTGATGTCCATGTGTCACTTGACAGAACGTCACTGTTTGTCCTGTTTGCATGTAGCTTGCCTGTAACACATTGCATAAGACTTACCTCACATTTGCTCAAGACAGCATTCATATATGCCAGCACTAACAAATCAGGAACACTACACCCTCACATAGTCACCTTGAGTACCTTGTTCCCCATTGGCCCTATGTGTCGTTACTTAGTATGGGAGTCACAATGCTATGGTAGCATGTGCAAAGGTCACCTGTCGATCTACTCTTAGGTCCATTTGGTGAATCTGTGAGTCATGTGGCAATGTTACAGCTGCCTCATGTACACAGACAACCCTCTCTCCTCCCCATACATGTACAACACATGTGAGAGATGCAACCACATTGTCAAACTGGGGGCTATGCTCTGTTTACACAGCACTGGCATTCCCTGTCAGGTGGAGTGGGATACTACAGTGAATACAGTACCAGTCTCCCATAGACCTGCCACGACCACAATCCAAACACAGAAACACACAGGTACATTATTGGGCTCTCAGAATAGCATCCTGCCTGAGCAGCTGACACCTGCAAAGCAGACACACAAGCAAACGTTAAGCCAGAGCAGAGCACATGCAACACATAGCTCACAAAGTCTGTGTGCCAAACAGTCACAGGCCATACGGCTTGACAACACACCTGCTACAGTTGTATGAGGTACCTCTATCGTCATGTACACATAGGTCCTGCTCCCAGGCTGAACAAGGTGACAGTCACGCTGAGCTGTCCATCAGGCACTATGATCCACCACATAACACAAGCATACCGGTCACTCCAAGGCATGTAGAAGTATGACTCAGTCATTGTCTGTGCCAGTGTGTATGACCTCTGACGCACCTCCCTGGACTACATGTTAGGGGACATAGAGGGGCTCTCTGAGCTTGTGGCACAGGCTGGTATGACCCTGGCCTTGAGTAGCATCTCACCCTCACCATGAATGCTGCCACAATATGTAGACAGAATCATCAGTTCCTGCAATTAATGTATCTTTCAGTGACATTCAAAGGGGATCCAATGCCTGTCAGTGTGGGATTACATGCTGGACATGCCACATTGCTTTGCTTGGGACAGCTTGCACCTGTCACCCATGGGCCATTGTATATTAGCAGAGGCTGTTGCTACACACATAGTGCCTTTGTATGCAAGGCTGACATTACATAGCCACCTACACAAGTATCACACGGGATGGGACACTAATAGCAATGCTACTCAACAGCAGCAGTGTAAACCTCAAGATGCATGCAGTGGAAACTGTCCTTAGCATGGGGTACAGCAATATCCGTGCAGTAACAAACTCCTGGCACAAGGCTCCCAGGTGCACACCATCAGTGCCAGGTCATTCCTGATACCATGCTTGTCATCCCCTACACATGCAACAAACCAGAACAGGGGGGATGTATCCAAAGGCACCTCAGATACACACACCCCCAGGTTGGTGGCACTGCACAAAGCATCAGAGCCTCTCCATGTGCAACACACAGTGGGATGGACTGCCTTCAGGTTCATAGCCTGGCACACACCACACTCCCATACCCAGGAAACCCACTTGGCCTTCCTGACAACACTGGGAATATGACGGTCTCTACACACATCATTATATGGTTGTACTGCGACTACCCTAACATACAGTGTGAGCATTATTCTAGCTGCAAGACCCTATCTGAAGGGTTCCTATCATTCATTCCCTGCATTGCTATGGAACAACCTGTTACCACTCCCAAAAGTGGTGACAACATGCTGCACCTGTTCATCACCAACATGTGGATTATATGCTCCAGACCAATCATATATCCCTCGCTGGTGGGATGACACCATCTACAACCCACACTGTATAGTCACATACCACATGCATCCCCTGCACAGAACACCACAGTCATACAGTTGTCTGATGCATATTCCATGTATTCACATGAGGCAGGCTTTGGACATGGGAACTCTTGCAGTTCACAGGTACATATGTGTAGGTGGCACACACATACATCATGTGTGCATTGACATTACTAATATAATGTAATTTTGTGCAATATTGGGAACAACACCCCACACACATGGACAAACTGTGTGACAAAAATAAACATGGCACTTGCAGGATTCAAACCCCTACCTAACTATGTTATGACACTTGTGTGAAACACATTAGCAGAGCGTGCTATTTGCATTTCTGGGGGGATTGCTTTCTCCTGCTGTACTTATAGGGTGCTGACATCATCAGTGTTTAGACAGTGGAATATGCAGCATGTGTTGTGTAGTACTAGTTGCCAAAAGGGACATTTCTTATACACATGGAATTGCACGCACTACTCCCCCACACACATTGGGTACTTGCAGGATTCAAACCCCTACCTAACTATGTTATGACATTTGTGAGAGACGCATTAGCAGAGCGTGCAACTTGCATTATTGGGGGGGATCGTTTTCTCCTGCTGTACTTATAGGGTCATACAGGTGATATCCAGGGTACACCTACCATCTCCCATCCAGTCATCATGATTCCTCTGGATGACAGTCACTGAGGGACTCCCTGGATATCCTGTAGTGGGAGTTTAGTCATGAGTGGAGTGAGCTTCTGGGTTATGGACCAATCGGTACAGCATGTCCTGTTTATGTCTGTGCTGGGGTTCAGGCCTGTCAGCTGCATAGGTCACCAGCATTCAGTGTTTACATGGTGCCAAATGTCCATTGATACCAGGTTGGTCATGGCTCTATACATCAGGCACAGTTCACCTCCAGCCAGGCAGTATGGCAGTGTGCGGAGCTGCAGTTTCTTTACTCAGGCGACACACGGCATCTGTTACAGCTCTGCGATGATCCTGGTGGGGTATTTGTGTGGTCTTTCCAGTTGCTGCAGGTGTCTGCTATGGTACATCCCTGAAGGGCCATTGTACACAATTGTGGGGCTGCTGATGGATGACTGGAGAGGCACATTGCCATACCCTAACCAAGCTGTGCTTACCTTCATGATTAGGTGGGTATATGGTATGTTTCTGTAACCACTACAGACACATGGTTGTCACATGCAGGATATCTATCACCTTGTGTCCCCAGGTCTATTATTTCTCCTGATGTACTTACTGGGTTAACACCTATGTGGTAATTTCTTGCCATGTACTGTGTTTCCACAGGGGTTGACTATACACTATTCTGCATTTAGCTTGTTGACATGGCTGTGGCACCACTTGTGTGTTTCTATGTGTGCCTTTTGTAGGTTGCTTGTGTCAGCTGGAGGGTCCGATATGGTGGCCAGTTTGTAGTCCTCTGCAAACCTGTTCAGACAGAGTCCGTCCATGTTGGCCTGTACCTATGTGACATATATAGCATACAAGAGAGGTCCCAGGACCATGCCTTGTGGGATGCCAGTTGTACCTGGTTTGCAGTCTGCCATGGCTACAGCATGTCTGCCAGGTCAGTCCTGTCCTTGAGCTGGTTTGCAACTCATCTACTTGCATAGGGGTTTATAGTTAGGCTGGTGAGTTTATCTGTACTGCCAACTAGGGTATTGTATGGAAGGGTTTAGCAAGGTCCAGATAGGCTGTGTGATCAACATTCCCCACATCACTGGGCTTGGTGCATGTTTCACATGAGTCAGACATGTGTACGGGGCAGGATCTGCCCTATGACAGCCACACTGGGTAGGGTCCAATGTCTGTAGGTACCCAATCTCGTTATTCATGGGATCCATGATCATCCTCTCCATTACATTGCCAACCTAGATAGTCGGGGTTGAGGGGTGATAGTTTGCATTATCCATTCAGGCACCCCCTTTGTGGTGTGGGACCACTGTTGCTGTACACTGCTCTTTGGGTACATATCCTGTGGTAGGGCTGATAGTGCACAGTAATGATATTTGCTGTTCCATTCTTCTTACAGTACTTGTTGGACACAACCCAGGACACCATCTGGTACCATTGATGCTGTGTGCTGTGCTTTGTGGATGCTGGCTGTTACTTCAGCATCTGCAATGTGGGGAGGGGGGTGGGCAGCACTCTCCTGGGATAGATATTTGGCAGTTAGGTGCTGGTGGGGAGGTTGGAAGAAATCTGTTTGGTAGGCTGTTGGCAATGTGTGTGGGTTTGGTGTATTGTTTGTGATATTAGAGTGCTGCAGAGCATATCTGTGGATTATCACCATGGTTCCTACCATCAGGTAGGACAGCTGTGTGATAATCCTTTGTGTCCTGCACAATTTGTATCACCATAGGTTCATACTAGGCTATCTGCCCTGGCCTTGTTTGAGCATGGACAGACTGTGTGTGGGTCTCAACACCCCTTGCAATGTGCATATTATGCCCACATAGGGTTTACTTTCCTAGATGTGACACAAGGATGGCCCCCAGTGTACACCTACTATCTCCCATGCACTTCACCGGATTTCTCTTGTTGAGTTTGTGTGTGGAGCTCAGCCTATCATGGACTGGGATTCTGTTCCAGAGTGTCCTGAGCCTCTGGGTTATGGATCTGTCCCTCCAGCACATCCTATTAATCTATGTGTAGAGGTTCAGATATCTCACTGTGGTGTGTCTGCTGGATTTGGGGTTTCTGCAGTGGAGCATGTCCATTCATTCTGGATTGGACATGGCCTTGTACATCAGGCATACATCACCTCTGACTGTGCAGTATGCTTCTGAATTGGGCTGTGGTTTCTTCAGCCAGGCTGCAGATGTCCAATGTTTGGACCCTTTATCCTGTTGGTGGGGTACATTTTGGGTCTTTCTGACTGCTGCATGTGTAAGGTAAGGTACATCCGAACTGCGGCATAGTTGTCACGTATGGGCCTGATAAGGGAAGGGTATGGGGGCACAGTGACCTCTGTAGCTCTACATGTGCATCCTTTCATATTAAGGTGGGCAATATAGCAGGTCTTCCTGGCCACCTTGGCAATGTGAGTGTCACATGACAGGTTACCATCCACTTGTGTCCCTAGGTCCATGATTACTTCTTCCATACATAATGGATTGCCACCTATGTCATACTTTGCGTGTGCCTTGTTTGGTATTTGTTGAGACATTCATACTCTGAAGTGTCTTCAGGAAGGCTGGCTGGGGTACCTGGGTTTGTGTGTGGGGTCTGTAGCAGGCTTCAAACAGGTACACAGTTTGAGATAGTGTTACTTGCCCGTGGATAGTCCATGCTGCTTCTTGCTGTGGTACCAACCTGGGGCTGTGGTTATTCTTGATAATTACTGGTAGCGACACTCCTACTGTCGTGTGTTCCATGTTTTGGAGCTGTAGAGCATGGTATGAGGCATAATCTGGTAGTATTAGGGTACTCTTCTGGGCCTTGCCCAGGTTTCTGTTACAGAACACATATTACCATTCTCCATGCTGTGGTGGGTTTGGTCTGCATGCACCTTGCAGGTTAGACTTCTGGTGTTGGGTAGCATTACGTCCAGGTTATTATCCCTTGTGCTACCTATGTTGGTGGGTTTGTGTTTCCAGACTTACCTATTCCAGGCACAGTGGGGGTGACAACAGCCTTTGCCATTATCTACACAGCCAGGTGTGCTGGGTGCGTGCCATCCCTAGCAGGTGGGACATCATATCTTGCTCGGCATGTCAGCCCAGGCTGTCAGCCATGTGTTCCCCCTTGCTAACAGCAATACCTCAGCCAATTATTTTACTTGATCTTGTTGTCTTCATAGTGTGGCATCATGCTTGGTGAGGGTGAGATGTTAGGATGGGTCTTCATGTTTGCATATACTAGATGGTGTTACATTGTTTAACACATGACAATAATGCCTCAGGTGGTGCTGCAGGGCTGCCTGTGTCTGATGCACATACTACACTCCCTGTACATGTTTGAGAGCAGGTTATGTCATGTTAGGCATCTCTGTTACTATATGAGTGAGTCAGAGAGGGGTATCATTCCCAGGGTTCCTACAGAGCCAGTTTATGTGCTATGCGTTGCCTCTTTGCCAAGGAAAGGGCATACTGGGCACACCTCCTTCTGCCTACTGGGGCAGGCTCAGGTTGTTCCTCCTCCGAGTCACGCTCTGCCTGTGATGGCCTTGGCAATGGTGGGGGACTGTTTGTCCCGGCCCTATGCTGGTCCTGCTGCAGCTGTTTTCGCAGGATCATATTATGTAGCATAGCACATACCATGACAATTTGGGTACATGTAGTTGGTGAGTACTGCAAGGCTCCACCAGATGTGTCCAGGCACCGGAACCATGACTTGAGCAGCCCAAACACATGCTCTATTACATTACGTGTTTGTGCGTGTGCCTCATTATGGCATTCCTGTTCAGGTGTGTGTGCATTTCTGATGGATGTCATCAGCCACGGCTCCAGTGCATAACCTGCATCCCCCACTAGGTGACCATGTGGGATGTCCCCATTGGCAAATGTCTGGTACAGCTGCGTCAAAAGCCAGATATGGGAATCATGGTAGCTCCCAGGGAAGCCAGCACACACATTCATTATTATGCCCTTGGCATCACATACGACCTAGCAGTTGATGGAGGAGAAGCCCTTGCGGTTAATGTAGGCCCTACCCTGCTCACCGGCTGGTGCTTTGATGCGTATGTGCGTGCAGTCTATTGCACCCACTATCTCAGGGTATTCCGCTATTTGCTGGAAGAGACGCATATTGCTGGCCAATACCTCATGGGCATTTGGGAAATATACATGATCACCGACATGTGCTGACATGGCATCCAGGAGCTGGTGCAGTACCCTAGGCTGATGCCTGTGATATCCCCATCATATCACCAGTTGGTCTCTGGAAGGTACCTGTTGCTAGTATTCTTAGGCCAACACATACCTTGGTTTCCACTGGGATGGGTTCCCCTCTGTTGGTTCTGTGTGTGAGGCGTGGCCTGCACAGCTCAACAATTTGCTGCAGGAGGTCTCTGTCCACTCTATAGCGCTCCACAATCTCCAGCTCATGTAACCCCTGGTAGGTGACCCTGGGCCTGTACACTCTTCTCCGTCTCCTCACTGTGGGTTGTCTGGCAGCATTTCCATTGTCACCACCCTCAGCAAGTCTCCTATGTCTCCTTATGACAGCTATGGCAGCCCCTAGCATGTTTGGTCTGAGTTCAGCTTTTTCAGTTTTCACTTCTACTAGCTTACTCCTGTCTTGCAGTGTCTCTTGAGAGAAACATACTGCAATGCTGTTTACAGAGTTTTAAGTGCTGGGCTGGGCTTGTATTCTGCCTGTGTAATTGCCTGCTTCTAATTGTTTTCACCTGCTACCTCTACAAGTCTTCCCTGCTAGTTTCCTACTATTTCTTCTGCTTCCTTTTCCTCTCTGTTTCCTCAGGGGGAGCACCGTGCATACCAGCGAAAACATGCTCACAGTGGCTACCACGCACGCACACATGCTTACACGGACTAGAATCTGCTTATTCGGGTTAAAACACGCACACACCAGCGCAAACAGGTTAATAGATCTTTACACAAGCTCCTACATGCTTACTCTGCCTTACACTCGCGCACTCTGTCTTACTCGCACCTCCCAGCGCGTACACATGCGCATGCACACACAGCAAGAAACTTTGGTGTTGGCCACAGTGTACACCTTCCATTTCTTGACTTTCCCATGCTTATCTGTTGACACTCCTCTTTTTCTGCTGTGTGATTGACATGTTTTACATACCACTTTGCTCCAATGAGCTTGATTTCTTCCTGACATTCCCCCCTGTGATGTCACCTATCTCCTACTCTGTTACTCCCCCTTATCTAACTCTTACACTGCACAGAATGTGCTCATTTGCTATCTGACAGTGTGATTTACTATCCTACTACTCATTTACATAGGACTGCCTACTAATGCTTACTTACATGTCTTACACTCAGCTTCCCCCCTTAGCAACCACTAGACGGTGGCCATGTTGTTTTTGGTCTGCTAGTCCCTGCATTGCAAATCCATGCATTACATAAAACCCACATTTGTGGGTTTCAAACCTTTATTTTTCTGTTTTATATAGCGCAGCCCATTTGCGCGGGGTTGCGCTGCGTTTAAACATTGCCGATCTCCGAAAAAAAAAATTATTTTATTTCATGTTTGCATCGGGTTACCATGCCAATGGCCACATATTTGGCCATTGGCATGCTGACTGCAACATTTGCATACTTTATTTGGAGCTCTCATGGCTCCGTTGTGTTATTTGCAGTAACGTACTCAGTTGTCAACTGAGTACATTTCTGCAACTAACACGACTCTTACACGGGCTGGTTTCAGCTTTGTGGATCGCTAATC
>NC_056751.1:659879006-659969006 GCF_019279795.1 Protopterus annectens
CTTTTGTAAGTCCCCCATGTGGAGTGTGCTCTGAACGCCCCACCAGGTCATGGTACTGTGTGCAAACCCGCCAGATCCCCATCAATGGCCTTGGTGACCACTCCAGACAGGACGAGCAGGTTCGGGAGGCAGGATCCGCCTTGACTATGTTGTTGTGGGTATGTTCCGGTATTGGCTGTACACCGCTGTCTGTATCCATGGGCACCTGTATGGACCTCCCCACAGCTTGCAGACAAGGCTTGTCAAGTTGATAGGGTGTGGCTGTTGACAGGCCATAGGAGCACTACCCTGCGATAGTGGGACCACAGATGCCATATGCCATCCATTGGGGACATAGGCAATAGTAAGGCTAACATGACACAGTGGCCGCATATGTGGGCCGAGGGCCTCAATGAGGATGGGTAGCACACAGCCAGGGACACCATCGGTGCCCATTGGTGCTGTGTCAACCGCCATAGAGATATGGGATCACCCAGGCCATATGAGATGTTTTGAGGCTACACTCTGGTGGATGGATATGTCCCCTTGGGGTGGATGTATGCATGGAACATGTCCGCTGGTTTGCAGACAATGTCTGTGGGTGCAGTGACCATTGTACCATTCTGGACCATTTCCGCCAAGCCTGTGTGGCCCCAACCATGTCCTTACCACAGTTAGGGGAGGCCCTATGGTTGTCTCATGTGCCCTCTGCAGTACCACTCCCACAAGCCGCCGCGGATGATTGTATGTGTGGCCGATGGTGACGCCGGGATGAATGGGAGATGGTTTCCTGGTACTGACATTGCTCTGTCATGTATTAGCTCCAACTGTTGATGTACAGCTTGTCAGTGGCTGGGGTCCACCACACCATGTGCCTACCTGTGGTGGACAAGGTCCTGATGTTATCATGTTTGCCTGTTGCAGACATGCATGTGGGTGCTCAGAGAAGGCATTCGCTAGGCGGTTGGCAGTCTGGCCTGTGTTCAACACTGGCATGGAGGACTTGTAGGGTACCACACCGGTCGTATGATGTGTGTGGTTTGTTGTGGAGAGGTCATCACTTAGGTCCCCATGCCGGTGTTAGTGCAGGATGTGGATGACCAGTCGATCCACTATATGGTCTGGCATCACCATTGAGGGCTGTACATCCTGTGTGGGACATATCCTCACCATGTGTGATGGGCAGAACTGTCAGACATCCCCCCCAATGTGTATGGTGCATGGCTGTTTAACAGTGGCCAGGTGTGAGAACACCTGGGACCGTGGCGAGTGTGTTGTGCCATGGGTAATGTTCCCAGTCTATGTATGGGTGGTTCATGTCACCCAGTACGGTGCTGTTGTGAGAGCATGCACACTCACCAGTGTCCTCAGGACGTCTGTGCAGGTATCCTGTGTTTGGGAGGGTTGTCTGGAGCATGCAACTAACTGTAGGCCAGTCCTACACATGGTTAATTGCACCTAGATATTCCCCGCTGCAACGGCCATGTCTGTGGCATGGCCGGGTTGCTGTTGTGTGGCTGGACACACACGACGGTCCACATTCCGCCACCCATGCCGTCGCACAATGTGTATGCATGTCTGCTCTGTGGCGAGTCTAAGTGTCTGAGCATGCCCAGTAGGCAGCTGTGTAGATAGATACACAGCACAGTGCACACCATGCCCAACTGCAGTTATACCCCGGGTGCATGCCTGTATCCCCTTCGCAACGGCCACGTCTGTGGCATGGCCAGGCTGCTGTTGTGTGGCTGGACACACACGACGGTCCACATTCCGCCACCCATGCCGTCGCACCATGTGTATGCGTGTCTGCTCTGTGGCGAGTCTAAGTGTCTGAGCATGCCCAGTAGGCAGTGATGTACTGATCAGTAGTTACTTGGTATTCCCGACTGCAGCACTAACGTGTTACTGTACGGCGACCTTGGGATGGTAACAGGCTGCGTGACTGCGCACTCTGACATAATTCCCGATCGGGCGCATTGCCTCTGCAAATGATACCACCCACGAGGGGTATGCCTCCTGACAGCGCCTGCTCAGTAAACTCGGTAGCTGCTCTGTAAATGCTTCATACTGTAGTGTGTTCATGTAGATAGGCGAGGTTCGCCTCCGCCCCTTTCGTGTGTGTGTGTGTGTGTGTGTGTGTGTGTGTGTGTGTGTTTCCAGCTGCCTCTGCGAATGAACATGCTTTTAGACGCTTCGCAACACATACCTTGGCTATTGCCAACTATTGTCTTGCGGGTGATGTCACCAGCCTACAAGTATGCCTCTGACAGCACTCTGCTCAGTAAACTCGTAGCTGCTCTGTAAATGCTTCATACTGTAGTGAGTTCATGTAGATAGGCGAGGTTCGCCTCCGTCCCTTCCGTGTGTGTGTGTGTGTGTGTGTGTGTGTTTCCAGCTGCCTCTGCGAATGAACATGCTTTTAGACGCTTCGCAACACATACCTTGGCTATTGCCAACTATTGTCTTGCGGGTGATGTCACCAGCCTACAAGTATGCCTCTGACAGCACTCTGCTCAGTAAACTCGGTAGCTGCTCTGTAAATGCTTCATACTGTAGTGAGTTCATGTAGATAGGCGTAGGTTCGTCTCCCGTCCCTTCCGTGTGTGTGTGTGTGTGTGTGTGTGTGTTTCCAGCTGCCTCTGCGAATGAACATGCTTTTAGACGCTTCGCAACACATACCTTGGCTATTGCCAACTATTGTCTTGCGGGTGATGTCACCAGCCTACAAGTATGCCTCTGACAGCACTCTGCTCAGTAAACTCGGTAGCGCATTCTGTAAATGCTTCATACTGTAGTGAGTTCATGTAGATAGGCGAGGTTCGCCTCCGTCCCTTCCGTGTGTGTGTGTGTGTGTGTGTGTGTTTCCAGCTGCCTCTGCGAATGAACATGCTTTTAGACGCTTCGCAACACATACCTTGGCTATTGCCAACTATTGTCTTGCGGGTGATGTCACCAGCCTACAAGTATGCCTCTGACAGCACTCTGCTCAGTAAACTCGGTAGCTGCTCTGTAAATGCTTCATACTGTAGTGAGTTCATGTAGATAGGCGTAGGTTCGTCTCCTGTCCCTTCCGTGTGTGTGTTTGTGTGTGTGTGTTTCCAGCTGCCTCTGCGAATGAACATGCTTTTAGACGCTTCGCAACACATACCTTGGCTATTGCCAACTATTGTCTTGTGGGTGATGTCACCAGCCTACAAGTATGCCTCTGACAGCACTCTGCTCAGTAAACTTGGTAGCGTGTTCTGTAAATGCTTCATACTGTGGTGAGTTCAGGTAGATAGGCGAGGTTCGCCTCCGTCCCTTCCGTGTGTGTGTTTTCGTTCACAACTTCGAAAAGCAACTTTTTAAACTGTTCACAATCAACAATGTGAGATATAAGAACTCGTTAAGACTCACAGTGTTGATTGTGAACATTTTTAGAATTTGCTTTTTTCTGCAGAAGGTGTGGAAACAACGAAAACGTTGCATGTTTTAATAAACTGTTTAAATGTTAAGAAGACTTGTGTTGTGTCGAACCACGGGACTATTCTTGCCGCAGGTTGCTGGTATGTTTGTTTTTCATAGTACAATATCATGTAATACGTGTGTTCATAGGATGCTTTCTGAGATGTTGACATGTGTGTGTTTCGTTAGCAGTGCGTCTGTGCCTTCTATGCTGTGGCTACATGTTCATTGTTCGCATAGAAAGTGACAAATGGAAGTGTAAGGGTGGATATTTAAAGCCTGGATGCTTCCATGTTATGTGTAAGTCTCACGGGGCCTACGGGTGATAGCGCATACATGTCTATGAAGAACCTTTGGATACCATATGCAACCTGTCGTGGACGAAATGTTTAAGTTGACTGTTCCATCTACCTATGTGTGACATGGTTTGTGGCCATAGGGTGCCAGCAAGTCTTTCCTGTTCATTGGGTGTTTGCCATGGTCAATTGACATCAATCCTATTAATTCACTGAAGGATGTCTTTCATTGGTGGGAACGCCATAGTTTGACCATCGTATGTCTTTCCCAGCCGACGCTGATATTGTGCCATTGGTATGTTTACACAGGTCACCCATCTGTTCCACTGTATGGAAGCGTGTGATCCCCATTTATGTGCTGGCAGATTGAGTGCTGTGTACGCCGGTATCTGCCCAGCGGTCTGGCTTTGTATGGGGAGTGTCTACTGTAGTCCCTATCTGTATTTCCTGGGTTATGCCTTGCAACAGCTGTGGATTCCCCAAGGTTTGCAGCTATGGGTGCCATCTTCGCCGTACGCTTGTCCATCCATGGGAACTGCCTACTGGACACTAGTATAGGGCTGTACACATCTCACAGCTGCATTCTGCATTTCCGTGGATGATCGGCATTATTAGTGCGGAGTAACGATATGTTATGGCCACGCCCCGCACACGGGCGGACAACGAATCATCTGCCAATCCACACCGAGACCCATTTTTGCATACCCACGATCCCATGTCTGCAACCTCGACAGTACCCATTGCACACCCGCCATGTGTGCGGAAATGGGATGTGAACGCACGGTATGGACGCAGCAACCTGGGGAGTCCTATTCATATGTCCTGCATTTCATGGACGGTTGTCATCACCCTTGAAGACGCTTTGTGGTGCATATATCTACCTGTGCCGTAGTCACGGCTGTCACCTCTTCTGGGTCACACGATCGCAGCCTGTTGCCAACACTTAAGGAGGAATTTTTGGGTCCTGCAATGGACACCGATGTGCATATGTAAAGTGTAGAACATGTTGGACTGTGTCCATTCGGCCAGTGGGTTTGACTGCCGCCGATTGTTCCCCAGTCCCGGATGTCTGTTTGCCTACCCATATTATGTAGTGCTACGGAACCCGTGTCCTTCCACAATTAACCCATATGGTGTTACTGTAGTACTGCAGGTTGGCAAGTGCTTTAAGTAACCCTCAGAGGTACCATTGTGATCTATCCGCCACTGTATTGTCATTATAACACAGCCGGTACATGTAGAACCTATTTATTCATGAAAGGATGTTATTTATGTGTGGGAACGCCATAGTTTAACCATAGTATGACCTTCCTAGTTGACGTTGTTGGTGTGCCATTAATATGTGTTCCACAGGTCGCCCGTGATGTTCCGCTGGAGTGGAAGCGGTGATCCCCACATACTTGCTAGCACCTTGGCTGCTGTGTACGCCGGATTCGCACGGCAGGATGGATGTCTATGGGGTGTGTCTACTGTTGTTTCCATCTGTATTTCCTGTGTTATGCCTTACTACGGCTGTGTGATTCCACCAGGTTTGCTATTATGGGTGCCATCTTGTCCAGACGCTTGTCCATCCTTGGGAAATGCCTACTGGACACTGGTGTAGGGCTGTACCCATTTCACAGCTGCATATAGCATTCTCCGTGGATGATTGTCAGTATTGCTGGCTGGTAAGGCATGTTCTGTACCCAGATGCCTCCCACGGGGCAGGACAATGGATCATCTGCCAATCATCTCCAACACCCATTTCTGCATACCCACGATCCCATGGCTGCAACCCTCGACAGTACCCATAGCAAATCCTCCATGTGTGCTGGAATGGGATGTGGACGCACATCTGTGGACTCGACAATCTGTGGATTTCTGTGCATATGTCCCGCATTTCATGGACAGTTGTCATCAACCTTGAACACGCTGGCGGTGCATATATGTAGCTGTGCCGTAGTCACGGCTGTAGTTCATCTTGGTCTTCCGCCGACCCGGTTGGCGCTGTAATAGGACAAATTTTTGGGTCCTACAATGGACACAAATGTGCATATGTAAAATGTAGAACATGGACTGTGTCCATCTGGCCAGTGGTTGTGACCGCTGCTGTATGTTCCCCAATTGCGGATGTGTGTTTGACTACACATATTATGTTGTGCTACGAAACCCATGTTCTACTACGATTAACCCAAATGGTATTGATGTAATGCTGCAGGTTGGCAACTGCTTTAAGTAATCCTCAGAAGGCCCAGTAGGACATATACGCCACTGTATTGTCAATATAAAACAGCCAGAACATGCATACCCTATTTATTCATTGAAGGATGTTCGTTATATGCGGAACGCTTAGTGTTGAAACATCGCATGACCTTCCTAGTTGAGGTTGTTAGTGTGCCATTAGTATGTGTTCCACAGGTCGCCCATTTGTTCCGCAGTATGGAAGCGAGTGATCCTCATGTTGTTGCTGGCAGATCGAGTGCTGTGTACGCCGGTATTCGCACTGGCGGTCTGACTTTGTATGGGGAGTGTCTACTGTAGTCCCTATCTGTATTTCCTGTGTTATGCCTTACCGCAGCTGTGTAATTCCACCAGGTTTCCAGTTATAGGTGCCATCTTGGTCGTACACTTGTCCATCCATGGGAATTGCCTACTGGACACTGATATAGGGCTGAACACATTTCACACCTGCTTTTAGCATTACCCAGTGGATGCTTTGCATCCTTAGTGGGGACTAAGGCACGCTATACCCACAGCCCTCCCACGGGCGGACAACGGATTATCTGCCAAACAACACCGAGCCCCATTTTTGCATACCCAGGATCCCATGGCTGCAACCCCCACGGTACCCATTACACATCCTTCATGTGTGCGGGACTGGGATGTGGACGACTTCTATGGACACGACAATCTGGGGATTTCTGTTCATATGTCCTGCATTTCATGGACAGTTATCATCAACCTTAAACACGCTGGTGGTGCATATGTCTAGCTGTGCCGTAGTCACGGCTGTCACCTCGTCTGGGTCAATCGCAGCTGGTTGATATTGCGAATGGATCAATTTTGGAGTCCTACAATGGACACCGATGTGCATATGTAAAGTGTAGAACGTGTTGGACTGTCACCATCTGGCCAGTGGTTTTGACTGCCGCTGTATGTTCCCCAATCGCGATGTCTGCTTGACTACCCATATTATGTATTACTTGGCCTATCTATATCCACGTGCCAGTAAGCGGAAATACAGCAAACCTTAAGGCCCTGCCCATCTTCATAAATGACATTATTGAACATATATCGCCACAACAGACAATGACAAAACGATACACTCCACAGTCAAAAGATACTGGGCTCTTTCACCTACTAACATGAGGCATCGGCGGAGTACGAAATACATTACATAGTCGTCCCTTATACACTTCCTTCAGAGTCAGTTTAAAGTCAATTAATCAATGAACCTGCTCATAGTTAAGTGGATAGTGCTCCAAGTCTTGATGATAACGTGACATATACAAATCAGTGTTGCATACATTAGTTAATGGAAACAATAATACGACAACAATGTGTTAATATAAATACAATATTGGTCAATACAATCAGTATATTGAAACATAGTTGATAATTGTTGTGAGTAAACCTTAGAATGTAGTGTGTTGATCAGGATATGTTATATCAATGTGTATAATTGTAGCATTACGATTCCAAAGCATGGAATCAATAAGTACAATTTAAGCATATATTTTACAATTATGAATGTAAATGAGTGGAGGACACATCCTTAACCTTCCCTGCTTCGGGTGGATCACACACGCACACTCGCATTTCCTAATTGTGGGTTACGCGCAGGCACATTACGCATATCCGTATTCCGTTTATATATGTTTACTGGGTCCGTGTGGTTACGTGGTGTGTGTTAGTTGTGACTATTCCGTAACATATCTCTGATCCGTTGACGGACGGTGCAGAACGCACTTACAACTTTATACATGTAACAGTCTTTGCAGCATGGACGATTACGCATTAACGCTCACATCTATATGTTCTATAGTCGTAATTCAAACGTGACTGCATTCACGCTTGCCGGTTACTGTGACCACTACACGCTATCTGTTCGGTGTCATTAATATGCATACCCATGGTACTTAGCTACATTTACATATCCCCCACCACCCCCGCACTCACGCACGCCACAGGCATCCATTCTCCTGCTGGGAAAGGTGCGGTACTGCATGTTAAACATTCCTTATTCCCTCGCCATGGCCCAGGATGCATATGTCGTGGACGCAGGGATGTTCAGGTCACAGGTGCTTATATCCCCACGCATACAGGCCTGCGTTTGTCAGGGTGTTCCTGTGGTGCTTTGGGTTTGGTCTTGTCCGCCCAGTCTACGGAACTGCCCTGTCCGTGTACGAATGTTAGATGTGTCACATGGGCACGGTTTGTCCGTGTCTATGATACCATGTCACCCCCAATTATTCATAACCGTAGCGCTGATTGGCCGGTGTACCCGTTGTAGATCTTGTTATACTAATTGCACACGGTCTGGTCGAACGGACCTATTTCCATTACTAACCCTCGGTATGTATGACCTGTGTCGCAATATTACATGGGTTTACCATTGCGTGACGGCTTTCACTGAGCCACAGACATGTCCGCTGCTTGGTTTGGGCCGGTTCCGCCTGCTACACACATTTAACATGGCGGAACAGGTTGAACAGCTCAGCCACGGGGACATGGGGCTCTCCGTCGCTGTTTAGTATTGAATCGCTATGTTGAGTTTATTTCACAAAGCGAGACAGTGTCGACATTGGTAACGGACATCTCGCGCAGTACGTCCGCACTGCCGCGGGTGCCGTATGTCTGCTTTTGGGCGGCAGACAGGCATTATGCTCTGCCATCATGTCTGGGAATATATGGTTTCTTGCCATAGATGATATGGCATACTAGCAATGACCCACGGGAAGAGTGGTTAAGTGGTGCCCTAGGCAGAAGGACTCCATGTTGCCACCGCCACATCACCCGCTACCCCCCTCCTGGTCTACCTACACCAAATAAAGTCTGGAAAGGTGCCCCGAGTAGAGCAACGCCCTAGACGGCTGCCTACTTGGCCTATGCCTAAGGCCGGCTATGTGTGTGGTCCCTCGAGCATCGGACTCGAACGCGCCACGCCTGCCGTGGGTATGTCCAGCATTACCCACATCCGCCGTGGTTTCTTGCTATGATGTTCCATGTGTACAGTGGTGCCGGTTACCATACATATGCCTTTCTCAAAAGCCGATTTCACACTTCTGAACACTACTGTGGTCTCCTTTAAGGCCCCTGAGCCAGTGGTGAACATTCCTCAAACCGCTGAATCACGTACATATGCCTTCCACCAGCACCTACAGGACTGCATGGATCAGGCAATCCCATACAAAACTGAGACTCTTTGTACCAAAGACAAGCATCCAGTCTGGTGGACCCCAGCCATGAACAAGCTCTACAACGACAGGAGGTAGCTACTACAAGTTAAAGCGAAATACTTGTAAGGTAACACACCCTTGCTCATTATATGTGAAGAACTACACGCTGCCATGAAATCATCCAGGGGAAATTCAACAGAGAAATTAACAAGGACTCAGCAGACAATCATAAGGCCTTCTTTAGCTATGTTGGACACCTGGGAGGACACTCCCAGATATGCTCAGACTGGGTTCAGAATGATGTGAAGATGACTGCACCTACACACATTGCCAACATACTGGCTGACAGGTTCAGTGCTAACATTTCCCCCCCCCACATGGAGAGATATCAATACCAGAGAATTGTAGATCCTGGAACATCTGTAACGCACAGGTGGGAAATGCTGTCTCCAAGGCAGTAAACACAGCATCCATGGGACCTGATGGTGTCCCAGCTGTGTACTCCATGAACTCTATGGGGAATTAAACCCACACTTAGGACAGCTGTTTAATCTAAGCCTCACCTCAGGATACGCACTCCAAGTAGTAGCACAAGGCGACTGTAGTCACACTTCACAAGGATGGTGCCTCCACTGACCCTGGTTATTACCATCCCATTAGCTTGACAAGCCTTATCTGCAAAGCCATGGAGAAGGATCATAATGGAACTCATAGATAAAGACATAGGGGACTTGCATACTTTGGATCCAACCCAGTTTGGCTTGGTCAAAGTCAGATCATGCCTTTTACACGTGTTTGACTTTGTAGGATCAGTCACCAAGGCCATTGATGAGGGTAAAGCAGTCCATACAGCCTACCTCAACCTGGCAAAGGCCTTCGACACAATACCCCCCTCGGGTATCATTGATAAACCCGTCATCTCGAACGTAAATCCATACATCGCCATATGGGTTGCAAACTGGCTAAGTCACAGAACCCACACGGTCATAGTTGCTGGCGCCATGTCATACTCACAGCCAGTCACAGGTGGTGTCCCATGGGGCTCAGTCCTGGGTCCACTATTTTTCAGCATCTACATTTCCAAAGTACAAGCATACACAGGGGGGTTATGGCTGACAATGTTTGCAGATGACTGCAAACTGGGTGCCATAGTCGGACACACATCTGACACAGATATCCTTCAGGAGGGCCTCACAGATGTGGATAAGTGGTGCCAGAGACATGGCCTACAGCTAAATGCCAGGAAATGCATAGTCATACCCTTCGGTAAGAAGAAGGTTACCCCTAGCTAACATATAGGTGGCAATCCACTGAGCACAGAGGGAGTTACCAGGGATCTGGGGAGCCGGGTTGTTGTTAACCGTTTGTTCGACACACACGCTGTTAACGTAGTTAGGTAGACCTTCAACATTGCACACATCATCATGAAGGGATTCACATCTAGATCAGGGGACATTGTCCCCTTGTACTCATCACTCATTAGACCTATGATTGGGTACAATGCCCCGTTCGGAATGTATCTGACCCGACACCTGCAGCAGCTGGAAAGGCCCCAACAGTTCATCGACAAACAGATGCAGGGTCTCAGGAATATGTGTTATGCTGACCGACTGAAAGAATTCCAGCTGTATACAGTCGCATACCACTTGCCCAGAGGTGACCTGTGCCTGGCATACAAGGCCATGTCGAACCCAGATCTGATGACTATGCTTCACCTAAAGAATTTATATCCCTCAGAACCACAAGGGCAGGTGACGTACACCTTGACACTGTCATTAATAGAACGTGCTGGTGGGACAGATTCATCACCCAGACACTCACTATGCTGTGGAACAACATCCCAGTACATGTGAGGCCAAGCACCTCGCTGGCCTTGTGTTAGTATTTTGACAAGGATGTCTGAATTGATTTAATTAACTAACCTTCTAAATGAATATTTACTTTACCACATTGTGAATCTTTACATTTCGTTGGTCTATTTTACATTAGTCATAATCATACGGTTTATCTGTATATATTATGGTTCATTTATATTACTAGGTGTCTGTAGTTCTTTTAATATATTGGCACAATCCGTAGAACATATATATGTAGCTTAAACAGTCAGACATTTGGAAAACATTATGTTGGTTCTTCTTTCATATATATACATATATTTCTATTTTTCTATGAAGAATGTACCTTTCAAAGCAATGTCTGATGTACTCACTGTGTGGAATCTGTAACCCAAGTAAAGTTTGTTTGCTTGTTTGCCTTTAAGGCATTTAATTAATACTTAGCACATCTAATTTACTGACCAATTACGGGTTTTAAATGTAGTAGGTTGGACTGCATTGTATGTATTCTGAATAAGTCTGCTTATGAAGCAGACGAAAAGAGCTTCAATAAACTATGGTGACTGCATTTAATTCCTGGTGGGCTCTGAGTGGTCGCGGACGGTGTCTACAGTACCTCGCCTTTGCTTTGGACTTCCTCAGCTGGTTGTCTGTGTCTTTTGTATGTGGACTGGCGAGTGTAGTGCCTATGTGTATTACTTGTGTAATGCCTTACTGCGCCAGTGTAATTACACCGGTTTGCAGTTATGGGTGCCGCTTTGGTCATACGCTTGTCCATCCATGTGAACTGCCTACTGGACACTGGTATAGGGCTGTACACATTTCACACCTGCATTTAGCATTCTCCGGTAGATGGTTTGCATTATTAGCGGAGAGTAAGGCAGGTGCTACGCGACACATCCCTCCCACGGGCGGACAAAGGATTGCCTGCTAAACAACACCGAGGCCAGATTCTACATACCCAGACTCCCTTGACTGCAACAGTCGACAGTACCCATTACACATCCTTCATGTGTGCGGACTGTGATGTGGACGCAGTTCTATGGACCCGTACCCTGGGTATTTCTGTGCATGTGTGCTGCATTTCATGGACAGCTATCATCAACATTGAACACGCTATGTGCATATGTGTACCTGTGACGTGGTGACGACAATGAGTTCACGTGAGTAATGCAGGAAGCTAGCAGGCATTCAATGAATGGAATTTTGGGTCCTACAATGGACACCGATGTGCATATGTCAGGTTAGATGTTGCTGGACTGTGTCCACCTGGCCAGTGCTTTTCACTGCTGGTGTATGTTCCCAATCGCTGATGTCTGTTTGACTACCCATTCTACATGGTGCTACATAACCAGGTGATTTAGTACTGTGAACAAATGTCATACATCCAAACATGCTGGTTAGCAACTGCTTCATATAACCCTCAGACATCCCAATGGGACATATCCGCCACTGTATTTTCAATATAACACCACCGAACATGTTGATCACCTATGTATTCATTTAACCATGTTGTCTTCATAGGTGGGAATGCCATAGTTTACATATCCTACTTGACGCTGTGGGTGTGCCATTGGTATGTGTTCCACAGGTCGCACATCTGTTCCGCTGTATGGTAGCGGTGCTCCTCATTCTGTTGCTGGCAGATTGAGTGCTGTGTACGCCGGTGTTGGCACGGCGGTCCGACTTTGTATGTGGAATGTCAACTGTAGTCCCTATGTGTATTTCCTGTGTTATGCCTTACCGCTGCTGTGTAATTTCCGGTTAGCAGTTGTGGGTGCCATCTTGGCCATACGGTTGTCCATCCATGACAATTGCCTACTGGACACTAGTATAGGGCTGTACACATTTCACACCTGCATTTAGCATTCTCCGTGGATGGTTTGCATTATTAGCGGAGAGTAAGGCAGGTGCTACGCACACATCCCTCCCACGGGCGGGACAAAGGATTGCCTGCGAAACAACACCAAGCCCAGGGTCTACATACCCAGAATCCCTTGACTGCAACAATCGACAGTACCCATTACACATCCTTCATGTGTGCGGACTGTGATGTGGACGCAGTTCTATGGACCCGCACCCTGGGTATTTCTGTGCATCTGTGCTGCATTTCATGGACAGCTATCATCAACATTAAACACGCTATGTGCATATGTGTACCTGTGACGACAATGAGTTCACTTAGGTGTTGAAATAAGGCATCATTCCTGTCTTTAGACAATTTTGGGTCCTACAATGGACACCACTGTGCATATGTAAAGTGTAGAGCTTGTCGGACTGTGTCCTTGTGAGCAGTGGGTTTCACTGATGCTGTGTGTTCAACAATCGCGGATGTCTGCTTGACTACCCATACTGTGTAGTGCTACAGGAACCATGTTTTCCGACACCAGAACCCAATGGTGTACATCCAATGTTGCAGGTTAACAACCACTTTAATACCCAGAGGTCACGATTGGGAGGTATTGCCACTTTATTATCGGAACAACACATCCAGACTGTGTAAATCACGGGAACTTTAGGCCAGTCTTACCGCCATTTGCAATTGTAATTAGCAGACACGTGTCAATACATGTATGATAAGACATATTGTCATGCAGAAGTTAATCTATGTTATTTGGACATTGGCTTCTGCTATTGGCATCCGCTGCTGTGAGTGTTGCCAGTTACCATACACATTGCTTGCTCAGAGGCAGACTACACAATTCTGCACACTACTGTGGTCTCCTTTAAGGACCCTGAGCCAGTGGTCGACAGTACTGCAGCCACTGCATCAATCACATTTGCCATCTACCAGTACCTACAGGACTGCATGAACCAGGCATTCACTTACCCAACTGTGGTTCATTGTACCAATGCCAAGCATCCAGTGTGGTGTACCCCAGCCATACACAGGATGTACAACACGAGGAGGTGGCTACTACAAGGTGGAGCAGACACCTTGTGAGGTATGACACCCTTGGTCATCTTATGTGTAGAGTTACACACTGTCATGCCATGGTCCAGGGCACATTCCACAGATATACCTACATGGACCTGGCTGACAATCATACCACCTTCAGTTGCTATGCTCAACACCTGTGAGGTCACTCCCACATATGCTCTGACTGGGTTCACAAAGAGGTGGAGTTTACTCAACATACACACATTGCCAACATACAGGCTGACAAGTCCAGTGAGGACATCTCCACACCCTCCCCCACACATGAGGAGATGTCTGTACCAGCGGTTTGTGGTCACCAAATGTTCTGTGACACACAGGTGGGACATGCTCTCTCCAGGGTAGTGGACATAGCATCCATGAGACCAGCTGGTGACCCCACTGTGTACTCCACTATCTCATTGAGGAATTAGACCCACAGTTAGGACAGCTATTTCTTTGTAGCCTCACCTCAGGTAAGGTACCCAGGTTGTGTCGCATGGCAACTGTAGTCCCACGCCACAGGGCCAATGCCTCCACTGAGCCTGGTTATTACTGTCCCATTACCATGAGGAGACCTATCTGCAAAGACATGGGGAGGGATCATACTGCGGCTCGTACATGAATGCATAGGGGACATACATACTTTGCATCCAACACGGTTTGTCTTGTTCAGGGTCGGTTCATGCCTTTAAAGCATGGTTGACATTTTCGGGGTGTTGCAGTCCATACAGCCTACCTCGACCTGGCAAAGGCCTTCATCACATTACCCCCCTCAGGTATCGCTGATAAACCCATTGGCTGGGATGTGAACACGAACATCACAGAATGTGTTGTAAACTGTCTATGTGACACAACCCACACGGTCATAGTTGCTGGCAGCATGTCAGACCTACTGCCTGTCGCAAGTGGTGTCCCATGGGGCCCTTCCGTGGGTCCACTCCTGTCATACATCTACATTTCCACGGTACAGGCACACACAGGGGTGTTATGGGCAACATTGTTTGTAGATGACTGCAAAACAGGTGCCATAGTGGGACGGACATCTGACACAGATATCCTTCAAGGGGCCTCCCAGATATGCATATCTGCTGTCAGGGACATGTCCCACAGCTAAATGCTAAGTAATGCAACATCATACCTGTCGAGAAGTACTAGGTCACCCCTGTCCAGCATATAGGTGGCTGTCCACTCAGCACAGGGTTGATTACCAGGATCAGGGGACAGAGTTTGTCGGTCACCATTCATTCAACACACACGCTGTTATCGTGGTTCTGTGGGACTTCTACATTGCCCACCTGTTTGTGCAGGGATTCACATCTACATCAGGCTAGGTCATTGTCTCCTTGTACCCATTACGTGTTACACCTATGATTTACTACATTGCCCCATTCAGACTGTATCTGACCATACACCTACAGCAGCTGGGAAGCCCTCATAGGTTAATTGTCGCACAGATGCAGGATGACATCATTTTGTGTAATGCTGCCCCACTTGTAGGACCCCTGCCCCATTAAGTCACATACCTGCTGTTTAGTGTTGACCTGTGCCTGACATACGAGGCCATGTCAACCCATATGTCATGTGTATGCTTCACCTACTGTATCTGCATCCCTCAGAACCACTAGGGCAGGTGACATGAACCTTGTCATGGTCATTAATGGGATGTGTTTGAGTGACACATATATCACCCAGACACTCACAATGCTGTGGATCTACATCACAGTACATGTGAGACAGAGATCCTTCCTAGCCTTGTTCATGGGTATGTTGTCCATTGGATGGAGAATTGCAGGTATAGGCCAGGGATTACATCATTATCACTGCTTGACGGAGGTACAGCAATATCATGAGTATTTTATCTGAAGCACAGAAGGTTGGCAAAGTCATCCTAACTATGGTGTAGTGTTATGGCTGAACCTGGGACGATGGCCTACCCTGTACCTATGGACGATGAACCTATATTCATAGTTTGTCACATTTACACTTGTCTATCCCCTATACTCTTTCTCCAGTGTATATTTCTGTGGCACATGATTGTCCTCTGTATTACATGCAGGTATGCTGTGTACAGTGCACATACGTCACAGTTGATGACAGTGTATCTGTGTCCCTAACACTGTGATACTGAGGACTACCACACATCCTTCACAACATTACATGCATATGTCCATTCTATTCTTCTTTGGCCTATGGGGGTGTTAAGGCAAACATTACACAAGTCCCTGTATGTTCATAGGTTCATAGGTTCATAGGTTCATACTAGGCTATCTGCCCGAGGGCATTTACAAGCCTAGCCCATAGTTTTGTGGCTTACGCCACCCCTTTAGTATGGGGAACTATACCCATTATTTTGCTGTGCCTCTGTCGAGCAGTGACACTGAGGTAATCCCTGGGGTATATCTGCGATCTCCCATCCATTGGTCAAGATTTCTCTTGAACAAGGCCAGCGAGGTGCTCTGCCTCACATATACCGGGATTTTATTCCACAGCATAGGAGTCTTTGGGTGATGAATCTATCCCTCCAGCATGTCCTATTAATAGCCGTGTCGAGGTTTAAGTCTCCCGCCCTTGTGGCTCTGACGGATCTAGATTTTTTGAGGTGAAGCATATTCATCAAATCTGGGTTTGACATGGCCTTGTATGTTAGGCAAAGGTCACCTCTGAGCAAGTGTGTTTACTGAATAGAGCTGGAGTTCTTTCAGTCGGGCAGCATAGGACAGATGTTTGAGACCCTTTATCCTTTTGGTGAGGAACTTTGTGGCCTCTCCAGCTGCTGCAAGTGTCGGGTCAGATACATTCCAAATGGGGCATTGTACTCAATCATTGCTCTGATGAGTGATGAGTATAGGGAGACTATGACCTCCCTTGATCTAGATGAGAATCCCTTCATGATAAGGTGGGCAATGTAGAAGGTCTTCCTAACTACTTTAGCTACATGGGTGTCGAATGACAGACTACTATCAACCTGGGTCCCCAGGTCCCTGATAACTTCTTCTGTGCTCAGTGGATTGCCACCTATTTGGTAGCTAGGGTAACCTTGTTTTTCCCAAGGGTATGACTATGCATTTTTGGCATTTAACTTTAGGCCATGGCTCTGGCACCAGTTATCCGCTTCTGTGAGACCCTTCTGAAGGATATCTGTGTCAGATGTGTTTTCTACTATGGCGCCCAGTTTGCAGTCATCTGCAAACTTTGTCAGCCATAACCCTCCTGTGTTTGCTTGTACTTCGGAAAAGTAGATGCCAAACAAGAGTGGGCCCAGGACTGAGCCCTGTGGTACACCACTTGTGACAGGCTTTGAGTCTGACATGGCGCCAGCAACTCTGACCCTGTGGGTTCTGTCACTCAGCCAGTTTGCAACCCATCTTGTGATGTATGGGTTAACATTTAAGCTGATGAGTTTTTCAATGATACCCGAGTGGGGTATTGTATCAAGGCCTTCGCCAGATCGAGGTAGGCTGTATGGACTGCCTTTCCTCATCAATGGCTTTGGTGACTGTTTCAAAAGTCAACCAAGTTTAGAAGGCATGATCTGCCTTTGACAAAGCCAAACTGGGATGGATCCAAAGTCTGCAAATTCCCTATGTCTTTATTTATGAGGTCCATTATGATCCTCTCCATGGCTTTGCAGATAAGGCTTGTCAAGCTAATGGGCCGGTGATTTCCAGGGTCGGTGGAGGCACCGCCTTTGTGAAGTGGGACCACAGTTGCAGTGCACCACCCCTGGGTACGTATCCAGAGGTAAGACTATGATTAAACAGCTGTCCTAGCTGTGGGTTTAATTCCTCGTTGAGTTCGTGGAGCACACAGCCAGGGACACCATCAGGTCCCATGGATGCTGTGTTTTTTGCTTTGGAGAGAGCAGTTCTCACTTGGCCTGTGGAGATGTTTGGGGGCTGCAATCGCTTGGTATAGATATCTCTCCTTTTGGGGAGGGGAGAAGTTTGCACTGAACCTGTCAGCCAGTATGTTGGCAATGTCTGTAGGATCAGTAATCTTCACATCATTTTGAACTAGTTCTGAGCATATCTGGGAGTTTCCTCCCAGGTTTCTAACATAGCTAAAGAAGGCCTTATGATTGTCTTTTGAGTCTTTAGCTATTTTTCTCTCAGAATTTGCTTTGGATGATTTTATGAGAGCTCTTAGTTTTTACTTATAGTGAGCAAGGGTGTCTTACCTTTTAAGGATTTTGCTCTATCTTGTAGTAGCTTCCTCCTTTGTTGTAGAGTTTGTTTATAGCTGGGGTCCACCAGACTGGACGCTTGCCTTTGGTACAAAGAGTCTTTGTTTTGCTTGGGATTGCCTTATCCATGCAGTCCTGCAGGTGCTGGTAGAAGGCATTTGTAAGTGATTCAGCGGCTTGAGTACTGTTTTCCGCCTGCTCGGGGCCTTAAAGGAGACCACACTAGTCTTTAGAAGTGTAAAGTCTGCTTTCTTGAAGTTCTTTACTGTGGTCTTTTTATTTCAGGTGGGGTGGGATGAGGACCTCCAGCGAGATTAGTTTGTGATCTGATCTCACCAGTGAGGGGTATACTTCGTGTTGAACATTGTGCTCCCATGTTCGTGATGATGAGATCAAGTATGTTTTCTCCTCTTGTGGGATGGTGACTAGTTGTTCCATGGCATTTGAGTTTATGAATTCCAGGAACTTTTGGGCTAGGGTGTTTGGGCTTGAGTAGTGTTCCCAGTCTATATTAGGGTAATTGAAGTCACCTAGTATGATGGTGTTTGGTGATACATTTATCCCTCTAGTGTTTTCAGGAAGGCCATGTGAGGTTCCTGAGTTTGTGAGGGTGGCCTGTAACATGCTACAATTTGCAGAGCAGTCTTGCCTATGGTTAATTGCACCTGGATGGTCTCCGATGCATCGCGCGTTGCCACCAGTCTTGAGGTGTGGGTGTCCTTGATGAATATGGATACCCTCCTTTCTTGGTATTGTCCGGATTTACGGGGCGGAACGCATGATAAGAGGTAAAACCTGATAGTGCTGGGGTGCTCTCAGGAGCCTTGAACCAGGTTTCTGTCACTGCACAGACATCGATGTTCTCCATACTGAGAAGGGCCTCGAGTGTGCATTTTGAGATTTAGACTTCTGGCATTGAGCAGCATTACCCTTAGTTTTTTCCTTTTTGTGTTCTAGGGTGGTAGGTTTAGAATTTGAGCCTTGCCTAAAAAGGCACTATGGGGTGGCAAGAGCCTTTGCCAATATCCGAATCCCAGGGTGACAGGTGCAAGCCGCCCCTTGCGAAGCAGCGTGGCTTGTCCAGCATGTCATCCCAGGCAGACAGACATTGATCCCCTTTGAATGACACCAGAGTTTAAGCCAATTGTTAAAGCTGATCATCCTATCTCTGTATTGTGGCATCATTCTTGGTGAAGGTAGGATACTGCTCAAGGTCAGGGTCATACCTGCCTGGGCTACATAATCAGAGAGCTCCTCAATGTCTCTTTTCATGTAGTCCAAGGAGGTACGCCTCAGGTCGCTTACACCAGCGTGGACAATGACTGAGTCGTATTTGTACCTGCTGTTGAGAGACCTGAGTGCTTGCGTTATGTGGCGGATTCTAGCACCCGACAGGCAGCTTACTGTGACCTTCTCCTTACTCAGTCTGGTGAGCGGACGCCAGTGTGTCTGACTATGGAGTCACCAATGACTAGTGTGTCTGGCATTGTGTTTGGCCTTAAGGGCTGTGACTGTTTGACACTCTGACTGTGAGGTATATGTGTTGCAGGTGTTGTGTTCTGAGGTGGTGGTTGTTTGGGTGTCTGCTTTGGTGGCCTCTGCTGTTTTGGTAGATTTTTGATCAGAGCCGCCGAGTATGTCTTTGTGTGTTTATGTGTATGATTTGAGGTTGTGATGGTACTATGTGAGACTGGGTCTATAGTGTGTGTGGTAACCTTCTCCTCCTGACTGGTCTTGCCAGTCCTATGTTGAGAGAGCTCAGCCTCCAGTTTGGCCGTGATAGTTGCATCTCTCGCATGTATTTGTGTTTTGTGGGAGGAGGAGAGGGTTGTTCAGGTACATGAGGCAATTGTAACATTGCCTCAATATTCCCAGGTTCACCAGCTGAGCAGGAGAGGACACTAGCAACTGATCCTCGACATGCTAGAAGGACTAGACAAACAACTGTAAAAGAGATTCCGGGGACGTGGGTTACCGAGAAATGGGGTTTGCCTTTTGGGGTGCTATCTATAAGAGTGCCGTATCAAGGTAATAAGTACTGTAGGAGCAAGTGCTAGGTTTAACAGATAGGGAAAAGTCTACTTGGAGTCAAGTAGAGATGATCTTTTTGTGCATGCTTCATGTTGGTGTCTGACCAGGCTCCGCTGCAGTCGTGTGTTGGACGGTAGTGTTTCTGTGTGTTTGCCATGTGTTTTATTGCCGGTACATCTGTGGGAGGTGTGGTTGGCACATGTTCCTCTTTGCAGGGACACCCATCCTGGGGTTTGTGTCATGCATCTGCAATTGGCATGTGCCATATGTCCTGTACTATTCCCACAGTCGTATGCCTTCATGCACTACTACTGCGTGTTACTGGCTGTTTGTATGTGGTACACATGGACATTGTGATGGTTGGCTTGACCTATTCCCATGCTAGAACATACACATCTGTCAATTACGTTGTTTAAATCAAACTGTAACACTCATTCGCCTTTTCAAAATGACAGTCAATAACACAGTAAGCTGAGATTAATAACGTTTTACTACTGTGCAGCAGGAGGCAAAGAACTATGCAGTACAAGTTTAGACATTTGTTTTACTCTATACATGTTACAGCTGTATGAGCATTGTGTATACTATCATCTTTTGCACACATTAATGATGTGGTCAGTCACAGGGCATTTAAATCACTATAGTCCACAATGTTGTATTCCTACAACAGTGCTAAGGTAATGCTTATTAAATGTTTTCCCATGAGGATAGCAAAACCTTGCGAGCCACATAGTCAATTAGAATGTACTTCGTAAATTCTGCTCTGTCACGGTTCCAACACTGTTCAGATCCGTCGTCACCCATTTCCTACTAGGTTCCTTTGTCTCTCTGGTGAGCAGCTGTACTCTGTGTTACATAGAGCTCACAAGCCTATCCTCCTCAGTGGAAGGATGACAGATATACCTGTACATACATTTATTATTCTCTAACCGAGCAGATGACTAATGCTGAATGACATACACCTGCTGCACTGGTTACTGCCAGGGTCAGGGTTCAATCACACTGCAGCTACACTACAGGCAATTACATGCATGATAAGCTCTACTGCCATATTGTAAGATAGAATAATATGCATTATACACTTATTGCTTCTAAAGTTGCACGTCATATATATGTTTAAATATGTATTTTGCTAACATTCTCCCTCCTTTGATTGCTTCTATTCTATCCAGAAACATATACCACATTATTTCATTCCCTAGCCTCTTCCTCTCTGGAACGTATAACTAGGCAAGTAATTTGTTGTACAATTCAAGAAGGATTGCATTTTGTATTGACAAATACCACTACAGGTCTTGATACATAGTCTCGGTACAGATACGCCGACAGAGTCCCTGACTAATACTTACATGCAAAGTATCCCGCAATAGACACATGCTCCCAATATGAGCAGAACAACACAAATGGCAATCATGATATTCAGTATGACTGAACCCCATCCACCAAATGGTTTGTGGAAATGGTTCGCCAGTGGGTTTGGGCCTGGTTCCGCCATGGATGACACCTGCTGTATTACCTCTAGGTGGGCGTTGATTCTGGCCTTTTATGTGGTACTTGGACACAGCGATCTTCTTTAATGAGCGCCAAGACGCAATTCTCGCCGGCAGGGTGCAGTCGTGCGCTATTACATTTTGTGACACAACAGTTCTCATTGCATCCAGTTCATCAGTCACAAGTTCAAGAGCGGAAAGTCACATTCATCATTCCTCCGACAGGTTTTGACAACTTCCTCTGTTCCCTGATTGATTTCACTACTCCACAAGCTGGGAGTGTTCCAGCCCAGGTTATGACGCTGTCACCAAGTCCATATGGATCGATATTCCTTTATCTCTTGCAGAAAACTGGAATGTCAGAACAGCTTCCATTTCACCCACTGGATTAGTAGGTTTCTCGACTGTGTTCCCAGTTCTTCGAGCTATGTGTGTTATAGTTCGATTGTACCCAGAGGCAATTGTGCAGTATGTCATGTGACTGGAGCCAGATAACCCAAATAACAACTGCCGGACCAATTCTCAGGTAACCATTGATATGCTTTTTTCCCACAAACAAAATAACAATATTCTACTTTACTACTGATGCGGGTTACCTCTGCATGTAACATCTGCCTGTCTATAACAGAGGACTGTTTATACAATTCAGGATGTTTCTGCACATCCTTCCACGTTGTTCTCATGAAGCTTCAATACAGATAATGAATGGTGCTACAAGTAGTACTGTGATCTTTGGCTGTTATATGACATTTGTAAGACACAGTTATGTTACAAATACTCCCACCAACTTGAACTGTATCATGTTTATAACAACATACAATTACTTTTTGTGTAACAGGTAAGTACAGTGCCACTTTGTCCTGTGATCTCACAGAACCTGTATCAAAGTGTAAATATTCACAAGTCTCAATCTATCCCCAAGGGGACACCATACATCGGAAGTCCTCCATATGATGTAGGTATGGCAGTACAAACACAGCAATTTAAAATGTTCATAGTGTGTACATGCACACGCCATGCCTAGGTATTTGTTGAAGTGTGGAAGACACTCTGTGGCCAGTTCATCACGTATCACTATTTGTATCCGTGTAGTTATATGCAGGTAAGGTCCCAGCAAATGTAAAGTAAACACAAACATGGTTAATAGGTGTATAATCATTATGACAGTAAACCAAATGTCTTTGGGGTTGCTTTGTATTGTTATACAGTCTGGCCCGGGTGATTCAGGCTCTATGGTATATCAGCTACAAGATGTTGATCAGACTTGATATCCTTTACCGGTTTGAAAACTGTGAGGTGAACCCAGGACGACCTCTCAGCATACTTTACTGCAGTAGGCATTGCCAACAGTACCTGGTACAGACCTTCACACTTTCCACTTGCCAATTATCTTGTTTGGATAACAGTGACATACACACAGGATACTGGTGTCAGCTATGCGTCGGGCCTCACTTGCTCTTTATCTGTAAAAGACTTTAACTGCAAAACAGTGTTATTGGTTAACAATCCTCTCATGTCACCTGCTAATGAGCCATCGACCTCCGGCTCTGCAGGCATGACAGCTTTCCACTCTGGCACATGATATGCCATTCCACATACTACTTCAAAGTGGGTGCAACACTTTACATTTGGAACTGTTGTCATGCTCAGCAATGCTAGAGGTAGACAGCAAATGTAACTCATCTGGGTGTCACCCACCAACCTCCTGTACTTATTTCTCGATCCCATTGTATCGCCAGCAGTCATGCTGACTGTGGGTTGTACATGCAATTTACATTCATGGAAATACAAAATAATCCCCCAGGTTGCGTGATTGTCTGGTTCACTAAATGTGTTCTATTGTCACTGTAGCTTCTTTACAGTATGCCCGATCTCGATACTTAATTTACTGGCACCTTTGCCACTGCTGCTGCATCCGGATTCATGGTTGGGAATGCTTCTACCCATTTTGATTATATATATGTGTAATCACTAAACAGTATTTCTTCCCTTCACATTTATTCAGATGTATGAACTACATACAAATAGTACGGAACGGTTATGGTGGTGTAGGTAAACACACTCCCTTCGGTTTAAATGCTCCCTGTGCATGATATCTACTGCAAATGTGACACGCTGCTCATGATGTTTGTATGTGGTTCCTAATTCCGTATGTTAGGGTATTCTGTTAACCGAATGTACCATCCCCTGTTGAGACATGTCTCTACCCATGGCTCCACAAAGCCGCATATCTGACTACATTAGACGTTAATATTGGCTTTCTCACTGTGGATATGTGCAGTCCGTCTTCAAGGATTGCTCCTCGCCATACCCACGCCGGCTTTTCTGCTTTCGTAGTTGATGTTTGCATTGTTTGTAACATTTCTACATGTAAAATGTCTGAGGATTGTCATTCCTCATTCAAACATACACTTTCCAACTGTGAGGCTGCTTGTTTTGCAGCTGCATGAGCTCATGCCTTACCTTTCCTACTGTTATCCTGTTGCTATCTATGACCTGCACATTTACAATTAGCTACTTTAGTGGGTAACTGAATGGAATGTAATGCATTCAGGATCAATTGCATGATTAATCGGTTTACCGTGGATGTTATCATTCCCCTATTCTTCCACTGCTGCTCATAAACATGCACTGTACAGACAACATACTGACTATCGGGACATATGTCCACACATCAGGTTTTCGCCACAGTACAAGCACGTGTTAAAGCTATCTATTCTGCTGCTTGAGCAGACACGCTATGCTGCAGGGGTTGGCGCCTACAATCTCATTATCAATAACTACTGCATAACCTACTTGATTCGCTCCTGTAGGACTCTGTCTACATGATCCGTACACATTAACTGTCACCTCTGCATCATCTAAGGGTATATCAGTGATATATCATGTCTGTGTGTAGTTATTTCATCCATTTCGTATAGGCAACTGTGTGGTGTGCCATACACAGGTGTCGGACGTGACGCTGATAGGTTTAATGTTGTACAACGCTCAATCACCATATGAGGTTGACTCAGTGGTATGGTCAAACAAGACAAATGTCTAGCACGGGTCAGGAATGCTATCTTCTCTTGCAGCAGAATGATCGCAACTGCAGGAGACATTCTCACAGTGAGAGGGTGGTATGATAACATTGAGGCCGGAGCCTGTACTGCCATGGGTGCTACAACAACTGCCTGTACACAATGTGGCACTGACCATGCCACAGTGTCCAACTGCAATGAGTAGTAAGCTATGTAGCGTTGCTTACTTCCATGTTGTTGCATCAAGACTGACGCCATATATCTCCGCTTACAATCTACAGTCTGACAACATGTGTTATGATTATTCGAGACCTAATACAGATGTTGAAGCTATCAATCGTTTTAGTCTGCAGAAAGTTGTTTCTGCTACTGTAATCCAGTGTAGTATGTGTTGTGCTGCCATAGGTGTATTAAAGATTAAGGCAGACAATACAGCAGATTCAGAAGCATTGTTTGGTAACCAGCTTTGACAAATGTTAGTCGGCACAGAAAGGACTTCATTCCCTTCTTGGTAGTTGGCTTGGGTGCTTGTGAAATTGCTACCTTCCTATCGTCATGTAATGTTCTACCCTACTTGGATACCACATATCCCAGGTACTTGACCTGTATTCTCTGTAGTTGCAATTTATGCTTGCTTACTTTATGTTCCTGTTCTGCTGAATATCTCAATGATGCTATTGTATCTTCCATACATTGCTGCTGGGTAGGGGCCGCAAGCAGAATATCATCCACATAAAGTAGAACTTGACTGGCCCCGGTGTAGTAAACACCGAATGTAGCTAGCCATCTCCTGTGGGAATATTGCTGTACTTTCACAGTATCCCTGCGATAGCCGGGTATGGCTGTATCTGTTACCCTGAATGTAAATGCAAAGCAATACGGACTATCTGGATGTATAGGTATTGCAAAGGAAGCATAGCTTATATGTACCACGGTAAGATACTTCTGTGGCGTGTTCATAGCATTCAATATTGTGTGTGGGTCTGGCACCATCGGTACCCTAGGTATTATTACATGATTTACAGCTTGTAAATCCTGTACCATCCACCATTCCCCCTTTGTTTTCCGATCAGAAGATACAGGGTATTGCATGGTGAATAGCGATTACTTTGTAGATGGGGAATTCACTCTGTGACTTTACAGATATCATCTGGTGTCCACGGTCTATACACTACGGGGTTGGGTCCTGGCCTTCCTGTCCTGCATGAGGGTTCGGTACTTCAATTAATTGACAGATATCCTCACTCTGTTCTAGTGACTGTCTTCTTACTCGAGTGTCCCTAGGTATGTTACGAGTTCGGGATGTGGTTTCAATAGCTTCTCTTACATTTGGTCGCTGTGATACCTCTGTTGCCACAGGATAACGTGGGGACTAGCCTGCCCTCCTGCTTCATATCCTGGATGTGGTATCGGAGGTGGTAGAGGGGGGGGGCTGTCGCTACTACTGTATTATTATCTTCTTTGTGTACGTATGATGCTTTCAAGATTTGTAGTGTTCTGTTCCCTTCGGTTCACTACCTCAATCCACCTATGTGCTTGACGGATACCCAATTGTCGCTGTTTTGTCGCCTGCACATCTTAGGGCTGCCACCTTTTCAAATGCACAATGTGGGACATTAGTGTTCGAACGTGTACTTTGCCTGGAAAAGCATACCCACGGCCAGTACATAGGACAGGACTTCACTTTTGCCAGGAGAGCTACCAATTCTTGTAGCATTT
Organism: Protopterus annectens; assembly: GCF_019279795.1. Taxonomy (NCBI): domain Eukaryota; kingdom Metazoa; phylum Chordata; order Ceratodontiformes; family Protopteridae; genus Protopterus; species Protopterus annectens. The sequence continues at coordinate 659,905,302 of NC_056751.1, forward strand.
CAGTTGCTTATTCTGTTTATTATGATATTTTGTTGTTCCAGATACAATATTAGTGTTTTATGCTACCATTTGAAAAGATATCTGGGAAATCTTTGTCCTGAGATATCAAGACATTTGCCATTTGTTCGGTTTGTTTGCAGGACACAACTGGCCAAAGAGGGACTGTCCTCACAGGGTGGGACAGGTGGTTACCCTAGAACATGTGCATCACATTTTCAGAGATTACAATGTTTCAGTAACGATATTTTGTCTAATATACCATCAATGTCATATTTATTACCCCATTTTGCTGAATATCTCACATTATGTGCTCTCTGCGATTGCATATACTTCACGCCACCCGTCAAACGCGGATCACATGATCTGTTTGTTCACTAATCTCCCATATCCTCTACACGACTGTTACGCACTTCTCTCATACCACGTGGTATCTCCTTCCCTGTATCCACTGTAGTGTCTACAATGACTATTTACTCTGCTCTGTGTTCCCCTGACCTATGTTCAGATTTAACACTATTTGGATTGGTCTTCGACCCGCTATCACAACTGTTAACAGAAACACAATGTAGTCTGGTCCCTGATCTACAATAGAGACAAAGAGGCAAACACTCCTTACCTGAGCCTCCTGTTTAAGGCTGCACGCTTTTCTTCTTGGGATCCAGTTTTCCGCTTTTCAGCCACAGATCAGACAGTGGACAGCCTCTTTACACACAACAATTCAGTCGGAGGTCTTTTCATTCAAGAAGAACCATTTAGGCAAATTCTCCTGCAGATGTCTAACCACCCATGCACTCTGACCTGTAGCTTACCAAGGGAATTCGGATTACAAGGATCACAATGTCAAATAAGTTGTTAAAACCAGACTGTAGTTATCAGTAGGCTTTTCTAAGTGACAGTCAATAACACAGGAGGCTCGGGTTCACAACGCTTTAGTAGTGTACACAGGCAAGCAAAATAATATACAGTCCAAGTATGAGAGTTTTGTCTGACTCTATACAGTAAGCAATTTCTTTATATAGTGTTTACAATCAGCTTTTGCCCACCTCACTGACGTGGACGGTCACAGGGCATTTCCATCACTATGGTCCGCAATAGTCTATACATACGTGGGTGCTGGGGTCGTGTTTTTAAAATGTTTTCCCATGAGAATAACACAGCCTTGCAAGGCACCTGGTCAATTACAGTGTCCTTCTGTGATTGTAGCTGTTTCAAGGACCCTGGACTGTTCCGATACAGTAGTCAGTTAATTTCTTAATACGCTGCTTTGTCTCTCTGGTAAGGAGTTGTACTCTTATATTCGGTAGGGCTCACAACGCCATCCTCCTCAGGCATAGGGGTGATGTTATGCATGTACATACATTTATTGTTCTGTAACCCAGCAGATAATTAATGCTGAGAGACATAAGCCTGCTGTACTGGTTACTGCCAGGGTCAGAATTCCATCACACTACAGCTTAGCTTCACCAATTACATGCAGGATCAGTTCTACTGCCATATTGTACGGTACAATTCAATGCATTATATAGTATTTCGAGTCTAAACTGGCACTTCATATGTGTTTCTATATATATTTTTCGAACAACATCCATCCGGCATATGCATGTTGTTCCGCCCTTTACCTTGACCGTGTGTATTTGGCCGTCCGCAACGCTTACTCTCCACATGTGATGTCCCACCTTCCCTTCTTTGCCTGTAGCACCCTGTTAGGACGTCCTGTTTGGTAGGCACGTGTTCCGCTATATGTCTTCGACTTCTCTGCATAGCTAATCATCGATGCGGTGGTTCAACAACCCGACTTGTCCACATGTGTACAGTTATGTGCACCGTGTCGTATGCAAACCTATATGGTTTCGACGGGTACATACCACATGCGGGATGTACACATTCTGCAGACACATTCACATGCAGCCATTTCCATATCTGTACCTGAGGTGGGTTGGTGACATGTGGGTAATGATTTGCCCGCGTGGCACTGCCTAACACAAACATCTTACCACATTTCAGGTATGCACATTGTGTGTAGGTGTATAGCTGCACACGGATGCTAGCAGGTTTGGGTGCACAGGTGTACATGGGTGGGACTTACATGCTACAATGAGGCTATTGTGTATTACATCTGAATGCATGGGTTCTGCTTCTGGATATTACACTTCAACATACGCCATCCAGTGTATGCGACAGAGACGTTGCTGGGTGTGGGATATGCTGCTATGCACATGTTTGCCTGTGTTTAAGGTATCTTGGTTCCTTCCTGTTGTTATGTCAACACAGCTACCCGGCTATGTACTGTCACTACTGCTTGTGACCATTATGGTTGGCACCTTTTCCAATGACCATAGTGGGACATGTTTTGTGGGAACATCGGATTTTGCAGGACAACACATACCCACAGTAAGTGGAGTTGACAGGACTTTACTTGTTTGCCATAATATACGCTTATTCTGTTAGCATTTGGGTTCCTTATTCAGTTTCTTATGCCATGTATGTGTTTCATATACAAATTATATGTTTTATGCTACTATTACATGTATATTGCGGGAATATTTTTGGCAGGGAATCTCAGGTCATTTTCCATTTTTTCGATTTTTGCAGGGACACAACTGTCCAATGAGGGACTGTCCACGGCACATTGGGACAGCTGGTAACCCTGGTGACCATGCCCATGTCGCTGTTGGGGTTGCCACCTTTCCAGTTGCCAAGGTGGGATATTTCCGGGACTCACATCTGAGTTTACAGACCGACACATACACACGGTCACTATATAGCATAGAACTTCACTTGTTTGCCTAAATAAAAGCTTATTGTTGTGGCAGTTTGGTTGCTTATTCTGTTTCTTGTGTCATTTAGGTATTTCAGTTACAGAAATAACCAATTCATGCTACCATTACATTAACTACGGGATATCATTATGTCCTACAATCTTAGCACATTTGCCATTTTTAATATTCTTTTCCGGGACACAACTGCCCATAGAGGGACTGCCCTCGCAAAGTGGGACAGGTGGTGACCTTAGTCGCTACTCCTATGTCGGTGCGGCGCGCTGACATGCTGCTGTACACCTTCTCTGAGTATAACCACTGACGGTGCATTGCGGAACAAACGCGGTCTCATGCGTATCCTTTGCTCCTTGGACGGGTACACTTAAGCCTTCGTGGGTTGTATTTGCTTCTCCGTTTAGTTGGGACGGGTACTATGTTGCATACTCTACGTGCGTTTCATTCTGCACGGGCCCTGGCTGCTGCCATTACTATTATGGGCGGACCGTGGCAGTCAGCACATTAGGTTGCTCACCGCATGCCGGCTTAGCCACGCCTCCAGACGCATCCTACTTGGGCTCGCTCACGTACACTACGCACGTGTCTGTGGTTGCGGTGCACTCCCATTAATATGCATATGGCGCTACTACGCCGGCTATTCACTGCACCGCCGGCGCAGCCCTTACGCCGGCCTTGCGCCGAGCTTCATGAATCCCGGGGATAGTCGCTGTCCTTTACTGCTCCTTTCCTGGAAATGTCTGGGATGGGCCTGTTACTGTTTGAAGGACTACAAATTGGAAGTCTTATTAAAATCTACAGCTTATCTACTTTATTTAAGAAAAATAAAGCAAAGAAGTTCCAGAACCAAGGCTGTAATACAGAACTGAATTTAATAAACAGTAAGAGCTTTCAAACAAAAAGTTCAGGCTGATAAAACAAAGCCATAAAACAATACATTTAAATAGTTATACAGCCAATCAAAACATTTAAACAATCATATATGCAAATCTCTAGATTTCAAGTTGGGCTTTAAAGAGACCGTATTATGCAGTGACTCCCAACCAGCGTGCCCATTGTGAATCCCACAATATACCAACGGAAAAAGGTCCAGTCACCCGGACTTTTTTCTGTTGGTAAAAAGTGCTCAAAAACCTTTTTTACTTACAATTAAAAAAAAAGAGAGAGAGAAAAAGAGAAAACAGAGCAAGGGAGACTTTCTTTTCTCCATTGCTTCCATTTCAAAGCATTGATGTACTGGGTATGCATGGGAACGCAAGTCCCATATGCATGTGCAGTACATAAACGAAGAAGTGGTATACCACAACCAGCGGAAGAACAGTAATCCACCATTATACAAAGACATTGTTTAAGAAAAGTAAGTGTTTTTTTTCTTAAATAATGTCATTGTATAATAGCAATAACCGACACCGTGGTTGTGGTATATTGAAGATTTACTCACGGTTGCCTTTGTTTAATCACTCAAGCTTCACCCTCGTGACTGAACCACACCAACTGTGGGTAAATCTTCAATACACCAAACCACATCATTGATTATTGCTTAATTATTTAACCCTGGTTTCCTGTCAGCACAGAACTTGAAAATCCAATTCAATTGTTTGAAAGTGTTTACTGTTTATTAAATTCTATTCTGTGTTGCAGCCTTGGTTCTGGAACTTCTTTGCTTTATTTTTCTTATCTATGGCGTGTCTTTGAAAGAAGTATCCAGCATTTGCCTGTTGGAGGTATTTTTTTCTTGAGTTTATCTACTTTATTTGTTGAGGATTTGCAGCCATACCTCTCAACTGTACTAATTCTTGCAGAATGTCTAGATTATTGGCTTATATTTTTTCTCCATTTTTCATAAAATTGTGGCTTTCTGACAAATTACTGGCAAATCATTAAAGACTGAAGATAGAAAATAATGACAGACATTTGAGTTTTAGACTTCATACTCTTCAGAAATTTCATGCTAATGCAAAACCTGTTATTCTATCAACTTTCTAAGTTTGTAAGAGCAATATTTCAAAATTGTCCCTATTTGTTCCCTTTTTTCTATGGCTTTGTCCAGATTTCTTACTCTAAGAGTTTGAGATGTATGTTTGTAACTACAGTAAAAAGCATAAAGTACATCTGAGAACAAAGCAAATCTGGGTAATTCAGACAAAAAGTGAAATATAGTCGGGTTCCAGAATCTGTCAATATTCCTGCAATACACATGTGACATTCTATCTGAATAGAGTTAAAACACACCTTATGTCTAGCATGACTTGTATAAAGGTGACCTGAAATGGATTCTGGTTACCATAAAACAAAGCAATAAAACAAAATCATATGAATATGGCAAGCCCCACAATGGATATTTTGTTGTAAACAGATTAAAATATTGTAAAAGCATTTAGAGTGATTTGGATGCATCAAAATAGCTCAGAATACAAAGATGCAATGAATAAAAATATTTTTTCTAATTAGGTCCAGTTGCTTATGAAGCAAACACATTGGAGATAAACTGTTAACACTGTCAGAGTAGCAATAAGTGGTTGATGATGTGCACAGGATATGTGATACACAAAAGATCACACTTCTTTATCAGTGCCTGTTGATATGATAAACAGTTTTATGAATTATTAATGGTAACTAAAACAACATTTTATAACATTACTGTCAATGTCTTCCTGAAATGTCTGGTAGTTTTTCTTATGTTATAACTGTTACATCCCCTGCATAAGCGAACGTCATACAATAGACTATGAGTAGGAATACTAATTTACATTTCTCAGAAAAAATATTAAATTTTGTTTTCATTAGATAAAATCAGAAATTACATTCCTGATGTTTAAATGTAATTTCTAGTCCTTTCCATGATATCATCATAATTTTTTACTTCATGTATATTTATGCAAAATTACAACAGATTATTGGTATGGAGCAGTCAGTAAGGTATGAAGACAGTAAGTATTACCAGGACACTTACCATCCGACCTACAACCCTACTCATGGGAGACTTTGATTATCCCTCTATAGGCCATGATTCCTACATTACCTCAAATCTACAGGCACAGAGATTCCTGGACTTTGAAATAGAAGCACCCAGGACTAAATACTGAAAACGCACAGTAGAGGCTCCAACATACTGGACCTTGTACACAGAAATATTAGAGAATGCTGCACCCCCCCCCCCCCTCACCCTCATGTCTTGTCCTCCCATGGTAAGGTCTGACCATAAAGCTGTTTCCTTCAAAAAAAATCAACTCTGTAAAACAAGTAACAGTTAGAAACTATGTCAGAACAAACCCTGAGAACACAGCAGCTACTTTGAGTTGCTCTCAGAAACTATGTGCAACCATGTCATTGGCTAAAGAGAAGCTGCTGTACCTACCAGATGTAAGAACAGAACTAGCCCCAGGAATAAACTACCCTGGTAGCATCCCAAATTAATCAGGATGTACAACAAAAGGAAAAAAAAACTATGAATAATCAGGAAGAGTAATTCCTATAAAGATAAAAACTAGCTCAACAAACTAAATAGGCAAACAAGAGGGTTAATTATGTCAAACAAAGTCAAATTTGAGGTTAAGATAGCCTCCCAGGTGAAAGAAAATTGTAAAGCCTCCATCATCTCTGTCAGAAATCTCTAGAGCAGCACACAGCAATGTGCTAAACTGATGGTTAATGGTGCCACATTCAATAAGCCTGAAGATATAGCGAACCTGTTAGTGCACAAATTCTGTTCCATCTTTAATCCCCATCACCTCCCCAACCATCCCCCCAAGAAATACTCTCAAACATAAGCATTTCAACTCTAACTAGGGAGCATGTACTAGCTGTGTTTGCTTAAGCCAAGAACACAGCTTCAATGGGCCTGATAACATTCTAGGATGCTTCCTGAGCAGTTTAAAATATGACTTATTAAGACCCTCTGGAGTCACAACTTAACTATAGTGTTAAAAAAGGTATTGAGCCACAGGAATGGAGGATTGTGACAGTAATCCCCCTTCATAAGGGAGGATTTTCAACAGATCCTAGAAACTACAGACCGATTAGTTTGGCTAGTTTTATTTGCAAAGCCATGGGAAAAATATAATGGAAATTATCAACAAGGACAAAGGGGACCTCCATACACTGCATCCATCCCAGTTTGGCTTTGTCAAAGTAAGGTCATGCTTCCTGAACCTGGTGAACTCTTTGAAAAGGTCACTAAGGCAATGGATAAGGGGAGGGTGGTATATACTACATACCTATATCTGATTAAACTATTTGATACAACACCTCACTCTGGCATTGTCAAAAAACTTGCAAAATTAGGCATAAACTCCTTTCTAACTAGCTGTCTCACATATAGGACCCAAGAGGTTAGGTTTGGTGAAGCCAGCTCCACAATGAGGCCAGTCACCAGTGAAGTCCCTCCGGGCTCTATGCTGGGCATGATCCTCTTTGGCATCTACTTCTTGGAGGTGAAAGCCAATGTAAAAGGTCTCTGGATGAACAAGTCCACAGATGACTGCAAACTGGGAACAGTCACTGAATCCCCTGAAGAAGAGAACACTCTTCAGGAATGTCTAACACAGACATAACTTGGTTTTAAATCCATAGCTTAAAACTCAATGCCAAGAAATGCAGTATAGTAGCTTTTGGGAAGTCAGCCACCCCAGATAACTGTCACAAATAAAACACATCTAAAAGTTGACTCACTAGTTGGGGATCTAGGATCTCATGTAGATAATAAACTAGCCTTTGACCAAAATGTGCTCAAGGCAGTAAGAAAATCCTTTTGCATTGCTTAAGTAAGGGCATGGTATCTAGGTTCAGAGTGGTCATTGTACTACTGTACTCAGCACTCTTCAGACCCATTATAGAGTGTAATGCCATCTTTGTTATGTACATGACCAGACACGTGCAGCAACTGGAATGTCCACAAAGGACCCTTACAAAAAAAAATGCAAGGAGCAAACAAATTTTCTACACTGATTGCCTCAAAGTGCAGCAACTGGAGTGTCCACAAAGGACCCTTACAAAAATAATGCAAGGAGCAAACAAATTTCCTATGCTGATTGCCTCAAAGCCCCCTCTTCTTACTCTGTATCATACAGACTACTGAGAGGTGATCTTTGCCTGGCATACAGGGCATCCCTGAACCTTTTGCTCATCCTCAAAACAAATAGCATCAAGACATGTCAGACACACAGCATATGTTTCTAAGAAAATTCCCCATTCTCTGGAACAGGCTACCCATCCATGTGAAGCAGAGTTCCTCCCTGACCTAACTTAAGTACAGCCTGGATCAATGGATGGGTAATTGTAAACTCACCCCTGGTCTGGTGCCTATGTCCCTGATGGACAGAGACAGTCAGTAAATCATCCTCTATATAAATGAAATTTGTGGGTCATATTTGGGTTGGCCAGGTTTAGAAGGGCTATAGTGGCTGTCAGGCTAGTATACACCTATGAACCAATAAGTAGTAAATACAAGAAAAATGCAGGTGGTACTGAATGAGTTCTCTGGCCTAATATGCTAAATTCAACGGACATCCTATGTTTTCCCAATACTCAGACAGTTCAAACTCAGAATTTACCAACACTTTTGCCAGAAAATTCGTGATGCAGGAACTGCCTTAAGGCTACATCTTTCAACAAGAAATCAAATTCCTCATCTGTTAAAAAATGAATGTAGATTGCAAATATTTCTCTGGAGTACTCAAAAATATTTGTATTCATTTTGCAGAATTTTAATGCATGCTTTGCAGAGAACTGAAAATGAAACATAGAAGAAAAGGAATGACTTGTAAGTGGCCTTGTCTTAGCAGAATATTGTTTTACTCCTACACCATTCAGCTGAATATTTTGAGTTAAGCCAATAATGTACCAACAACAATAACTCCGAGATCATTCTTTGAAGTTAGCAGGAGAGACAGAAAGTGAGTTTTTTTCTCATCTACATTGGAAACTAAAAATAGAAAACTTCAACATGTAGTTAAACTGGTCTTCAGTCTTGAAAAGAAAAATGTGTTTTATCCTCTACATCACATCCAGATATGTATTATTGTTCAACTATTACATGACAGATTTTGTAACCGTCCTTATTTGCCATTAGGTTATACTTCATGAAGTCACTTTTATCCTTTTTTTAGTCAGAGACAAAGGCTCCTTCTCTCTCTTTTTCTAATACCATCAGCTACAACCAGAACTGGAAAGCCATATTAGCTGTTTCTTAGATTAATTAAAGATAATGTGGTGCACTTTATTTGAAACTAGCCAAGAAGGAATAAGGTTTTATGAGATCATAAATGTTATTTTTTCTTTACAGCATTCCACGGTCATAGCCTCGTCTTTTCTAACAGTGACCTTTTAAATTAATGTTTCTGTTCATCTCCATTCCAGAGCTCATTGGACTAGAACTATTTTATGTTCATAAAATAATCTGCTTCTAGGTGCAAAGCAAGTCCATATAATGGAAACCGGTAGCTTTTATTTAAACAACATGTTCACAACCGTGAAGAGCATTGCAGATGAAAACTCTTTTTAATTGTAGCGGGGGATGAGGAATGATTAAGCCATTCCACTGCAGACTGCCATTCCATTAAAACAGCTATTCCATATCTAGTTTTTTATAGTCTCCCCTGCAATCAACCACACACACTTTTAACTTGTTTTGTTTTCTTTCTTTCTTTCTTTCTTATTCTGAAAGCAAACAGCATTTAAGAAGAAAGTTGTACATTTCCATAATTATTTACTGATAAATATAAATATATATATATATATGTATTTTATATATCTATATCTATATACATACATATATATATATATATATATATATATATATATATATATATATTTTTTATCTATATATGTGTGTGTGTGTGTGTGTGTGTGTGTGTGTGTGTGTGTGTGTGTGTGTGTGTAATTGCTGCACACATTTCATCTTGTACTTAAATGCAAGTGTTTTTCATCTGTGGTAATGTTGGTTGAATTACGTAACGGTCAAAGTTCTTTATAAAAGCCCTTTTCATAACCCCTGGGCTTTTCCCTTTTCTTCATGTTTGCATGACCCTGAATTTCTGGTGGTAAAGATTTTTTTTTTCTTTTTTGTAATCACAAATGTAATCTTTACGTTTACATTTGCAATTACTTTTTTCATTGATTTATGCTGGGATGAATTTGCTCAATGTTTTCTGTTTCAATCAAACTCACCGACAGTTATTCATTATAAACTCATACATATATACACATGGTCACCAGCCAACTGAAAAACAAATAAAAAGTGTAAGCATGTTTTGTACAGAGAGTAAACCATGCTGCACCCACCATCTCATGTTAATTATATATACTAACTACTAGATTGCAATACCATGGGGAAAGGGTACATTTCCTGATGTCCACCCACTGTTCACAATCTCACCCTGAAAAAAAACAGTATATACAATCAGCTTGTTTTTGATCAGTGGAACAAACTTTTTATTCTGTTCAAAAAGTTGACTTGTCAATGTGTTAAATGTAATCCAGATAGATAGATAGATAGATAGATATGGATAGATGAAATATTTTCATTGTTTTGGATTTTTGGTCTGCATAGGTGAAGAATTAAAAAATCAGAGATGATACAAAACACATTTGAAACATCGTGCAAAATATTTTTTTTTTCTGGACTGGTTATAAAGCTCTGAACAACAATATATTTGAATAGATTGTAATACACAATATTTTGTGTATGCTGTAATGGTAGTGAGGTGCATATTGCATGCTTTTAACTTCTGGATGTTGCTTTGTTTTCAGACAGGTTTAATTTGACATTATGGTGTAAGCTATTTCACAGGCATTTTACCTTACACCCAATTAGTCTTTATTAACTGTAGCAAGGTCTTTGACCCTGTCATATGTTTCCAGGTTATTTGAATAGCTACCTTTTCATCAAAAATATGAATAATGGTGCTTCAGAAGAAGCAGGTGGAACAGCAATTACTCTCTATGGTCTACTCAGGGAAAAGCTTTGTTCAGCTTCCTTTTAAAAAGAAAGCTGCTTTTTATACCTGCTGAGCTGCAGTATTTTCAAGTAAGCTTGATCATGTCGGTTTGCTAAACTGCTGCTCATGCTTTCTGTGCTGATACTCAGAAGTTTATTTCATTGCGGTGACCTTTTTCTAGTTTGTAGATCACTTATTAGGAATATTATTTGGCAACAATTTAGCATCACATTTTTGACTGACCCAGATGTCAGATTTTTAGACTTTCTCTAAGGGGTAAGTTCCTTAAGCCAACCAACAAACTAAGCTCATTTATTCAGAAAATTATAACGAGCAAGGCTTTGAACTCTTTAAAAGAATTTGAGAACAGAGATAACTGTGAATTAATCAAGAATGTAGCCAGTGAAAACTTTAAAAGTCCATTTCCAGGTGTATAAATCTGTGCCAGTGATCACAGACATTAAAAATTAAGAATTATGAAACTTATGTGGATTTCAAGTAGGTTTCTGTAAGTTTTAGCTTCAAGCATTTTGGACAGAAGCATTTTGTTCAGCGGTGTAAAAGTCTACCGACCTGTAAAATGGCAATAATGTAAATTTGTAGCTCATGGAATGCTCTCATATCATCAAACGATAACCCAGGCACAAACCTTGATGTTAACACCACTTGGAAAGGTGATGAACAGTAGTTAAGCACCTTTCTAAGCATTGTTAATATCCAGTTTGACAGAGAAGCACGTATCTAGCTTGTCTTTTTTCTCATATTAAAGCGTAATCACTAAATACTGGTAGCACTTGCTAAGGGCCTTTACCTGCTTTCAAAGCTGGTAAAACAGTTGCAACTTTATTTTCTGTAAACCATAGTACATGAAGCAGATGAAGCCCTATGCACTAGAAAGAATTATGATAAGGTCTCTGATCATAACTTTGTACTATCTATTCTCAATGTGGCCGCCAAGATTCGCCTCTCCAGCTTTGCTCTCGAGATGAATTCCCTGTCATCCATGTCTTGAACGCATTATAATGTGATTATAATAAAGACCCTGCCATAATCCTGTATATTCTTACATTAGTTTACTGAGACATGAACAAGGACGCATAGACACAGACACAGGCACACAGATGCATGCACACGCATTAATCAGACTTAAACCGGTATGTCCTAATTTGCCTCAGAAAGAATGCAAGATGATTCAGAGCTCATATAATTTGTTTTGCTTTATTAGTACAAAACAGTATATCAGGAGAAGTCTATGATAATGCAGTGAGCGATGGGAACCCTGGGTAGAATTTTTTCCTCTGCTTGGCCAAAATGTCAGTGATGTAAAGGCAAGATGAAATCTATTTCATGCTGCTACAGTAAAAATCCTACTGATTCTTAGAACTGTCGCATACACCTGTACCTGTAAGGACAAGCAGGTCTTTTTCTTACACTATTATATCCTTTTTTGTTCCATCTACCCTTTTTTCTCCTCCAGAAATAATCAACTTTGTTCAAATTGTTCTAACTCATCTTTAAATATTTTATATAATCATTGTCCAGTGATTATATAATCAGAGTCCATCACTCTGTACTTTCTAACCACCCTTTTTACGTATTTCCTGGAGTGGGCTATAAAAAGTAGATTGCATAGTTAGAGGGCATCATGGATCATTTATACTTAACTGGTCACTTTTGCCTGCTAATTGATTGACACTATAACCACACTGATATATGTCTTTCATTACCATTTCTCTTTCTCTTCAGTAAGTCAATAAATGCACATCTGACCGTTTCTGTCTGTAGTACCAATTGCTCTCTGTGTGACTCCATCTATTGGCCCTACATTATGCTTTATCAAGGCAGAACTAGTATTTATGTGATATACATATTTATGGGCACAATTCCTTAGCTAGACATGAGTTAGCCATACATCACAGAGCAGTATGTCACTGAAAAAGGAAAAATATAACACTCAGATAATAGTACCAAATAGTGTAGTGATTTGAAAGCAGGATTACGATTGTGAGGTGTTAACAAAAATTACTTCCTGTAGTTCAGGACTTGATTCCTTCAGCTTTATTTGTCTACTAGGAGTCTTAAAAATTCACTTAACCAGTCCATGTTTTGAAAAAGGAAATTGGAATACTGTGTAAGCTTTCAGCGTTTACCTGACTGCATGCCAAATAACTGCATATAACTTTTACTGAAATAAAGTAACACTGAACAAAAAACAAAAAAGTTAACTGTCATATTACAAATGAAGCAATTATCTATAGTAACAAATTACATTTTGTTCTTGGAATATGATCATATCATGGTAATCAAATGAAGAGTATCTCCTGGATTCAATAAACTCCATGCAGGAATAGTGCTATTCCTACACGGAGGTAACCATGTCCATTTACCCTTAGCTTTAACAGCAGCATGCCTTGCATATTCATAAAGGCAAGCTGCTGCTAAGGCTAAATGGACATGAACACTGCTGAGTGAAGGGGGTGTGTTTAAGTAGTACACACACATCTAACATGCTCCTTGCACTCAGAAAGTGCCACATGACACTTTTTAAAAGTATTTCAGTGTCCGCGGACACTGAAACTAAATCAAATTAGTAAAACAGTGCAGACAGAGACTGAAATAGAAAGGGGAGCAAGAAAGCAATGCAGGATGTGTGTGACAGGTTCTGTCACACACCCCCTGCATTGTCAAAGTGCCATACGGCCAAGCAAAATGTTTCTAATAACATTTTTGGTAGCCTTGGCTACCCTTTAACCCAGCAAACACAAAATGTTCTACTTAATTCAAGCCCTGGACATTCAATTCAAGATGAGAACAGTATCAGAGGGCAAAATAACCCAACAAGCAATGATATGAATGGTGATGACTCAGTTTATGCAAGGTAAACATCTTTCAGTTTAATGAAGGAAGTGCTTTGTTAAATTCAGATTTAGAACAAAACAGAACTATTCTGGATAAACTAAAAATGTTTGAGAAAGATCTTTTGGCATACAAAAAATTATAGATGTAAAATGCATATCTAGACAGAAATATAGAGTTGGGGCAGGTGCCCTGGGGTTTAAGACTGTGGAGATACCCTAATGGTGTAAACGAGGACATTGATTTGCTTAATGAACTACATGGATTGTTTGATCATTCGGGCATAGAGCTGATGAGAATTATGATAAAGTACAATCAACAGAAACTGGACATTCTTGTTAAAAAAAACTAGATGAGCAAAATAATAGTATATTGAGTGACTTGGCTTTTGCCCAATTTCAAACTTCACACAATAATGTTTTCCACACTGTGAAAAACGTATGTTACACCATTTTTTCCAGAAAAGTGAATAAAATTAAAAGAGATCTTAATGAATATGTGTTAGACACAGTATATCCACTTTCCCACGGTCATCAAGTTCATCAAGGGCAGTGAGCAAATCAGCTGAGGGGAAATCGGCAGGGAATGAAGAAAGACCCAAAGACACATCAGCAGGAACAGCGTCAGCATCTCCATTCTATGACCAAAATGGATGAAACCGTACGGCATTCTGAAAGACTATGGGGAAAGAACCAACAGCAGCCTTTTTCCAGGAATATTTACCGGGACTATGTGGGGCAAGAAGCGAGACCGGAAATGACATGAAATCAGAATCCCTAGTGGATGTGTTAATGGACATGGCTTTGGGTATTTTACCATCAGTAAGTAGCCCGCTTAACATTATTGACTATGACTGTGAAAATTCATCACCACTGGATGAAGTTTATGCTGGAACTGTGACCATAAGTGAGGGGAAGGGTGATGTTATCTCTAGTATAAGTCAAGGATGTTGCGAGTGTACAAGCTTAAGGGCATCTAATGACAAAGGCAATAGAGATGCAAGGGGTTTGCTATATGAAAATGCAATTAATGAATGTCAATTCTTCATGGCACAAGGCGGCCATGAGGTTGAAACTTGTGATTTAGACATTGTAATGCTCTGTTTAGAAGAACAAGATAATGTACATGGTGGATTAGAACCAGTTATTATTTACAATAACAAGGGAGATTTTAAAATTTACAATTATTCTAACACTGTATTGAATGTAGCCCATGCCAATTTATTAGCAAAAGGTTTCACTTTTGTTCCTTGTAGGAGAGAGAATGTTGTCAACACATTGATTTGAAATGTTTCACTAGAAAATTAAACCTGAAAGTCTGGTTTAACAGTGTTGCAGGAACACAGCAGGATTCAAGTGGCATGTTGCACAAGTCTAGCACATTTAATCCCCCTTTAAACAACTTGATAGGTCTGTTTGAAAAATATGTGAGAAAGATATTAGACAACACTTTAATAACAATAGAGGCAAAGAGAAAACAATAAAAATATGACCGTTGAAGAGGAGAAGTTACTGAATGAGTTAATAAGGAATCAAAAAGTCCGGTTTATGAAACCGGACAAAGGTAATGGCATAGTTGTTATGGACAACGGGGATTATTTGGACGGAATGACTGTATTGCTTATGGATGAAATTTATGTAGAATGTTTTTTGAATGAAATTATTGTAACAAATAAAAAGATAGACATGTCATTAGAAGTCATGCTGTACCAAGGACAAATAGATGAAAAAGAATATTTTTACAAGTAAAATGAACACCCAATGGTGTATAATATCTTCGGAATACCGAAGATTCACAAAGGGTTGAAAGACCTCAAATTTAAGCCCATTATGGATGGAAAAAGATCAAAGACCTGTTTCATAAGTAAATATTTGGATTCCAATATGCAAAAAGCTTTGGAAGTTTTTACTTACATTAGTAAAGATTCCTGGCAGTTTTTTGAACAAATAAAATGGGGTGGACATCAGCAGTGATCTAGTTATGGTCACAGTGGATGTATGCAATTTATTTTCAGTAATACCCCATGATGAGGGACTAAAATGGTTAGAACAACAGTTATTTAGAACCCAAAAATTTGACCAGGATCAAATTAATAAATATGTCACCTTGATGGAGGTAGTACTTAAAAGTAATTATCTGTATTTTGAGGGACAATTTTACAAACAAGTCGAGGGGGTAGCAATAGGGGCAGCGTGTACCCCCATATTTGCAAACTTAATGATGTCATTTTGGGAGCAAAAATATGTTATGCACAGTCCCTTTTTCCCCAAGTTAATACATTGCACTAGGTTTTTGGGTGACATGTTTCTAATTTGGAAGGGTTCTGAGATTGAATTAAATGAGTTTTTGGTCTACATTAATGATGCTATAATTTTTTGAAGTTTACTTACGAATATCACAGAAAAAATATTACCTATCTGGACATGGATTTAAAAATTGATCAAGATGGTAAGTGTTTTAATACTAATATATACAGAAAACCAACATTTTCCAACTCATACCTAGATTATAACAGCTGGCACCCGCACCATCAGAAGAAATCTGTAGTTAAGGGACAGTTGGTGCGGGCTGCCAGGATGGTTAGCCAGCAAGAAGCTTTCTTAATAGAAACAGAGTTCATAATCCAGTTATTTGATTAAAGGGGTTATCCTAGTAGTCTATTGAATGAAATTTATATGGAAGTAAAAAATAAACATGTCAATGGGATTTACAAGCCCATTTTAGGACACAAAACTAGGATATCACCAGATAGGGAAATTTTAAGTAAATACGATGACATTCAAACTAGTTTAATCATTACTTTTAACCAAGATGCAGACATCATATTTAACATTATCAAGAACAAGTGGGATATTTTGCAATTTGAATCGAATGTTGCACTTAGAGTGGGTAAAAATCCCAGACTGGTATACAGGAAGGACAGGTCATTCAAGGACATTTTGGAAACAAATTTGGTACCTGAATGTTGTAACAGAAAACTAGGTAATTTTAAGTGCAATAATTGTATTTATTGCCCCTACATTATGGAGACGGGAAGACTTTTCAGGTTGAACAATAGGAACGTTTTTATTAATAGGCATTTTAATTGTAATAGCGTTAATGTTGTATACATGGCAAAATGCCAAAAATGTCTCATGTTTTACATAGGAAAAACCTGTAGAAAATTCAAGAACAGAATTGGAGAGCATTTGGGTGACATAAAATACAGTAGATCAACTAGTGCCCTGAGTAGGCACATGCAGGACCAAAAAGAGCACATTTTTAAGTTCCTGGTAATTCAACAGCTTAAAAAGACATACAGGGGTAATGTCTAGATATACATTTGGACATCAGTGAGCTGAAATGGCAGCTGCGTTTGAATGCTGTGGAGTATCCAGGAATAAATGAAATGACTAGCAATGCTAGTATTTTAAAGTTAAAAAGTATTTTTGGTTAGTGTTTTAATTCATACATACAACACATTTTTATCATGCATAGGTTGAGTTTATACCATGTTTTACCTTTTATGTTTTAAAGCTTTCTATTAAATTAAGCAATTAAACATGAATAACTGGGGTGGGGTACACACATAAAAATGGCTGGGATGTTACATCCGTTTGTTCTGATGAAGACCCTTGCAGTTGGGGAAGAAAGTGCTTATCTTGTGGAATATTCTTTATCCTGTGGTTTATGAACTATTATACCATGATCCCCCCAAAATGTGCACACTGATTGGCCAGCGTGCCCGTTGTAAATCAAGTTATACTAATGGAAAAAGGTCCGGTCGCCCGGACTTTTTTCCATTAGTATAACTCGGATTTTTAAAACACTGTCTCGCTATGTTAAATGGGTTTAACATAGCGAGACAGCTTTAAAATAAGCAACGGAGATCTCCGTTGCTTATTTTAAAGCTGTCTCGCTATGTTAAACCCATTTAACATAGTGAGACAGTGTTTAAAAATAAGCAACGGAGAAAGCAAGATCTCCGTTGCTTTTTATTAGTGTTTCGCTATGTTAAATGAGTTTAACATAGCGAGACAGTTTTAAAATAAGCAACGGAGATGTCCGTTGCTTATTTTAAAACTGTCTCGCTATGTTAAACTCATTTAACATAGCGAGACACAAAAAGCAACTGAGATCTTGCTTTCTCCGTTGTTTTTGCTCAACTCTGATGTACTGCGCAGGCGCAGTACATCAGAACTGCCGCGATGCCAGACATCTGCGGAAGGGCAGTAAACAGGCATTATACTATGCCATTATTTAAGAAAAGTAATAGTTTCTTTTCTTAAATAATGTCATTATAATAGCAATAACCACTTCTGGTGTGAGTAATGCTAAATTTACCCACGGTTGGCTTTGTTTGGTCCCTCGGCTTCGGGACCAAACCACGCCAACCGTGGGTAAATTTAGCATTACCCACACCCAGGCGTGGGTTATTGCTATATTAAAGTGATGTATTTCTACATCGTGCCTGCTTGTTCCATTTGCTGGTTTGGTTCTTCAGTTTGTTGTTGCAAAGACATACAGCCATACTTCTCAACTGTACAGGTTTTGACAGAATGCCCAGATGCCTGCCTCACATACCTCTCAACTCCCTAGAGCAAGAAAGTTGTACAAAGCCATAAATAATGGGGGGACCAAGGCCCAAAAATAGGTACACTTTTTAAATATTGCACTTACAAACTTGGAAAGTTGATAGAATAAAGGTTTTGCATTAGCACAGATTTCCTGAAGGGTATGGAGTCTGAAACCCAAATGTCTGTCATTGTCAAAGTGCCATACGGCCATACCCCTCAATTGTACAGGTTTCTACAGAATGCCGAGATGCCTGCCTGACATACCTCTCAACCCCCTAGAGCAAGAAAGCTGTACAAAGCCATAAATAATGGGGGGGGGCAAGGCCCAAAAATAGAGGCACTTTTTAAATATTACACTTACAAACATAGAAATATCATAGAATGCATTAGCATGGATTTCCTGAAGGGTATGAAGTCTGAAACCCAAATATTTGTCAGTATGTTCTGACTTAAACACAGAGTGATCTGCCAATGATTTTCTAGAAAACCACAATCACACTTTGTAAGTTTGAAAGAGCAATAATTAAAATCTTTCCCTATGTGTCCCCTTACAATTTCTCTTACTGTGACTGACAAGGAGTACAGATACATGTAAATAAAGTGGGTTAATTCATTTTTTTTTTCCATTCACAAGTATGTTTAAGCGTAGCTGAGTGGGTGTGCACATTATAGCCCTCTGCTCAGCATTGGTTAAACATAACATAAGAGATAAAAATTGATAGCTCAAATTCTAACACCGAGATAGCATAGTGGTTAAAGTCCTGGCTTTGCATGCAGGTGTTCATGGTTTGAGAACCAAGACAGGTACTTTATTTTTACATGGGAAAGCAGTGTTAAAAATATTATTTTTATTTTAAAGTATGTAGTAATTAATATTTGTCAACCAGAGTAGTGTATCTGGTCTACAATGGAAGTGTGAGCGCATATAACATGTGAAATCACCCATGATTATACAAGTGTCCCATACATTATAGTCACACCCCATGGGAATGTAATGAAAGCATATAGAGAGAATGAAAAGTGAGCAATGGTTAGCAGTGTTCAGCTTTGCTCAGCTAGTTTAAGCATTGCTTAAATGTAAATGTTAAGCAGCAGTCAGCTCAGCTAAGCGGATTTGCACACTTTTAAGCAATGTTCAGCAATTACCCCTTTAAGCACTGTTCAACCCAGTTTAGCAGATTTGCTCATTTCTTAGCTGAGCTTAGCATTTTCCAAATGGTCCAATGATGGCAAAGGGTGGGAATATAGCCTTATTTAAATGGTGCAGGTGGGAATATAGCCAGAATCTGTTGTAGCTTTCTCTGAATAGGAACCATGTCAGGTGTTGGTGAGGACTCAAGCTTTCAGGTGCAACTCTGGGGCACTTTGGAGTCCAGAGTCATGGCTAGTCTCCTTGTAGCAAACATTGATGACAGATTGTTGCAGGGCTAGTACCAGGGCTCACAGTATAAAGCGGAAGAAAGGGACCATCTGGCACATGATTTCACCGCTGCCACTGGTATCCACCAAACTAGTAAGCAGGTACGGCATCACTATGCTGACCTAAAGTGGAGGAAGGGGGTGTTCTTGGCCCAATGGATCCAAGACACTCGAGACAACTATGCTCCTGCAGTTTGTAAGTATCCCAGATATAGCTGTATCAAATTCTAGCCTGAGTATGTGATAGACAGGTATGCATAATGTTTGTTTGTTTTCTCCCCCTACAGCTGCAGCAGAGAGGGCTAGCAATGCTGACACACATGCAGACAAACTGACAAGACTACACCAACAGGCTGGTGAGTACAGATCTACCTTGCAGTATATAGTAAAACAAATAAGAAGGAGTAAATTGTTTACTGTGTTCTGTGTATAACAATTAAAGAAACATTTGACAGACTAATAGTCCTCTACAGCATATGCAGTAGTAGAGCACTGTGTCATATAAGTGCAATAAAAACCTAAACCACCAGCTGTTATGTTTATTCTGGTATGTTGTTGTAGAAATAGAATGTGTACAGGTTCTGCACAGAAAATATGGCTTTGACAGGATTCATTAATAGAGGTTGTTCTGAGAACCAGCTAGTATGCAAAACAGTAGATTGTGGAGCTGTAAATAAAGATATGCATGAAATATGATGTATGTTATACACTAAGATCCCAACCCTGAATATTAATGTCAAATGTATTATAGTGTGTCCCCTGCTGCAGTGCCTTGTGTTAACCTTTGCTTTCCAGATCGTGTAATTTCAAAGGATTACTACACAGCACACTAACTATTTGTCATGCCTGAATCTAAGGATTACAAAGTCAGACTGTCTAACCCACAAAGTATTAGGCAGAAAACAGTCAAACAAAAAAACAACAGTTCCTTAGTGTGATGAGAAACAGCCTTGTAGTTTATTTTAGCACACCCAGACACGGTTCGAATCCAGAGGGTGGTACTGAGATATGTGCATATATACACTCAATAAATCTTGAATATTTGTAGAAACAGTCAGATAGTGGTAACAGATATTTTCTGACAGGTTTTACAGGTAATGAAATGTTTTTAGTAGCTGTTTGAAGGGCAAAACAATACACTATGTACAACTGTCCCACTGTCCAACCCCATGCCTGCAAATGGCAGCAGGATAGGTACATACACCATGCCCTCTTCCCAATACATGTTTTTCAAGTGTCAAGCTGTCATGGCTAGTAGTCACTGCTGTCAATCACCTTGGACATGGATAGGAATCCAGGTGAACTATGCTAGTAGCAGATGAACACAAAATCATTGCAGTGTACCCCTTCTTTGTCAAGTATGTAACCTTGACATGTACAAGCCCCCTCCAGTAAAGTAGCCACAGTATACCAGGTCTGCCCCATACCACTACAAATTGACAGTCTAACAGGTATGTATGTGCCACAGAAGCTATGGGCCATAGGTAGATGTAAAGTGAGGGAAGACCTGTAGACTATTGAGCAGTACTGTTGTGAAAAATAGAAGCCGATACAGTTGTTAATGGACTTTTTATTCTCTCCCTCCACCCATCATCTGCATAAATAATTATTATTCATATACTACAGGTATGTTATTCTCAAATCCTGTTGTTGGGACATGTGTTCTAGTATTGTTCATATATTTCATTGGTTGCATATTAACATACCTTGTTCAAATACCATTATTGGTGCCCTGTTGCTGTCAATGTAACTTGCATGCTGTCAAAATGATTACTGTTGTTCCATTTATGCACATGTTCTGTTTGTTATGCAACTGTTTCAAATATGTTAGTTTGGGTTAATGAGAACACCCATGCATGCTGTTATAACTAATTTTGAAATGTGTTGTTCATGACTAACCAATATATCTTGGAAAACCACAACACCATAGCACATTTGGGAAGGCAGATCCTGGTGGATCCATCTGTCCAACCTCATCTGGCCATGGCACCAGGCTTCAGCACAACTGGGACCCAACTTGGAAGATCCTCCTCCACTGGTCCTGCATTACCTTTGAGTGGAACCACTTAGGGGATGGGGCCCATCCCCTCCCAGGCACGGGTGTGGGGAGGAGCCAGTCACCCACAGAATGTTCAGGGCTATGGTGCACAGCATCATCCACTCTGAGTAGGATGGGCAGCCATGCCAGATGAAGGGCTGCCTGGCACACATCAAGGGGCAGACTGCCCCTCTTGTCCAGCCCCCAGCACAGCTACCTTTGTGGCAATGAAGGTGCAGTGGTGATTGCCCATGGCTGGGGACCTCAATCCCACTGTATCCCTTTGCGGGCTCATGGACCTCTGATTCCCAGCCACCCTCTCTGTCCAAGGTGTTTACCCCCCTCATGTGTCATATACCACCCCTTTCTACTGTCTTGTGTGTCTTGTCTGTCTGCAAAAGCTACCTATCCTACCCGACCTATCTCTCCAAACATACCTACAGCCCTTCCCCAACATCCCACTCTCATCTAAAAAAAGGACATCTGTCCCACAAAACATTCATTGCCCCACACATAGCTCTACATTTTGCCCCCATGTACAGTGGAATTAATTAATCTACCCACAAATCATTCTACAAATGTCTGCTGCCAACACCCCTCCCTGTGGGGTGTGAGGCTGTAAATTCCAAATTTTACACATTATCCAAAGCTGTTGCTGCAGAAGAAATGTAGAGCTATGGTCATTTCCTACAGCAATTCTGCACATCCTTAGCAGGTTACCTAATGTTTTACCACCTGCTTGCTCCCATTTTACCACTTTCTTATCACCCTTTTTTCTTTTTTTTAATTAAAATTAGCATGGGTGTAAGCAGGACTAAGCGCTGTTAAGTGAAGCTAAGAGGACTTAACTGTCTGTTAGCATTACTTAGCTTCACACAAAACCATGCAAACCCACTTATAACTGCTTAAAAGTGCTTTAATCACTCTGTCTCCATCAGCCTTTGTTCTGCCCAGCAACAAAATAATCAGCCCTGCTAAGTCTCAAGCCCAGGACCCTGGACACTATAGTCAGGGAAATGTACCACAACACCATTTGAGCTGTAAGACTTTATGCTGCTTTTTCAAGCATATCATGCAGTAGAATCATTCAACAGTAAGGAAAAACTCTGTGGAATCAGTCATGTCTTGTAAATATTGATATATATATATATATATATATATATATACACACACACACACACACACACACACACACACACATATATATGTGTGCGTGTGTGTGTTTGTGTGTGTGTGTGTCTGTGTGTGTCTGTGTATGTATGTATGGAGATACATAAGATACATATATATGAAAACATATGCATAACATATTTATATATATAATACATACATATATATATATATATATATATATATATATATATATATATATATATATATGTATAAATATGAGCCTGAGCCAGACAACTGGACAGCCTACGAATATGTTGATGTGACATAACATTAATGAAACTACACTGAGCTGCCAAGCATGTCACCAGGCACTGTCCAAAAGTCAGACTGACACAACATTAATCAGCTATGAGGAATTCACATGCATTTGCAAATATATCAGGCAATACAGGGATGTAACAGTAGTGAAAAACAGACACCGGTGTGAAAGTGCATACCCACAACCAATTGCACTGCAGTCACAGCAGCTTACCAGTAAGCCAACTGAACGCTACAGTATAATGACTTTGTGAACAAATATATCATGTTTGCCACTCACACACTACCCCTACATATACTGCCCCAAGTCACAGTGTAGCAGGAATCCTGAGGTGGTTTGGGACACGTGTCAGTCTGCTCCTACAAACATATACATCCGATAGACCACTAGAAACTGGAGCAGCATGCACAGTCAGATAGAAAAGGACCCATGACACTCACATCTACCCCCTCCCTACACAGCCCAATTAACATTTACACACTACACCGCTACACAGTCCTGTCAGTCTGTTAATAATGGCCAGAGATACACAGACCTCTCAGCTGTACAGATTCCTAGAATGTCCAGGCTTTATCCTCATATATATGGCCTCTTCCTCATAAGACATCTGGGATTCTGCTACATCAATGGGACGATATCAGGAATGAAGGCACTAAATAATTATATACCATACCTATCAGTCTCTTAGTGCATGACATTTGGACAAAGCCTGACATAATTGGGGGACGGAGGCCCTAAAACAGGGGCATATTTGAAATATTGCTATTATAAACAGAGAAAGTTGCTGGTGTAACAGGGTTTGTTGTAACATATCTTATTTGAGGGATATGAAGTTCAGAAACACAAATGGATGTTAGCTTTTACTGACTGCAATCCCCACAGTATCCTACTGATTTGCCAAGGACAAAAACTATCTGAGGAACAGACCAAACATAAGAGTCAAACCTCTGGCCATTCTGAGGATAGCTCTACAGATGAGAGCCATGTCATACACATGACACTGTCAGACCTAAAATCATGCAGAAAATGCATATGCACACAAACGCTGTTAATCTAGCATTCTTCCAACTGCATAACAGCAATACTTACATTCTGTCCCTAAGTCTGGAACCTTCTCCCCCATTTTATCTGTCTCTACATGTCATGTTTTAAGAGGTATTTCCACCTACCCTCTGTGATGCTGTAGTTCACACACCTCCATGATGTCCTCTCACAGGCAAGAAAAAGGGGCAACACCCACATGAAGTACTCAATTACAGGAGCGTGTTCCATGCCATTGGCTACTGGAATAATAACACAGCTGTTCTGCATGTAATTAGCAAGTGCTGGACACCAATAGGTGTCCAGGCCATCACCTGCTCATGACCATTACCTACAAAAGGCAAGCTGCTGCCTAATCACAACAGGTCTATACCTCTACATCTGTAGACAGAGAGAGAGAGAGAAACAAACAAAATACAGGAATGCTTGGGAAAAAAAGATATGTCAAACATGTAAGCATGTAATGGAATGCAGTAGGGTGTATGCAATAATGGGAAATGGGAAGTTAAAAATGTCTCAAAAAGACTTGCTGTACCAATATATTGCTGAACAGCATCTATGGCTTTAGCATCTGTCTGTCTGCAGTGACAGACATCACAGCTCAGGCTCCTGGGTCACCCCAGAAAAGGACGTCTCACATATGAGTACTACTGGAGTGTCTGTTGAACAATACTGACTGTGACACTGCTAGGCCAGCTACTGGGATGGGGTAAATATCCATATGTTACTTGTGAATCAACTATGATACACATTTGTCATACAAATCTAAGAGACCTATACAGAGTATGTGCATAGTAAACTACTGTTGCAGAAGTGTGTGTTGAACTGCATGTCATGTACTGAGCTCATACCATTCAACTGTCCAGTGTTCTGCACACTAACCACATGTGGGCCTCATAGCTGTAGTCAGTTCCTCATAGAGTTGTGTTATGTCTGGCAAATCATTGGCAAATCTGTGAAGACTGACATCAGAACATAATAGCATACATATAGGTTCATAGGTTAGTACTAGGCTAACTGCCCTCTTGGATCATTTTAAGGCTAGCCAATTACTCCATGTGAGAATCAAACCCTGTACCTTGTGTCTGTAAGGTAAACACTTTAACCATTATGCCAATGTAGAACATCCTTCAAGGCATTTCTGTGAATGCAAAGCATACTGTGCTATCAACTGACTTAAGTGAATTAAAGCGATATTAATAAGGTGTCACTAATTTTAGGCCATTGCCCCTCCCATTCATGTGTGCCATCATCCTGATGTCCTGCTCTAACAGGTTGAGAGGTATGACTGAGCAGCATTTGTGTAAATGCTGTCTGCCATACTGACATAGAACAGAAATGTATATCAGGTATTACCTGTGCACATGTATGAATGAGTAGGTGTAGCTGGAAGCCTCAAAACAACAAACATGAGATGCAAAACATCAGGTAAATAAGCTGTGCATGTTGTACACATGTGCAATCAGAGTTTCAGTGCATCCAACAGACATAAATGTCTACAGCTACTGGTTGTTGCATTGGCCTGACACAGAAATGGGTACTAGAATAAGCATGATTATCAGGTTGAAATTAGAGAAGTGTCTAACTGTGTTATGACCTAGTGCCCAAGCCTACTACAAACAGCTATATGAGCACCTACATAGCTGGATGGCCTCAGCAATACCTGACTCGTAAAACCCGCTTCCACCAAGGTAGAGTAATCCCCTTTGGTGCACAACAGCAATACACAAACCACAGGATAGGTCACTATATTGGTTGTACAGGGCTAAGTAGATGCAGGAACCAACTTGGAAGTAAGACCACCTTTGTCTGAACAAGCATATAACATCACAGGTGAATCGCTGTAATGCTAACTATAAGTACAAATTAGACACATCCATCTACATGAACTCAAGAATGTGCTCCCAGCTCCATTACATGCTGTAGTCAAACAAAGCCTGAGCACCATCGAAATCCCATCTGCATGGAAGATGGCACTGTCATCCCTCTACACAAAAGTGAATGATGAATGGAGGAGTATGAAATTTACTGGCCCTCATTGGGGGGAGCATGACACATCAGGACCAGGAGTGCAATGCAAGCTCTTACTGTGCTGATAGATGACAGGGGTATGATGTGGTCATAAGTGGAGGCTAGTGCTAGTTAATGTTGATGTGCAGGTTCTGTAAATAACATTGACCAATGACCAATGAGGTCCAGTGATGTGTTTCCCTGTTTATGTCTTCCAGGTGACATGCAGCATGCCAGACAGCCACCATACCTAGACGCAGAGACATCAGCTATTATTGACACCATAGTGCAGCACCATGGGGTGATGTTTGGCCATAGCCAAATGCATCTGTGGGAGTGGACCACCCTGTGGGATGACATCCTCCACAGGGTAAATGACATGGGTCACCACGCATGAACTTAAAAAAAGGTCAGGCATCATGCGACTGACCTCATCTGCCATGCCCGTCGAAGGGCTGCTGCTGGGACCAAGGACCGCACATCCACAGGTGAGGGTCCTGCTATGCAGGCTCCATATACACCTATGGAGGAGCTCCTTGCCAACCTTGCAGCACCCACCACACAACAACAGAAGAGCCAAGTCACCCACGTTTTGGAGGTGGGTGGTACCCAGGCACCAGGCGAGGAGTGTGCAGGTAAGGTCCCAGTGGACATCAATCTACTACTGTAGCAGCCAAACTGGCATCCGTAGAGTATCTAGATGCATATGTCAGGTCAAAATGCAGTTGTGGGTGGGGGTTTGTAATGCACAGAAATGCACATCTATGGTGAAGGACAGCAAATTGTGTAGTATCGGAGCCTGTACTGTACATGCACAGGAAAAGCAGCATTCATCTTGTACCAATGCCATATGTGAGTATGCCAGAGTACCTACAGCAACGCTACAGGAGGTGCAGGAATCTCCGGCAAGAACTTGCTGTGTACTACATGTAACGACAATCTCCCATATTCTCCATATGTCAGGCGTATGGGGTAGTGTTGGAAGATGGAAGCCTTTTCTCACACAGAACACCATCCAGGCCTAACTAAAATGTGAATACAATACATCAAGTCCCCCAAAAGCATATGGAAAAATGTGTTATGGTCTAATGAGAACAAGGTTGAACTGTTTGGCCACAATTCCAAAAGGTACATTTTACGAAAAAAACAACAATGCATCACCAAAACAACACCATCCCCACAGTGAGGCATGGTGGTGGCAGTGTCCTGCTTTGGGGTTGCTGTTCATAATCTGGAACTGGAGCATTAGTCATGCTGGAGGGAATTATGACCAATTCCAAATACCAGTCACATTTGACCCAAAACCTTCAGGCATCCACTAGAAAGCTGATGATGAAGAGGAATTTCACCTGTCAAGACAATAATGACCTGAAGCATACATCAAAATCAACAAATGAATGGCTTTATCAGAAGAGAATCAAAGTTTTGGAATGGCCTAGCCAGAGCCCAGACCTGAATCCAATAGAAAATCTGTGGGGTGACCTAAAGAGGGCTGTGCACAAGAGATGCCCTCACAATCTGACAGAGTTGGAGGGCTTTAGCAAGGAAGAGTGGGCAAATATTGCCAAGTCAAGATGTGCCATGCTGATAGACTCTTTCCCAAGAAGACTGAATGCTGTAACTAAATCAAAAGGTGCTTCAACAAAGTATTAGTTTAAGGGTGTGCACACTTAGGCAACCAGCCTATTTTACGTATTTCATTTTCTATATTTTACCCCTAACATATTTGTTTGTTTTGCAATTGGATTGCACAGGTTATAGGTCACATCAAAGGTGGGAGAGTTTTTGAAATGGTTTATTGTGGTCTCATTTTACATATCACATTAACATGGCATGTTAACAGGGGTGTGTACACTTATTATATCCACTATAAGCTTGGAAAGTTGTTAGAGTAGCCAGATTTGTTTTAACATACATGTACTGCAGGCTTTGAAGTCTGAAATTGAAATGTATGTCATTAATTAATGATGTCAGTCCCCAGATCATCCCAGTAATGTGTCAGACAAACAGGATCTATGAGGAACAGACCAAAAATATGAGCCAGACATGTAAATATTCTGCGAAAGTCTGTACAGTTGAGAGGTATGGTCTGCAGGAGTTGAAACTATGCTATACAGGTGAACAGCAATAATGTGTACATGGGTGCAATGTGTGCTAGGTGCAGGCCCATCACCTACTAACACTACTCACGTATCCCAGAGGTGTATATTAGTAGTGATATTAAGTGGAAATGGCTGCACTGCATGATGGTGAGTGCCTCTCCAGAGTGTGTATGTTGTGGTTTGATTGTGTGTCGTGCATGTCACCATTTGGATATTGTAAAGTCTGTGTAATGCCTTTGTGTTACTTCACCTGTATGTGTCTTTGTGTGTGTGTGTGTGTGTGTGTGTGTGTGTGTGTGTGTGTGTGTGTGTGTGTGTGTGTGTGTGTGTGTGTGTGTACACCAGCACACCTTATAGTGCAGGCATTAATTTACATATGTTGTTTTTCTCTCACAGGTGGACATGGTGGTCATGGTCCTTCCCACTCTGAGCCTGATGTCAGTGTCTCTGCGAACTCTGACAATGATGGTAGTCATAGAGAGGCAGAGGTGAGGTTGTCAGGGGCTGAATCTGTGCCTTCGGTTAGCATTCCACTGTCACCCGCAATGTCCATGCATGCAGTCATAATGCCCACACATACCCTGTCCCCAGCGGACACAGATAATTGACAGTTGGCAGGTGGTGGCATGGAACAGGCTAGTGTAGTGATTATGTCTAGTGTGATTGTAGATATTAGCCATAGCCAGAATGCAGGAGAGGTCCCACACAGGCGGATGGACAGGAGTGCTCAAGGGAGGACTGCTGCCCATCAAGCCCCTGTTGAATAAGGAGAAAGTAATAGTCAGCTGCCTTTCAGGTGCCAGGATCCACTACATAACGCATGCACTCAGGTCCCTCAACAACAGGTACAAATATGCCTCTGTCATTGTACATATGGGTGTGAATGACCTGAGATGTACCTCCCTGAACTACGTGAAAAGAGACATGGATGAGGTTTTGGATTATATAGCCCAGGTGGGAATGACCCTTGCCCTGAACAGCATCCCACCATCACCCAGAATGATACCACAGTACAAGCAGAAAATGATTGATTTCAATAATTGGCTAAGTTTCTGGTGTCATTCTAAGGGGATCCAGTATCTTTCTGCCTAGGATAACATGACTGACCAACCTCGATGCTTTGCCAGAGATGGCCTACATCTGTCAGCCCTGGGATTCTGGGTACTGGCCAAGGATCTTGCCACCCCTATAGTGCGTTTTTTAGGTGGCGTTCCAAAGACCAAATTACTATCATAACAGCTACAAACCAATCTAGTTATTTGTATTATAGTGTTATGTAATTATCGCACATGCTACAGAGCTTAGAGGGCTGACAGGTGTCCAATGGTACTTCTAATGTGAATAATAGCAGGAGATCTTGTGAAGTCAGGCAAAGGGAAGTGTACTGTTTGGGAACGGCCTCCTAATACTTAGACCCACACACACAGACACACACACACACACACACACATACACACATACAAACACACGCACATGCACACACATGCACACACACGCACACACACGTGCACACACACACACACACACACACACACACACACACACACACACACACACACATGTGCACACACACATGCACACACACACACACACACACACACACACACACACACACACACACACACACACACACACAAACTTACATTTGCCAGGACTGAGATTAGAACCCCTACCAATCTAATTATTTGTATTATAGTGTTATGTAATTATCGCACATGCTACAGAGCTTATAGAGCTGACAGGTGTCCAATGGTACTTCTAATGTGACTAATAGCAGGAGATCTTGTGAAGTCAGGCAAAGGGAAGTGTACTGAGTGGGAACGGCCTCCTAATACTTAGACCCACACACACAGACACACACACACACACACACACACACATATAAACACACGCACATGCACACACATGCACACACACGCACACACACGTGCACACACACACACACACACACACACACACACACACACACACACACACACACACACACACACACACACACACACACACACACACACACACACACACACACACACACACACACGCACACACACACAAAGGCAGGTGATGTGATATTATAACCTCCACCTCAGTACTATTACACAATGGAGCTTGCCTTCATGCTGCCATGTGCAACTGGTTACGACCGGTATGCCACTGTCCACAGCAGGCCATCACTCTATGCCATTTAGGGTATCCGTGTGTATGACTCACTCTCTGTGTGCCCCCCTGTGTGTCTCTCTCTATCACTGTCTGTCTCTCTCTTCCACAAGTCTGTGTGTATATGCTTGACATATTGTTATCTGTTGCCCACATATATGTCTGTGTATCACACGCAAGATGCAGATATATCACATACGGGCCACCTACAGCTAGCTGAGTGTAATCCTGTCTGATGGGTGTGTGTAGGGACAGTTAAAGTGTACATAGCTGTCTGCATGCAAAGACATATATGCATAATACAGTTGTATAGTCCAATGTGGGTTCCAACATGGCTTGCCATTCTCTAAGTGTAGGAGCATTTCGAGTATGACCTTCTATAGTGAGAGTGGGACTCCATTCCAGAGATAGTTGTACTTCATTCCAGGGTTTTGTGTGCTACAGCCATACCTCTCAAAAGTAAACAGGACTTTCCTAGAGGTACTGGGTTTATTTTAGCAGACATTTTTTGACATATCTGAAGTTTGACACTGCAGTGTATTGTGTCATTACCTAGTGACAGACATCCTTATCATCATAGTGCTTTACAGTGGATACAAGATGTATGATGCACAGAGCAGTATTATGAGCCCAACTATATACATTCTTGCCCAAAAAGGCCAGTTGAGAGGTGCAGCTACAGCCAGTTGACAGAGGAAGCTGTGTAAACAGTCCAGCAACTTGGTGATATACTGGCTGGGGATTTCCTGCTTGTGTGGTATTCTCCTTACCTGCAATGTCATATCCTGGTGTGACCATACCTGTCAACTGTACATATTTTGGCAGATTGCCCCAATGTTTGTTGAAAAGTTTCATCCAGTCTACATAAACTTGTCTTTTTATGGCAAGTTAGTTGCATATAATTGAAGACTGATGTTACAAAATAATGACAGACATTAGCGTTTCAGACTTCATTACCTTCAGACAATTCCTGCTAATGCAAAACCCCTTATTCTACTAACCTTCTCAGTATGTAAGGGCAATATTTACAACATGTGCCTACCATTGTGCCTTTGTCCCACTTTTATTTAGGATCTTGTCCAGATATCTTGCTGTCAGAGGTTGGGAGGTATGGGTGTGGGTACAGAGTGCATTCTACTGTGCATGACCATTATATGTGTAGTACATTTCACATAGTACTGTGACTTCCAGGTATGTCAGTGGCAGAGCAGTACAGAGTAATGTAGTGAACCACTGACAAAGAGGTGTGTATAGGTTGATAGGTTGCTATGACATTAATAGGGTATTGGCCCTGAAGCCCTTATAACCCACGCAGACTAGAGTGTAACCCATGTTACAGCATGTCTTCACACAGATCCCCTTTCCAGCAGGGGCACAGGTGGGATCCCAAAACTGTATTTTTTGTTTCCCATGCACTTATACAGGGAGCACATCATTGGGGATATGGAGGCACTTGGCTTGCTGTTGACAGGGAGTGTATTCCACAGATGTAGGAGTGTGTGGGACATTTATCTGTCACACTAACAAGACATACTGATATCACAGCCCAGGCTGATGCTGCACCTACAGGTTGATGGAGTGGGCCTTGAGTTCCAGATGTGCAACAGCCTCATCAAGGCAGGGTCTGGATTGCTTTGTATGCAAGACAGGGGTCACCTCAGCAGAGTCTGTATGGAACGGGGTAGATGGACAGTGCTATTAGCCTATCTGTGTAGGGTAGGTGCTGGGGAGTTGGGGTAAGGCCTTAGTGTTTAAAAGACCCTGGTGTGTGGAGTCTACATGATCTGTGGTGTGTAGGTTTGTGGAATTCTCATGTGCTTTTGCTCTAAGGTGTCCATTGTTTGGGTTTTGCTTTGTTGCGGACTTCCACTTACATTTTTGTGTGTTGTGTATTTGCAGGTGATGTTACTTCACAATCTGTTCTGGTGTGCACATTCTCCATTTGTCTGGCCAGTGGTTCCCCTTTCCCTTATGTGTGTCTCTTTGTCCTTCTGTAGTCCAGTCACATGCTTTGGCCATAGTGGCTGCTCTGTATCTGTAATTATGATGTGAGTGAGGTGCATTCTGTTACATCACTCCCAAGGTTGTGGGATTCACACCACTGAGTGTACCTATTAAGCAGGTTGTCCATCATTCCACCATTCCATTTGCTGTGTTTTTTAGATGGTTTGTGTTGCTATATATTATTATGAGGCTACATGTGGGCCTAGCTGTCATACCATCACAGACTGACATCTGGACAGGCCCAAATATGACAGATAAAGGCCCACACATGGAGACAAGGTGTTAATAATGGTCTGCCAAACATAGACATTTGGGAGATTGGTTTGGTAATTGTTTGTTTGCTCTTATGGGTATGGTGTCTGCTTTCCCACTGTCTGCCATTGCTGTTTTGGCATGACCCTTTCTTGTTTTGCAAATAGTTGGAGGCAAATGCAATGTTAGGACAAGCAGAGCAGATATACAAGGCATACCTGTGCTATTTCTGTGACAACCTGTGCCATTCCAGGGGTATGGCTGTTGGCCAGTGACATGTTGTCAGTGTTGACACAGAAAGGTGGCAGCCTTTTATACACTGGTGGTACACTGACCTTCAGGTACCTGCTGTCCTACTAGGCACCATAACTTTCAACTTTGACAGCCAGACATCTGGACAAAGCCATAAGTAATTGGGGGACAGAGGCCTAAAGTGTGATACCTCCAGGTGCATCTGTAGTTACCTCTTACTGCTCCTGCAGGCGTCAAATATTGCTTGTTCATATTTGCATTAATAATTCCAAAATCTTGTTACATATAAGGGATAAGAATATTTTATCTTGAAGCATACATGATGGCAACCACAACTATATTGATATTTGACCTCTGTCAATGAGTATTTGTTAGAATTATAAGGTGAAAACTTCATTTTTAAAGGAACAAGCCACGCCCACTAGGAGTTAAAGGTACACTCTCAAAAGAGTTGTATTGGAGGGAATTAGTTAAAGTATTAGCCTTACAAACCTAGAAAGGTGATTCAATAACAGGTTTTACATTAGCATGCATTTTTCTATGGGATATGAAATCTGGCACTACAATCTGTCATCATTTTCTGACCTTAGTCTTATATGATTTGCCAATGAATAGCCAGACAACCACTATTTCATGCTATACAGACCACAATTATGATGCTAATCTCTGGACATTCTGCAGTAGGTCTGTACAGTTGAGAGGTATGTTAGGCACTGTGTAGGTTACTCTGAGCTGTGTACTGTCCATATGTGTGGCTCCCTGTCCATGACCTGTACAGCTTTCCTGCATTAACAGATATTGACATCTGGACAGTGTGTACAACTCCTACCATAGGTGTAGCTGACATGCAGAATACTTGGCACTGCAGTTCTTGGAACATGGCCCTGTCAAAGACAGCACTGTACCTAGGTCACTATGACACAACAGCTGGGAGTAAGTGCTGGCCACATCCGGACAGTATTAATCACATATATACATAGCTCATTGACCCATGCATATTGCGGACATGGAACAAGTTATCATGTTGATTGGGACAGCCCTGGCAATGTGTGCTCTGCTGCTATTTCCATGCAAACATACATGTTACTGCATTTCTATGGGAATATGGGTGTGTGGGGGGGCACCTGTCAATTGTACACATTTGTACAGACTGTGCTGCTATTTGCTTTACATTTGGTTCCATTTAGCATAGTATTGTGCCTTGTCTTGGAGACTAGAGGCATATTGCTAAAGACCACAGGTCAGATTGTAATGGCATACATTTGAGTTTCAGACTTCTTACCCTTCAGAGCCTTACTGCAACTGCAAGACCTGCTGTGCTATCACTGTGTAGGTCTGTATGTGGGTATTTCATCATTGTCACCATTTATGGGCCTTTGCCAGACATTTCCTTATGGTTTTCTACAGTTGACTTGCTGGGTGAGGCTGAGAGGTTGGTATGGGACTCCCGCA
The DNA here is from genome assembly GCF_019279795.1 of Protopterus annectens. Taxonomy (NCBI): domain Eukaryota; kingdom Metazoa; phylum Chordata; order Ceratodontiformes; family Protopteridae; genus Protopterus; species Protopterus annectens. Next base: position 659,939,584 of record NC_056751.1, read on the forward strand.
TTGACATCCATGCATGTGACCTATGACCCCCTGAGTTAGCTTCCCCCCCCCCCCCACATATTCTGCAGTCGGATTTGTCACCTTGGGTACTACTGCATAGTGAGATGAAGCCAGTATTGGGCAAACATTTCCTGGTGTCCCACATAGCTGTCAGTCTGCTGTTATCTCAGTAGGCCACCCCATTCCCTTGCATGCATGCAACAGTACCATAGATATGGTACCAGAACATACTAATCCATTCATTTATTCTTAAGAAGACTAACTTACCTTGTGCCTTCGGCAGTTGTGAGGACAGTGTTTGAGGTCTGCTTATGTGGGATGCACACAGTATACTGCATATACATGGTAATTTACAGGTAGTGTGATGTGTGTGACATCACATTTACTGTGTGTGCGAGTCAGAGAGAGGTGTCAGTCTCTGGGTCCCTACAGTGTCAGTGTGTGTGCTATGAATTGCCTCTTTGCCAAGGCCAGGGCGTACTGGGCATACCTCCATCTGCCTACAAGGGCTGGCTCAGGGGGTTCCTCCTCCAAGGCCTTCTGTGCCTGTGGGGACTTTGGGAATGGTGGTGGCTGTGTGGCCCTTCCCTGTGGTGTTCCTGCTCCAGTTGTTTCCACAGGATCATATTGTGTAGCACAGCACATACTATGAACATGTGTGTACATGTGGCTGGAGAGTACTGCAAGGGTCCACCAGATATGTCACGGCAGCGGAACCGTGACTTGAGCACCCCAAACACATGCTCTATAATGATCTTACTTTGTGTGTGTGCCTCATTATGGTGTTCTTGAGTGGGTGTGTGTGCATTTCTGATGGGTGTCATCATCCACAGCTCCAGTGCATAGCCTGCATCCCCCCACCAGATGGCCGTACGGGATGTCCCCCCTGGCAAATCCCTGATACAGCTGTGAGGAATGCCAGATGTGGGTGTTGTGATAGCTTCCAGGTCTGCCAACACTCACATTAATGATAATGCCCTGGGGATTGCACATGACATGGCAACTGATGGAGTGAAAGTCCCTGCAGTTTAGGTAGACTCTACCCTGCTCACTGGGTGGTGCTTTGATGTGGATGTGCGTGCAGTCTATGGCACCCAGTACCTCTGGGTAGTCTGCTACACTGTGGAAGAGATGCATATTGCTGCTCCTCTCCTCAAGGACACTGAGGAAGTTAATGCGCTCACTGGCATTTGGTAGCATGGCATCCAGGAGCTGGTGGAGTACCCCAGATGCAGATGCCTGTGAGACCCCCATGATGTCTGCAGTAGGTTTTTGGAAAGTACCTGTAGCTAGTATTCTTAAGGCTGCACATTCCTTGGTATCCACTAGGATGGGTTGCCCTTTGTTTGTGAGGCCGGCACAGCTCGATGAATTGCTGAAGTATGTCCCTGTCCATCCTGTAGTCCTTTACTATCTCCAGATTATGTTACCCCTGGTAGGTTACCCTGAGTCTGAACACTCTTCACCTCCTCCTCATTCTGGGGCAGTTGTCAGCATTCTCCTCCTCACAGCCCTCAGCCTCTAGCACATAGTGATGTATCAGAGTGACAGCAGCCCCTAACATTTTGTTGGTTAAAATTCCCGTGAGTGTGTACACCAATAGTGCAGAGTGTGTGGGGAAAAAAACAGACTGAATGGTGTTTGCACAGTTTATACTGTTGTGCTGCAGATGCTGATTGACTGACTATGTTACATTCTACCTGCCAGCTATGTTATTTGTACTTGATTGCTTTTATTCTTCGATTTCCCCCTTTTTTCTTTTTTCCCTTCCTATTTCTGCCCCTTTTAAGCCCTGTGTGGTGCGCCACTCAAACCCACTGCCCAAATGTAAACAGTTCTGCTATTTCTGAGTTTTTTTAAATTTTTGTTTTGTTTAAGACCCAGTGCGCATCACACAAACCCATTTAGCTAAAGTAAACACTTTGACACAGAAATGGCCCTCCCCTGGACAAGAACATGCACTTCATTTCATGAAATCAGTAAATACAGCCTCAAACACACCCCCTTGCTTAGCTGTGCGTTAAGCTAAAATGGAAGCTGTGGAGCCCCAGTGTGCTTACACCAAGCATGACACACACCCTTTTCATGTCAGCTGCTTCTCCTGCTTACACCACTGCCTTATAGCTCTTACACTGTTAACTGCAGCCAGAGAATGGTCTCCCATTTTTTTGATTCAGTAAATTTTGGTGATTTGCATACCCCACTGCCTTAGTCCCTTGTTACACCACTACACCAGACCCTTTCCCTTTAGCAACCAGTTTTACCTGGTATTGTTTTGATTATGCATGCCATACACTATAATGGCAAATTGCAGATTTCACTTAAAATAGTATTTTCACATTTTTTTGTGTATTTTTAGCATAATCTCATTTGCGTGACGCTGAGCTATACATAAATGAAAAACTTCGATTTTCATATTTTTGCAACTCTTTTCCATGCCAGTGGCCATAGTTTTGGCCACTGGTATGCCTAATGATTATAATACATGCTTTACTTTGAGCTGTCATGCCCCATTTTGATTTTCACAGAAATGTACACATTCAGTAACCAAATGCATTTCTGCAAATGACACTGTTCTTGCATGGATGCCTGCCTGCTTACTGAATTGCTAATTCTCCTCATTTACACAATTTTCACAAGCAAATGAGGTAATTAGCACTATTCAGTGGTGTCTGTGTCAGAATAGTGCTGGCAGGTGTATGCACACCCCAACCTTGTTTACTAAATCGCTCTGCAGCCATATTCCGTGCAGGAGCTGCTGAACGATTCTTGCACAGAAAAACCCTTTATTGAACGTTTTGCTACTATATTTTATTTTATTTGCCTATATAGTTTTATACCTTAAACAGACCAAGATGTAGATTATTTTATATGGCACTTAATGCAAAACATGCATTTTCAGAATTCTTGATAAATAATAGCATGCACCAAAATACATATTCATACTAAGCTAACTGCCATTGTGGGCCATTTTAAGCCTAGCCAATTATCTCTTGTGAGACTCAAACCCTGCACCTTGTGTTTGTAAGGCAAACACCTTAACCATTAGGTCACCCTCCCAACCTCTAATGCTCTAAAGCAAATCAGTGGCACTTCTAGTAATATGAAGGTATAGCAGAATATAATATATGTATATGGAATGGTCGAATACCCAGATCAGTTTTTTAGACATTAATATTTCTATTATTAATGGAAACCGTTTAGGAACCACTTTATACAGAAAGCCATGCTGGAAAAATACGCTTTTGCATTACAATAGCATGCATCCTAGACATGTCTTCCCGGGCATTGTTAAGAGCCAGTATATTAGGATCAAGAGACTATGTGACAATGAAGAGGTACTAAGTAAAGAAGCAGATAATATGGAGAATTTATTTTTAAAAAGAGGTTATAATGAAAAATTAGTACGCAATATAAGGAAGGATGTCCTTTTAACACATGAACGTATAGATGAAACAGAAGAATATCATAAGATAGTAACTAGCAACTGGAAAACTAAAAGCTCTAGATTAACTTATAAAGACAACAGAGTTTCCTACACTATGCAGTTTATGAATGACAATTTTGATTTAAAGAACATTATTATACAGAATTGGAAGATTCTAATTATGGATGAAGCCATCAGAAATATTGTGGGTGAGAGACCTAAATTCACATATAAAAATTCCCCAAATCTCAAACAACTATTATGCTTTAAAGAAAATAAGACTATACCCTTTAAACAAGACCACCATAAGACTTTAGGTAGCTTTCCTTGTATGAAATGCAGAATGTGCCAACATATTAGTGATGTACAGGTATATAGACACCCTAAGATGAACATCACGATTAAACCAAAATTTTATGCAACTTGTGATTCTATGAATCTAATATACCTAGCAACGTGTACAAGATGTGATGCCTTCTATGTTGGGTTGGCAAAAAGGAAGTTCAAACAGAGGATTTATAACCACATTTACGATATAAAAAAGAATAATGATCAGAATGCCTTGGCTAAACAAGTAAATGAGTTTAGAGAACATGGTTTTAAATTTAAAGTATTACAATTAGTAGGTTTGAACAAAAGATGGGGTAACAATGTGAACACTCTAGCTAATATTGAATTGACATGGATTTTAAGATTAGGAGCACACCTACACCCAGGTTTAAATTAGAGCATTTGTATTAAACCAGTATTAGATGGTAGGATGTACAAATAGAAATTTAATAGTGTTTTATTTATTATGATGCCATAATCATCTATTTTGTGTTCAAATGCTTACTTTTTGTATTTATCAATACACATATATCTATTTATCTATATATTTATTTGTTTATTTATTCACTCATTTATTTGTTCATCATTTACTATGTATTATAATTGATGAGATAAATATTTATATATTTATATATTTATATACTTATATTTATGTATTTTGAATTTTCACTCTCTCATATTACATATAAAATCTCCCAAATTCTAGAGTAAAAAATATCATATAAAACAAGTATTTTATAGTGTTTTATAGTATTTTACAATAATTTATGATAATTTTATGAACAGTTTATAAATTTATATGATATCACAGATTTTTAAGATTTTAAGAATGTTTATGTATTTATAAATATATATTTTTATATATAATATATTATATATATTTTCTACATACATATATATTTTTATATACATTTAAAATGGGTCAATGAATAATTAATTAAATATAATCTGCATACTATATATTATATATGTATATCTCATCTGATGCAGTTTGAATGTAATCCTGATATACAACATTGCATGCGTTTAATAAGCGCATTTTAGTGGTTCCGAAATGTGTTTTAAAATGTGTTTTAAAATGGATTTTAAAATGTGCTCCGATTGATTTGATTTTTGATTAATTATGCTAATTGATTAATTAGCTTAAATTGACTGGTTATATATATCCCTGAAAAACTGTAGTTAAATGTGAAGATCTGAAGAAGCGCACTTTGGTGCGTGAAAGCGCTTGTCTGTATTTTCTCTAATAAAAGAAGTTTGTTTATGGAATATTGAAGTCTGCCTCATCTCTCCGGGTGCTGAATCCTGCAGTGTTACTTCATTATAACATGAAGGTATGAAAACTTTGCTCAAATTAATTTCGCCTTCTCCGAGGAATTAAACACAAATAAGTGTTACATTTGATTGACAACCCCTCTCCTCGCCATACAGTATAGACAATACCCCACTACAAAATGAAACTCTAGTCAGGGACCTTGAACTATGGGTTAATAATTCCCTCTCTTTTAATCATCAGGTGATAGCAGTAGTCAGCAAATCCTTCAATATAATTCAGCTAATTGTCATGGGAATGTCATCTAGATCTAATGATGTCATTGTTCCATTAAAGTCAGCATTGATTAGGGGAATTATCGAGGCACTTGAGATATTAGCTTATTCTACTCAGTATTCTCCTGGCTGCATTCCTAGTAGCTACCTTTAGAGTGTACCTCACTAGACATATCAAGCAACAAGAAGCATTGCAGAGGACACTAACTAAGAAAACTTAAAGACCCTGATCTATCAAGAGTGAGACTGGAAGTGTTATCCATTTATTCATTATTTTATAGAGTGCTGAGGGTGGATCTATGCCATGTCTTCCACACAATTAGAAACTCAGCTGTGCCAGATCTCCAGTATTCAGCAAATCAGAAAAGGGTCCTAAATCTTCATCAGTAGATAAATAAAACATGATGGAGCAACAAAGTCATCACACAGCACATCTGCTACTTCCAACGCTGGAACAGATTGAACCTGCAGATCGAGCAGTGCAAAACACTTTCATCCTCCCTTCAAAGGATAACTGGATCTATCTATTTCAAGAAAAGTTATAGCTCAGAATTGGAAGAACAAATCTACACCCTCCTTCAAAGAATTTATAAATACTGCAACTGAAGTCTGTCACCAGGAAATCATTGCAATTAAGCCAAGAACAACAAGGATTACCTCTTGCTACAATGTATGGACAAAAGTTAGAGATCTGCTTGACAAGCAAAAATGACTGCATTTTAGATTTAATGTAATGTATAATAACGTAAATGACTTGGTGGTTAATGGACACTCCTGTAAATAGTTGTTTTTTTTCGTTTGTGTGTGAGGTTCATTTATTATGTTCACAAATCTCTGACTGCACATGAGGCTGTAACTCTACCCATTTAGCTATGTGGAATTTTGCTATACCTTTACATATACCTCTGAGCTACCTTTAAGCAGTGCTGAGCACCTGGCTGTGCCACTTAACCTGCTCAGCTAGGCTTAATGTTTACCTTTAGCTAAATAATTAAATGCATCCAGTTTCTATTTTTAGATGTCTGGCAGGTGTATTGGCACAAAGTTAGCAATTTTGTTCAAAATAAAAATTATGCAAATTATTTTTAAATACTGGCCTGCTGCACTCAGGTAAGCTCTGCTAAGACCTGTTAAGCAATGCATAAACAAAATAATGACTGATAATGTTTATGTACTGCTTGGCACCACTTGGCTCATTTGCACACCACAAAGCACTGCTAAGCACTCCTAAGCACTTCTTAGCTGAGTTACACTGGTTTGCGTGGTGCTAAGCGACAGGCAGCATTTTAAACGTTGCTCAATGGGATGGAAAACAGGGTATATTAAGCTCACTAGCTGGGAATACAGCATAAAACCATTGGAGTTCTGTCTCTGAAGGATACTATGGCAGGTGTTGGTGAGGGTTTGTACTTTTGGTAGCAGTGTTGAGGCATCTTGGAGTCCAGGGTCATGGTTGGACTCCTTGTAAAAAAACATGAAGGCCAGCTTCTGCAGGGAGGTTACCAGGGCTCAGAATGCCAGGCAGAGGACTGGGACTAGCTGGCAAGGGACCTCACCAGTGCAACTGGTATTCCCCACACAGGTGAGCAGTGCTGTCACCACCATGATGACCTGAAGAGAAGTAAGGGGGAGCTCTTGGATACCTGGGTCCAAACATTTCAGGCAGGGAATGTCCCACATGTATGTAAGTGCTTTCACCTCTGTACCATCAATATTTAATCTAAATGTCTGCTAAACGGGTATTCATAATGGTGTTTTTCTCTCCCAACAGCTGCAGAGAAGATGGCTCACAACCTCAACGTTCATGCTGGGTGCTAGGCCAGGTTGTACCATGAGTGTGCTGAGTCATCATCATCATCATCATCTTCTTTTGGCTGTTCCTGTTAGGGGTCGCCACAGCGGATCATCTGTTTCCATTTCTTCCTGTCCTCTGCATCATGCTCTTTCACACCAACTGCCTGCATGTCCTCTCTCACCACATCCATAAACCTCATCTTAGGCCTTCCTCTTTTCCTCTTACCTGGCAGCTCCATCCTTAGCATCCATTTCCCAATATACCCAGCATCCCTCCTCAGCACATGTCCAAACCAATGCAATCTCGCCTCTTTTGCTTTGTCTCCAAACTGTCCAACCTGAGCTGACCCTCTAATATACTGATTCCTAATCCTGTCCATCCGAGTTACACCCAGTGCAAATCTTAACATCTTTAACTCTGCCACATCCAGCTCTGACTCCTGCCTTTTTGACAATGCTACCATATCCAAACCATATAACATAGTTGGTCTCACTTCCCTCTTGTAGACCTTCCCTTTCACTCTTATTGGTACCCATCTGTCACAAATCACTCCTAACACTCTTCTCCACCCATTCCACCCTACCTGTACTCTCTTCTTCACCTCTCTTGCACACTAGCCATTACTCTGAACTGTTGATCCCAAGTACATAAACTCATCCACCTTTACCAACTCTACCCCCTGCATCCTCACCATTCCTCTACCCTCCCTCCCTCTCATTTACACACATATATTCTGTTTTAACCCTGCTGACCTTAATTCCTCTCCTCTCTAAAGCATATCTCCACCTCTCCAGGGTCTCCTCAACCTGGTCCCTACTCTCACTACATATCACAATGTCATCTGCAAACATCATAGTCCACGGGGCCTCCTGTCTAATCTCATCTGATAACCTGTCCATCACCACTGCAAATAAGAAAGGGCTCAGAGCTGATCATTGATGTAATCCCACCTCCACCTTAAATGTATCTGTCACTCCCATCGCAGTCCTCACCAATGTCACACTACCCTTGTACATATCCTGTACCACTCTTACATACTTCTCTGCCACTCCCGACTTTCTCATACAATACCACAACTCCTCTCTAGGCACCCTGTCATATGCTTTCTCTAAGTCCACAAAGACACAATGCAACTCCTTCTGACCTTCTCTGTATTTCTCCAACAACACTCTCAGAGCAAATATTACATCTGTAGTGCTCTTTCCTGGCATGAAACCATACTGCTGATCACTAATCATCACCTCCCTTCTTAACCTAGCTTCCACTACTCTTTCCCATAACATCAAGCTGTGACTGATATAGTCAAATAAGCAAGAAAGAGTAAAATGTTAACTGCAATTAGCTATATACAGCAAAGATTGTATTGCATTGAATGTGGACTTACACCTATACTGCAATAAATGCATAAGGCCAACTGTCGTGCCATAAGCAGGGAAGGCTAATGCAATAACTATAATAAAGTATATGCAATAAAGTTTGTAGTGCAATAACTGTGGAATTACAGCTGCATTGCAACACCTGGATAATGACAACTGTTGTGCAATAAAAACTCAAAACTATACCAGTAACTGCATGAAAACATCTCTAATAATGTATGCTGAGAAATAAGTGTGGAAGTAGGGCTGTTTTGCAAGAAATTAATTATGACAACTGTTCTGCAATAAAAACACAAAATAATATCAGCACCTGCATGAAGATCTATCTAATAAAATCTGTTGTGCAATAAGTGTAGATTCAGAGCTGTTTATTTAAGAAATTAATTATGACAACTGTTGTACAACAACATATGAAACAATAGCAATAACACCAAGGTAAATTGTGTACTTCAGGATTGTGTTGTTTTCACCATTGCATGTCGGCTACATGTATTCAGGCTGTCAGGTATGGTACTGTAGTCGGGTGTAACAGTGTAATAGTTGTAGACTGCAAATAATAACCCATAATCAGATATTGTTTGTTGACTTCACATATATTTCAACACACTAACAATGTATTGTGTACACCTGCATTCTATGTAGTAATGTATAGGTTACCTAGTATCTCTGTCATGCTAGAATTTCATGCATGTGTGTTCAACTGTCACTGCAGTCTAGTATAAAACTGTACTATTACCAGGTCATATTTTGGTACCAGGTGAGCTCTAGGCAAATATCAGTCATTCAGTAATCAGCAGTGACTCAGTAGCTCAGTTTGCTAAATGCTCTGTATGAAGTACATTTTTGCCACACACAGACCAAGTTTCAAATCCAGTGCTATGTAGCATTAAATATTACAGTATCAGTCATGTAATGTTTGCAGATATTCTCTCCACAGGAGCTACAGGTAAATGGGTGAGGTAGCCCATATTATGAGTCAACTTTGGGATGGCTGCATGCCTGGAGTGTCTGTTAAAGTTTGCTGCAGTCAATTAATACATTCAATCCAGATGTCCTCTGTATTGACTGCTATTGGGTTCTATCCCCATGCCTGCCAAACAAGGCATGATAATTGTTTACTCTCTGTACTGTACACATATATGTCTCAAGTGTCATGCTGTCACGTTATGTAATTACAAGTGCGTAATCCCTCTGTCACAGATGTATCATTGACATGATTATGTAAATAGCAAAGTATCACTACATCAGCCCACAGTACATCTTGGTAGTTATATAGGCACACCTGATGTGCAAGTGTTCTGTGTAGTTGTGTACTTGCAGTTGTTACTGTTTTGCCCATACTGTCCCATGTGGATAGCATGAGAGGTATGTACATGCTACAGCAGCTATAGGGCACTTTTACGCATAAAGAAAGGACAGACCTGTAGAGTAGATAGCAGTACTGTTGTCAACTATATCGGCTATAATGGTATTAATGGACTGTATTTCTCTCTCTCCCACCCCTTATATTCATATATTTATTTTTGTTATTCATTGGTTATGGTTTATTATTAAGATATGTTGTTACATTAAACTTTATTTTGGGGCAAGTGTTTTATTATTATGTATTAAAATGGTTACATAGGTTCATAGGTTCATAGGAAGGTACCAGGCTATTGGCCCTAGGGCCTATACAAGCCTAGCCGAAAAGGTACCCTGGCTTTTGCCACTCAAGAAAATTATTAACATTTTTTTTGAACTACCTATTCTGTTGGCATTATGCCATAACTGTTATTGGCATGCTGTTAATATACTGACTGTTCTATCATCTATTGTTGTTTCACATAATATGCATTGAAATAAAATGGGGTTATTTCCAATGTTCTGGCATGCTGTTACTGCTAACAATGGTTTTGTTTATAACTAACCTATACGTATTGCTTTACCTCCATAACCGCAGCACGACAGTTCCTGCTGATCTGCCTACCCTACATCAGCTAGCAGTGGTACCGGGTCCTGGCACATACAGTGGTGCCCCCTCTGCTGGCCCTGCACCACCTTCAGGTGGAACCGCCTCAGGGGACAGGGCCCGGCTCACCCCTAGGAGCAGTGGCAGAAGAGTGGTTAGTCACCAAGGATCAATTACTGGCCATGGTGCACAGGATTGTTCATAGAAGTTATGGACGTTGCCTGCACTGGATTGAGGGCAGACTGGAAAACCTGGTGGGGCCAGCTGGCCCTGGCACCCAGCTTCCAGCACTGCCACCTTCAGTGCACTGAAGGAGCAGTGTCGACTGCTCATGGTTGGGGATGTCAGTCATGCTGCTGCCTGGAGGCACATGCATCTCGGATTCGACAACATCCTACCCATCCAAGGTGTTTACCCCCATCATGTGTCACACACTGCCCCTGTCTGCTGTCTTGTCTGTCTTGTCTGTCTGCACTTGCATCCCCTCTTACCTAACTTACCTCCCTACATGTACCTATATCCCTTCCCCAACATTCCACTCTCTCCTTATAAAAAAAAAAAAAAAAAAAAATGGGCTCCTATTCCACAAAAAAAAAAAAAAAAAAAAAAAAATTGCCAAATACATAGCTCTTCATTTTGCACACATGTCCACTGGACAACACTAATGTGGTCCAATTGTCTTGTCAACACATTTATGTTGTCCTCACCCTCTCTCTGGGGTTTGTGAGTCCAAATTCATCCACAAAATCTGTCAAAATGCACAGCTGTTGCTGTACAAGAAATGGAAAGCTATGGTTCTTTCCTACACCCTTCCGGCACATCCCTACCTGCCTTTCACTATGTTTTTTCCACTGCTTACCCCCATTTCACCACTGTCCTATCACCCCCTTTTTCTTTTCTTTTTAATTTTGTAGCACAGGTTTGTGCAGAGCTAAGTGGAGTGCCGCACTATGCAAATCTGCTTAAAAGAGCTTTAATGTGCCTTAATGATCTTATGTGTTTTTCACAGTGTTACGCACATGTACAAAATAGCCACCCCTGCCAAGTTTCAAACTCAGACCCCTGTAAACTGCACCAACCCACTATGCTGCACAGACCTTAATCAAAGCAGGAGTTTCCTCCACAACATACTGATTGCCAGTGACAGACTGAAATCAAACCTAATAGGAAAAATGGGATTGTACCTGGGACTTTGATGTAAAAATACACCAGTAGACAGCCAAGTAAATTGTAATGGCACTATGTGAGGCTTGAGATAGCAGGTAATTGTTCCCTTTTACCAGCAACATCTTTAAACACACCTGCTATGGCATCAGTGGCACAGTACATATGTTCAACTGGGACCCTGCTGCAGAATTTCTGCCTTTGAAAGCCATGCACATACTGATGGATGCAGACAATGTGTGCCACAGCCTCTATGTTTGCACATATATCTGGAAAATATACCCACACCAGCACTGACTCAGTAGCTCAGTCTGTCAAATGCCTTGCATGCCGTATATTTTGCCACACACAGTCCTGGGTTTGTATCCAGTGTGTTGTACTTTAGTTACATTGTTGTGAAGAAAGCAAGTAATGACTGAATCATGCAATTTTATCCCCCATAGGTTACTGCTACTGAATTATCTGTTACCCAGGTTTGCAAGTCAAAGGCCTGCAGGTAGGGACACACTGCATATATTTGTATAGCCTACCTATATGTCACCTACAACTCTGCTATTGGTACTGCTGCATAACAGATGTACCTTAAGCACATGCCACAATTGGACTGTAAAGGGTAGCCTCACCCTGGCTCTGCTGTAATGACAGGACTGCCATTGCTGCCACAGTTACACATACAGCTTTTTGGCCTGCAAAGTGTTCACACTCCCCCTATGTATCCTAAGCTGCAGCAGCAGCTGCAGCCTGGAACATACACAGCTGTATGTTAAGGTAACTGCTAAAGACCGACTGTACCTCCCAACCCCCTATAAGATGTGATCCTGACACAACCATACATAAAGGTGGTCAAAGGCCCAAATAGGGAAATGTTTCTCAGTTTGCCCCTTCAAAGATAGTAGGTAGATAGAATAGCAGCTACTACATTAACATGCATATTCAGATAGGTATAAAGTGTGAGACTCACATGTCTCTGTCCCCTTACTGACCTCAACCCACAATGCTCGCTACTGAACTGCCAGATGACCACAGTGTCATGGGACACTGACCAAACATATGAGACAAAACTATGGACATACTTCATACATCTCTACAGTGGACAGTATTTGTACTTACCCTCTGTGATGCTGTAGTCTCCACACCTCAGTAATGCCCATCTCAAAAACTAAGAAAGAGGCCAAGGCCTACATGAAGGCCTTATATATTGCACTGTGGTGCCATGTCATTGGCTAATGATAGTGCAATTCATCTGTTTTGAATGCAGTTAGCAATTCTGAGCCACAGATTGGTGCAGAGGCAATTACCTGTTATTGAGAATTACCTACAAAAGGTGTGCATCTGCTTATGGGGAATAGGTCTGTATGTGGCTTTACTCACAAAGACAGCATATGTGCAAAGCATTTGCAGAGGAATGTTTCAAAAAAGGAATACATTACTCTACCAGGTATGTTCTACATTTCCCCATAAAATGGGATGCAGATGGGAGAATGGAGGTATGGGGAATAGGAATTAAAAAAGTAGGCTTGTATTAGATCTATGATATTGACATGTCAGTGATACTGTGCTGTCTAACACCTAAAGGCATGCTTCTCGGCTGTCCCTGCTTTGAATCACATCTCTGCTATGTCCCTGTCACTCCCTCTTACAACGGTCGGCTGTTGTGGTAATGATAGTGGATTACATGTAAGATATAGTGACACTAAGTAAGGGTGTACACTCCTGTAATATCAAATGATGTACTGTAATTCATCTCCTCTCCGTCTGACAATATCACACAAATAGTTTTAACATTACAAACGTGTTCCTGAATGTCCCTAATTTACTCGAAGTCCCCATATGGACATTCATCCCTTTTTGGTTGAGAGTTATGCCTAACATACCTCTCAACCTCCTACACTAAGAAATCAGGACAAACCCATAATTAATGGGGGGACAAACGCTCAAACTCAGCAACCAAGTATACATATTGGCCAAACAAAGTAAGAATTTGAATAGACTAACAGATATTACTGTAACAGAAATGTTTTCTGAGGGGTCGGACGTGTGACAGTCAAATTCTGTTTTAATTTTCTGACAGCAACCATTAATGATTGGACAACCATTTGTCAAACATCCACAAGTTTGTGTAAAAATGACCAAAACTATGAGGCAAACATCCTGAGATTCTGTGAACATCTGTATAGTTGAAAGGTATGATGCCTACAGGGAACATATACTACAGCAGGTTTGCATTTCTTTCTGTCATTGTGACAACTGGTGTTGCTGGGCTGTCCCCAAATAGTTGTTGTAATAGCACACTGTTATTTGTCCAACAGTGGCCATATGACATATTAGTGGGGATTTTCCCATATGGGACACACCACAGTAGACTAGAGTGATGGGTGTAGAGACATACAGCAGAATCTGTCACTGCACACAGGGACATTATCCAGTATTGCTACTATCTTGGTGATACTTACACATGTAGTGTGTTGCCAGACTGTGGGGTATGATGTGTTAGGGAGCAGTGGATAGTGCAGTTCATTATGAGGGTGTAGGGTCTGTACATAGTGGACATCCATGTATCTGGTCCTATAATGTGTTCCCCACTTGTTGTCTTGCAGGAACAATGTACCGGCAGAGGCATCCACCACTTTCATCTGCAGAAAATAATGCTATACTGAATGCCCTCAGACTCCACCATCACATCCTGCTTTCTAGGGGTTGCCACAATCATGAACAGTGGGCAACATTTGGGTGGTGACCTTGTGAGGGCTGTTAATCAGATTGGCCAACAGGACAGGACCTATGAGCAGGTCTGACACCAGGCCACAGATATGGTCAGTTGTTGTATCTTTTGGCTTTTCCCGGTTAGGGGTTGCCAAAGCAGAACTCCGGTCCACTAATGATTAGCAGTAGATTATTACATACAGAGTTGCCAGCCCTGATGCACAACCTTCAACGAAAGTATGCCCATTCACGCATGTCTCCACACAGAAAACGCTTTAGCTGAGAATCGGCCACAGATATGGTCAGTGCTGCATGTCAAAGGGCAGCTACTTTTGCCAGGGATCATGCTGCCACCTGTCCACACCATGACATGGCAGGCCATGGACATGTGATCCTGGGTGGTCCCATGGGCAATACAGGCCCAGGAGAGAGCAATCACCATCAGGTACTAGCACCACATCTGACCTTGGGCATGGTGGTGCCTGTGCTACCCTGGTGAAGCCAGTTCCTGTGTTGATGGCTGGAGATGGTGAACTGTTCACTCTGTCATGTACGGTCCACAGCTGTCCACCATACACATGTGTAGGGCTAGTACTGGGCTTGACTGTATACATGCACAAATGCCAAAACCACTGTCACATGCAGGTCACCAACAGACACACACAGCACCTCTCCATGGCCCATATAACCAGCACCCTTTCCAGAATCACACACATGCTGTCAACTGTTTGGCACAGCCTAGGCCTCTGGCACCTCCACACTACACCCTATGAATGTGATGATACCTGTGCCCCAGTCCTGCCTCAGTGTCATTGATGCAGGGACATGCAAATATGTGTCTGATGCACAGGCTGACTATATTACTTTACATGTGTTTGTGTAGTGCAGTAGTGTTACGCCATGGCAGTTGTTATGGGCCATGACAAGTACTGTATGCTGGCATGTGTCATGACTACACATCATACTTTGTGTATCTTTGTTGCCTGATGGTACACTGGTGGTAGTGTTACAGAATGACAGGTGTGTCATGGACCTGTGTATGTTTTTGTCTCAGGCATCCGAGAGGAACAACTATGGACAAATGGTGGCAATACAGTGGCACAGGATGACAAGGCAGCACAGAAGAAATATGACACCAGTAAGGTAAGCCAGTATATGTGCATGGCTCCCTAGGTGCATATGTGTAGAAAAGTGTGTCAGGGACAATGGGGCCAGTCAGTGCCATCATGCTTTCATACCATGTGAAATGTTCTACTACCCTTGATATGTGTCACCTAGGTATTCTGCACGTACAACTCTAGATGGTGGAGGACATCAGTTATACTTATGTAGATGAGGGCAATGTATGGCCAGCGGCTAGTCACAGAGCTATATAATGCATAACCACTGCACAGAGGCAGGCCAGATGGGATGTCTCTAGGCTGCAAGGGGATATATTTACACACACACAAGTTTGAGATTAGAACCCCTACCTATCTAATAGTAGGCACTATAATTTGCAGTATTTATTGCATGCACACTCTATTTATCTGATATTACACTGTCAGCCAGCACCCTTAATGTAGATGACATCAGCAGGCCTTGTGAAGGTGGCCAATGTTGAGGTCAGCAGCTAGTCACAGAGCATAAAATTCATAACCATTGCACAGAGATAGCCCATATGGACTTGTCTGGAGTGCTGCATGGAGATATGTTTACACACACACACACACACACACACACACACACACACACACACACACACACACACACACACACACACGCACACACACAAGTTAGATGATGTAAGATTAGAACCCTTAACTACCTAATAGTTCACACTGTAGCTTACAGTACTTATTGCATGCACCACAGTGTTTATCTGCTACTAGATTGTCAGCCAGGGCTCTTAAGGTGGATGACATCAGCAGGCCTTCTACAGGAGGGAATTTAGAGGCCAGCAGCCAGTCACAGGGCAATAAAATGCATACCATTGAATAGAGATAGCCCATATGGGCATGTCCATTGTGCTGCAAGGGGATAAATTGATACACACACACACACACACACACACACACACACACACACACACACACACACACACACACACACACACACACACACACACAGAGTTTGATGATGTGAGATTAAAACTCCTGCTTATCTGGTAGCACACACTACAACTCACAGTATTTATCACACGTGCCACAGGTTATCTCTGTTGTATATGTTGATGCAGGCACAGTACTTGTGGAGTACACATAGTGGCCTTGTGTTAGACAGCATGTGTGGCCTGGAGGGTGATACTGCTTGGTACAGTCATTGTATCTAGTGTCCTAGGCGTGGGATACCCACTAATATCCTGTGTACACCCTCGAGGTTTGAGAGCGTTCAAACTACCTATGGGGATCACAGAGGACTCTGAGATATTCAAAGATATGATTGCATTATTCGAGACTGGACAGGTATGGATTTAATGCATATAATATCATGTGATAATAACATCTAGTTAGCATGTTTAAAGTATGAAACAGAAGAACTGAATGCTGGTATTAGCAATGATTTACTATTCCAATTTTACAAAGTTCAGTTCAATATGATATTAAGTGACTTAAACAAATTTGTTAAACCTGGTTTGGAGAAAAAAACAGGGTAAATTACACAGGGACACTTTAGAGTATGTTGAAAGAAAGGCGTACCTGAGTTCTAAATGAGGAACTGTGGACAATAATCAGAACAATTACAACTCTAGTCAAGGGGCCAACAGCAGCCAGAGGGAGAGGGAAGGGAATGTTGGTGATATAACTGAAAATGATGCTTTTTTAGACCCCCCCCCCATCTTTAAGATGTTCGGCTGATTGAGGAACCAGAATCAAAACTTATACCAAACTGGCTACAACAGGACACCAGCGAAGAGACAGACAACATGGAGAAGGGGAAGGGGAGGTTACTACAATTACAATCACCAATACAACTACAATCAGACAGAGAGACAATTGTCCTAAATGACATTGAGACTATAAGCCTAGGGGCTAAATGGGTTGATGAGGGAAACTTTAACAATACTTGTAAAAAGTTTCAGGCTGATGGTATTTCAATTTTCAATTTTACACAAATGGTTATTGCTTTTGATCACTTTTCCCTTTTAAAAAAGGGGTTTACTTTCATGCCACATTTCCAACATGATATAGGTAAAATGTTGATTAATTTGAAACTTTTCACTAGGCAATTATATTTCAACATTTTTTTCTCAAACAATGACAATCCCCAGATGGACAACATTTTTCTATCAAAAGGAATAGTACATTCATTCTACCCTCTATCCCCAATGTCATAGTATTTGAACAGTTATCTGAACAGCAGATAAGAAGACATTTAAGTATCAAAAAATCTTTTATAGATAATTTAACAATCAATGAGAAAAATTGTCTGAAATAGCTGACTAGTACTAATGAATATAGGGTTATGAAACCCGATAAGGGGGGGGTGCATTTATAATGTCCAATATTGATTACACATGTAGAATGCATGATATTTTAAGTGACACAGATACCTATGAGAGAGTGTCTAGATTTGAAGTATATAAAGCTTATTCCAAAATTGATTGGCAGTTATATGTATTTTTGTGTGAGGGGGTTATTAATGAAACTGAGCACTGATATCTAGTGGTGGATACCCCGATTATTCCATCGATTTTTGAAATCCCCACAACCCCCATTTAGACCAACTGTCACAGCAAGAATTTCAAAGACAGAACTTCTTGCTTCTTTTGTGGATGTAAGTTGTAATGAAGTACTTACCATGGGACACATATTAAAAGACTTGTGGCATTGTTTAGACATTCTGAGGAAACTTGATTGTGAAGAAGATTTTTTGTTTGTTACTGTAGATGTGATTAACCTGTTTGCTGTCATAGCTCATAACCTAGGTTTGTATTATTTTAACAAAAGATTAATGATGTTTGACAGCTTATACAATGTGAAGAGGAGTTTGATGGTTGACCTTATGGAAATGATTTTGCTAAACAATTTTGTGCTATTTGAAGGTGAATTTTTTCGACAAACCTCAGGAATGGCCATGGGGGCTAAGTGTGCCCCATTATATGCCAATTTGGTATTGGTAGAATTGGAGGAAGAGGATATATTTAAATCCCAGTTTAGTTTATGTCAGAGATGATTACATATCTGCATTTTTTGGATGACATTTTGATTCTGTGGAGGGATAACAAAGATTCTGTTGGTGAATTTATAAAATTCCTCAACAACAACACCACCACCTTTTTAACATTCACAACTAATGTTAACAATGACAAAATAGAATTTTTGGACATTTTGTTCTATAAAAATAAGGGAGATGGTAGGTTATATTCTAATATTTTTCACAACAAAAAATATTCCAATTCTCTTCTACACTTCAGCAGTTGCCACCCTTTCTACCAAAAGAAGAATGTAGTAAAATGACAAATGGTAAGACTTTCCAGGTTGATCAGTGAGGAAGATGTTTTAAAAGGGAAATGTTTGTTTTCATTGACATGTTTAAGAATAGGGGTTATCCCCTCAAATTGTTGAAAATAAGGAATGAGGTTACAAAAAGAAGACTGTTGTCCTTTCCACCAGTTTTGAGAACTGAGGTAGTTTTGCCTCCATTAGGATAAACAAGGATAATAGAAAAAGTGGAGCTTTGTTGTTGCAATACAATGAGATGACACAAGGTGTGGAATCAATAGTACAATTTAATTGGGATACTGTTTTTTCTGGAGAGTTAAAAAACATTATAGGTTTAGGACCCCAATTTACTTGCAGTAGTGGGAGAAATATGAAGGAATTATTGGTGAACAATTTACACTCTGGTTAGCAACACACTTAAAGGATGAGTACATGTGATATGTGTAACACTTGTAAATTTATTAATGATGGACTCTATGTTTTCATTTACTAATATAAATGATCTATTAGATGTGTAGGTCACTGTAATTGCAACACAAAAATGGTGGTTTATGTTGCTATCTGCTTAGGGTGTCCGGCATTTTATGTGCGAGAAACACATCTAAATTAAAATGAAGAATTATGGAACACATAAGGGACATTAAAAATAAAAAGACCACTAGTGCATTTTGCACACATAGTATGCAATGTAATAATTTTAAGACATTTATATTTTTACAATAGATAGAGTGCCCGAGAATGAAAGGGGTGGTGACTTAAAAATGTTGTTAGAAGTAAGGCAATGTCTTTGGCCATTAAGACTTGATGATACCATATGACCGGGTATAAATAAATGTTGTTCTATTTCTAGTATTTTAAAATATAGATTCAATTTTATTAACAATTTAATCTTCATTTGTTTAGAAAATGATTGTTTTTAAATTTGTGGTGTTAGAATTTTATTATATTTAAACATGCTAGTTCATAAATGAATATCTGGTAAGAAGTGTATGGGTATTTTTTTTTCAACTTATTTATTTCATTGTTATTACAGATATAAAAGAAGTGTATGGGTGTTTAAAAATGCTTGATTTTTATTGGTGCACAATTTGCTTTTATTACATTTGTAATTACTGTGCTCATTATTTAATGAATGAAACTGACATATTCAATTCACTCTGATGAAGCCCGGGAAGTGAATGGGAGAAAGAGCTTAGTGAATGTCTTTTATTGCTTAATTAACTGGTGCTGTGTTTTTCAGCAAGTTTGTGGATTTATTTTTGACATTTAAGTGATGGCCTTTACATCCTACAACTAATCTGACCTGTTGTAGCCTGCTGTTATACTAGTCACCTGCTAGGCTACTCAGAGCATGTATAATGTCTGTCTGTAGGTATGGCCCTTTGTACTCCACTCACTCTGGCTTTGTCCAGCCTTCTTTCAGTATCAGATTAAGGGGTTATGACAGTCTGTGGGGATACCACCAAATGAGTACCTCACAAGCAAAAGATGTTGGATGCTGCCAAATTCAAACCATCAGCACCATCACCCATGATGATACTATCCCTGGCCCAGTGAGCCACACCAACCACCAGACAGAAAGGTTTCATTCTTCACATTATCAACAGCATACAGAAATTGTCTGGTCTTCTGGTATGGCATTGCAAATTACTGTTACAGCGGTTATATGGGAGCACTGATGTGTTTGGGATGGAGGACGACAAGCCTATGCTCTGCTGGCATAGAGATTTGTGCGACTGTCCTGTGACCTCACTGTTTGGCATCTTCCTGGAGTAATGTCATGGAGGTTCCAGCCATGTGGCCTAGTTGATATTATGGGGCACATACTAGAGAACAGAATATCTGTTGTCAAAAGTGGCTGTTAGATCTGAACAAGTAGCCCAATAGCATACTATATATAGTCCACTATATTCCCTTGCATACATGTGGCAAGCCCATACATATGCTACCATACTGTAGTACCCCTTACAAGTGGTGTATAGGACAGTGACTTACCTTGCAAATGCAGCAGTTTACAGACCTGTAGTTCAGGGCTAACTCTGTCTGGTGCATGCAGTCCAGAGCCAATACATACATGTGTGGACTGGCTGGCATCATTTTTACTAATATGTATATGAGTTGGAGTAAGGTGTCAGTCCCTAGGGCACTAGGTTGTCAGTGCATGTGCTATGCATTGTTTCTTGGCCAAGGCTAGGGCATATTGGGCATGCCTATGTCTACCTATAGGGACAGCCTCAGGGGGTTCCTCCTCCGAGTCCCCCTGTGGGTGCGGCTGTGGTGACTTAGGCACTGGTGGGGAGCTGTGTATCCCTTTCCTTTGCTAATCCTGCTGCAGCCGTTTCTGCAGGATCATATTGTGTAGCATAGCTCATAGTGTGAACATCTATGCACATGTTACTGGAGAGTACTGCAGGGCTCCACCAGATGTATTGAGGCACCTGACCCATGACCTTAACAGCCCAAACACATGTTCTATGATGTTTCTAGTTTGTGCATGTGCCTCATTATGTTGTTCTTCTGTGGGTGTGTGTGCACTTCTGATGGGTGTCAACATCCACGGTCCCAGTGCATAGCCAACATCCCCAAGTAAATGGCAATGTGGGGTGTACCCCTAGCAAACATCTAGTACAGTTATGATGCATGCCAGATATGGGAGTCATGATAACTGCCAGGGCTGCCAACACACACATTCATAATAATGTCTCGGGCATTGCACACAACCTGGAAGTTGATGGATTGGTATTCCTTGTGGTTGATCTAGATTCTACCCTTTTCACCAGGTTGTGACTTGATGTTTACATGATTAAACTCTATGGTCCTCAGTACCTCAAGGTATTGTGCTACATGGTAGAAGAGTTGCCCTCTCCACAGGGGTGTGGGTTAAATAAATGTGCTCACTGGCATGTGGTAGCATGGCATCCAGTAACTGGTGGAGTAACCTGGAAGCAGATGCCTGTGAGACCACCTTCATGTCCCCAGTTGGTGTTTGGAAAGTACCAGTGGCTAATATCTTAAGGGCTGTATATACCTTTGTTTCCACTGAGATGGTGTCTACTCTGTTGGCTCTGGGTCTGAGTTGAGGTTGGCAGAGCTCAGTGAATTCTTGTAGTATGTCCCTGTCATGTTCTACAATCTCCAGCTCATGTAGCTCCGGGTAGGTTATCCTGGGCCTGAATAGTCTTCTCCTTCTCAGTCTAGGTCTATGGTCATCATCAGCAGCAGCTGCACTGACCTCAGCATCTTGTGCATACATATGTAACAGGCCTGCAGCAGCTCCTAGCATTCTCTCAGTTAAAATTCCCAAGTCTGTACTCCAATAGTGCAGAGTATGAAGAAAACTTAGATTGTAGGGTCTATGCAATCTTTATAGTGCTCTGCCCTAGCTGTAGCCAACCACACAGACTACAGCTAGTGCTCTGCCCTAGCTGTAGTCTGTGTGGTTGGCTAGCTATGATGCATTCCACCTGTCAAGTAGATCATTAAGGAGTCTAATGGCCCTAGTTTAAGTGAAACAAGGCTCATCAGTAATTAATATATCATTGGCTTTGTCAGGCAAGGTTTTTTTTTTTGACAACCATCCTTGCTGAGCACTGTGGTGCACCATGCAAACCCACGCTGCAAAGATACATAACACTTAGCAGTCAGTCGACACACCCCCATGGAAGGTCATCCACAGCATGGCAGAGCACTGCACAAATGTGTGCAAACATGATAAAACACGTGCATCAGAGGTAAACACAGCTTAGCAGTCAGTATACATGCCCCCCTGCTCAGCTCAGCTCAGCGGCATGCAAACAGGCACTGCTGAGCTCCAATGAGCTTAAATATTTGTGAACACATCCCGTTTTGATGTCAGCTACCTCTTCTTTGGACACCAACATGGTTCTGTGCCTACATGGATGGCATCTGCAGACACAGATACCCATTTCTGCTATTCAGTCTTGCTATTGCAGGGCCACACTGTATACCCAGCAAGTACTGAACTCATGGAATCTTCACTCTGTCATTGTAGGATGTGATCATTGACTCCATCAGTGCGTTAGGTAAGTGCTTGGCTACCACATCTACCACCCATAACTCTTTCACATATGTTAATATTGCTTCCCCCCCATCACTGGGTCCCACCTGTCATATGGAAATGATGATAACTATGCCCTGCTTACTCCAACACACTCCACCCCCCCCCCCCATGATGGTATAGGTATGGCAATGTCTGATGCACAGCATGGCCAGTCAGTACACTGCCCTGTATTGCCTCTGTTTGTTCTCACATGTGGCATTGCCTTTGTATTTGCCTTACATGGGATACCACTGTAGCTGGTTCTCCTGATGATTCCCTATCTGACATAGGTTCATAGGTTTATAAGTTAGTAATTGGCTAGTTGCTCTTACAGGTCATTTTAAGCTAGGCCACTTTCCTTCATTGTGTTTGAAATAGCCAGTCCCATCTGGTTATAGATTGGCCTTACCTAGCCCATGACTGATAATTATATACTACCCCTAATGAGAAAAATTGGGATCATACCACAGATAATTTGAGGGGAACCATGCATGGGATAAAGCATTTAGGAGTTGCCTCCGTCCATTAGAGGAACAGGGGGCAATCCTTGGCTATATTTTTTCTGTTTCCCATCCATAAATCTAAGTTGTGCTTGAATATGCACAGAGATTAACTTTGTTTTATGTGGATATGGAGTCTGTTCTGCAGCAGCTGTGTCCCCTACAAGGTATACCTGTCCCTCCAAACAATTCTGTTGATATTGCAGGAAAGGTTTAAATCCCTAGACTGAGCATTTCTAATGCCATTTGACCTGCTGCTATACAGTAAATAGATCAGTAATGGGTCAGAAGATGCCTTGTATGCTAGGCACAGGTTACATCTCAGTAGTCTATAAGATACCGAGTATAGTGGCAGGGCTTTGAGTTGGTCAATTTAGAGCATGTTGTTTATGTCTGGTATCCTTTTAGTAAGGTATCACCATGGGCTTTCCAGTTGTTACATGTATCTGGATAGATACATGAAAAATGGGGCATTATACTTAATGATTGGTCTAATGAGGGATGAGTAAAGAGGAACAATGAAATCCCTAGATCTAGACACAATCCCTTTATTTCTAAGCTGTGCAATATAGAAGGACTTTTTTAAAACAATAGACACATGTTGACCAAAAGGTAAGTCACTGTCCACGTAGGTTCCAAAATCCCAAATAACTGGGTCAGCTCTTAGGGGAGTATTGTCAATGTAGTTCTTCCCTGGGGTAGATGGCTTCCCAAAGGATACAATAATGTATTTGTTGGCATTTCATTTTAGTGCATGATTTTGGCACCAGTTATTTATTTGAGACAAACCATTCTGCAGGACGGTTTAGTCATTTGTGTATTCAATGTCTGCTCCTAGTTTGCAGTCATCTACAAATTTAGTCAGCCATAGTCAAATGGTATTGGCTTTTACTTCAGAAAAGTAGATGCCAAACAGGAGAAGTCCCAGCACAGAACCCTGTGTGACTGCACTGGTGACTAGTCTGTTCGTGGAGGTTATTTCCTCTATTTTGATTGTCTGCATCCTATCTGTGAGCCAGATGGCAATCCAGCAGGTGACATATGGGTATAATACCAGTTCATTTAGCTTTTCCACTATGCCTGTGCGGGGAATTGTTTCAAAAGCATTGGCTAGGTCAATGTATATGGTGTGTAACATTTTGCCCGCATCCATTGCTTTGATAACATTTTCAAAAAAATCCACCAGGTTGAGTAAGCATGACCTGCCCTTGACAAATCAACTCTGAGACAGTTCCAGTGTCTGGAGGTTCCTTACATCCTGATTGATTAATTCCATGATAAGTCTTTCCACGGTTTTGCATATTAGACTGGTCAGACTTATGGGTCTGTAATTGTCTGGGCTTGTAGAAGGTCCTTCCTTATGTGGGGTAATGACTATAGCTGTTCTGCATTTGCTTGGTACAAAACCTATATGGAGGCTAAGACTGTCCAGTGTGTTGTTAAAGGTATGTCTAAATTGTGCTTCATGTTACTTAAGATGTATCCAGGGATATTGTCAGGACCCACTGTGCAGTATTTTTAGTTTTTGATAGCACTTTTAAGACTTGGCCTTGTGTAGCAGCTATAGGAAAGACAGTTGCAAGTATATCTTAAAGGACAGATGAAGGGAAGGGATGGGTTAAATTAGAGCTAAATTTACTGTCAGTAGGTTCACTATATCTTCAGCCGGGTCTATATTTTTTCAGCGAATGCTTAAAATAGTGAACGCTCTTTAATCGACCCAATAAAGCTGAAATCCCTAAATCCCGAACACACAGAACAGCGATTTTTTTCCCAGGGAAAAAAAATCACTGAGCTGTGTTTGAGACTTTGCCATTTCCTCCACTGTAGTGTGATCCTGGAGTTGGTATATTTAAGTAGGGGTGGTGTGGGGGGCACCGCCCCCCCACATTAGGGGGATGTGGTTTTGTGTTTTGATTTTTATGGATCAGTGATTTTTTTCTCCTGGGAAAATCGCTGTTCCATGTATTTGAGATTTAGGGATTTTGACTTTAATGGGTTGATTAAACAGCATTCACTATTTTAAGCTTTTGTTGAAATAATATAGACCCCTTCATCCTCAGTGTAGGTAACATTCCTCACGATCAGCTCATTGCATTCATGTATTGTGTTTCTGAGATTACAAATATAATTAAAAATGCCTTCTGATTGTCATTGGTTTGGGTAGATATTTTAGCCTGAAACTTTATTAAGGTCCTGAGTTGTGTTCAGTAATCTAACATTGTGAAAATTGCTCTTCTTATTTTCAGTCAAAATTATTTTCCCTTTATTATAAGGCTTGTTGTTATTATGGTTCTACTATATTGAGTTGTTTCTGGGGTTTTCTCTGCACTTGTTCCTATGGGGTACAGCTGCATCTTTATCAAATTATCAAAAGGGCAGGCAACAACAGATACACTGAGTATAAGAACACAACTACAACAAGGTGGATATGAGAGAAAAACAACTAGATCCTTAGATTCTGAGCTGACTGGCCTGGAACTGCTTTAATGCAAATACAAGTCCTGAATTAGCCTGACATACACTCACTGCTTAAGAATGAAACTAGAGTTTAATAACAACAATTTAACCACTAAAACGGCAAAAATGCAAAACAACCAAATACTAGAATTACTGGTACAGGCTAAAAGACCTTAGCTAAATCAGATACAGACTGTTAAAATGAATTTGAAATTAGATCAAGAAAGGAAAACACTTATCTGACTCCCCCCCTTGCTGCTTTCACAAGTATGTCTAGAATCTTTGCAGTGCCCCTGCAGTGTAAATGTTGTTGCAGCACTATACTGTACAGTATAGAACAGACCATAGGTATCTTACTGTAGGTTCCAGGAGTATACTTCAGTGGAGTCGATATCATGTCAGCGAAACGGCATTATGGTGAATGCTGTTTCACCGACACATGCAGACCGAAATTGGAAAAGAGCAAAAGCTCAGGTCAGCGATCCCCCCACCCACTTTGTAATATTTTAAGTGGTATGTTGTGTTTTGTTGGTTCACCACTTTTTTTTCATGGGAAACAAATCTATGAACTGGGTTTTTTTTTTAAGATTTTGGTTTATATGTGTCAACGAAAATGCATTCACTGTAATGCTATTTCGCTGAAATAATATAGACCCACTTCAGTGTGCCACTAGATATATCCAACTAGCAGAAGAGGGTCGTCAGATGTCCAAATGCACATTTGATGCATTCTCATTGTCTGTGACAGTGATGTGCTATATGCCATTTCTTTCATGGTCTTGGGGCTGTAGATGGAGCCAGCAGTCATGGCTCCAAGATTTGCCCTGCTTCACATGCACCACATAATACTGGACAGCATTAGGAGTGGCCTGCAGCCTATATTCATGAGAATAGCAGATGAAGTACTCTCTTGGAAACTGCTTGGATATTGCACAGACTCATTATATATAATACCTGTTCAGTGCACACTCATACCTTTAAACTGTACAGATTTTTGCCCTATTTTTTTTATTTGTTTTTCATAAAAATTATGGTTTTCTGGCAAATCACTTAGAATTGTAGTCACTAAATAATGATATACATTTGAGTTTCAAACTTTGTATCCTTCAGAAAATGCATGCTAATACAAATCCTGTTATTCTAGCAACTTTCTAAGTTTATAAGAGCAATATTTAAAATCTGTCCCTATTTTTGGGCCTTTGTCCCCCAATTATATTAGGCTTTCTACAATTTTTTTTTACATTAATAGGTTGAGAGGTATGTGCAGATCACTTGGTTGTTGACAGAGTAGAAACCATTCTGACATATTCTGGACACCTTGAGGAGCAGTTTGGGCACTAACCATAAGGCGGGTGCAGTCCCTAGACCCTGATCCTCAGGGAAGTAGACTATGTTGTAGACTGCCTACATCATGGTGGTTGTCTCCTCTGCCATCCATGGGAATCAAATATGCTTCTTCATGTCCTGCAGCAGCACATCAGGGGACTGATACAGAATTCATGAGGGCATCTCCTGTGAAGTTCCTGTAGTGTTCTCTGGTAGATAATGAAAGGCCAGTGTAGCAAGGGTAGTCGAAGCATCACAAATCTTTGCACCCACTGGGATAGGCAGCCTATGCATCTTTCTTGATTCCATGTGTTAATGGCACATGTCTAATAACTCTCATGTTCTGTCCCTGTCTGCATGACAGTGGTTGATGTTATCCTAATCTTGGAAGTAATAGTGTGTTATTTGCTGATGGACAACATGGAATGCAAATGGTGATAATGTACAACATGGCAGACATTGAATCCAAAGGTGGCCACTTATACATATTGCTGTGCTAATACTGATGGCTAACACTAACATCATACCATGATTGAAATTCCTATACAGTGAAAATTCCTGGCATGCAGTAATGATGACTAGCATTACTTCTTGTGTTTATATGTTTCTGATCTGATCTGCATGTTTGATTTTGTCATTTACATATGAGATGTTTATCATTAGCATGTTAACATTCTTCTACGTCAGAAACACTCAAAATATGAACAGAATCACCAAAATGAAGCATGGAAGGCTATGAGGACTGCAATTTCAAACCACTGTTTATTTTAAACATAAAACATAAGAAGTTAAGTTTAAAATTGCACAAGCACTTTTGTCTTATAAAAGGTTCCAAGACTTCTTCAAATGTAACATTGTAACATTCAAACTGCCTTTAAAAGACAAATGACGTAGTCACATGATCATCACTGCAACATTTCTTAAAGGGCAATCAACTTTTAAAAGTCTGTCATACTTAAACACTTACTATTTAAAAAATATGTATATTTACATAACCCAATTTTTGCTAAATAAATATGCAAACCATACAGAAAGTAACTCATCATAATAGCTGTATAAAAATGTGTAAAAATGTGATCTATCTTCTAAACACCTTTTGTTTTAATAAACAGCTTATGAAAAAAACTGCATTAAGTCCGTCTGCATGAGGTGCATCAAAACACAGCTGCCAATAGAGATCTTTTTCTTCCAAATAAAATCTCCATAGACCCACCCACACACACACGATTAACCAATAATTGTTCTAAGACAACAAATTTGAATTAATGTTCTGGAAAAAACGGTAATGTGTTTAGCTAAAGCGTTTGTACTGTATTTTCATCAGATCATACAAATGCTGCCACATTCTTTCCTTGAACATCCACTCTGTTTTGCCCACATAGAAACTAGGGCACACTTGGCACAAGGCCAGGTATTCCACCCCTCTGCTGGAGCAATTAAATCTTTTTTTACAGCAAAAGTCTCATTTTTTTACTTGGAACTGACCACAGATAAGTATATTATTATTACAAAAGTTACATGTCCCACATCTACTCATGCCAAGTCTTAGGTCATGGCCCTAAAAAGATTTTGTCAATTCAAGATAGTTTTTCAATCTGGTCCCTTCTCCTATATATAATCATAGGTTCCTCCCTCAGTTTTTCTTTCCATCCCTGATTGTCCTTAACAATAGTCCAATTCTTATTCAAGATCCACTTAATATTTTCCCAATCGAGAGAATAAGTGGTAACAAAGCTACACTGAAAATTATTTTCTGAGCATATGAAATTACCTTATTCCCTGACAATATAGGGACAAAAATATTTATTTTCTGTCTTTAGAACAACCACTTCCAATATTACATCTATAAACAACTCAGGATAACCCCTTCTTAAGAACATGGTTTTCAGGAGATTACATTCTCCAAAAAATCAATGTGGTTTGTGACCATCCAAGCTGCTTATATGAATTGTCCTTTTATGACAGCCTTTTCCTGAGCAGTAGGATGGGAGTTTGTGTAATATGAAAAGGAGTTAGGATAGGTTGCCTTCCTGTGGATCTTTTAATCTTCCATTAACATAATCCTTAACAAGCATGATATCTAAGTGCGAGATACAATCGTATCCTATCTCATATAAACCTCAAAAAAGCTGTTGTACTATTGATGTATACTAAAAACGGAGGTAATTTTTGCACTTCATCCTTCCGAACAATGGATATGTCATCTAGATACCTCATTTAGTAGTACAACGAATTAGGAAGATCACCATTAAATATATATTTCTTCTCCAAATTCTATCATAACAATATTCACATAAAGGAAACCACATGCCGATCCCATAGTCACTTCTTTTTCTTGCAGGAAATATTGGTTTTCAAAATA